>NC_138152.1:24352243-24417243 GCF_964199315.1 Orbicella franksi | reverse complement strand
GAGCGATTAGGGTACGGAATGTATTTTTCATATTTATCTATCGACGACGGAGTTGTTCTCAGATCACGGGAGATGGAATCATGAGCTGACATTGTGTTTGTTGCAAAGGGACAGGCGGTTCGACATCGGCATCAACACCGAGATCACATGGCAGCGATTCTGCACAAATATCAGCTGTTTGTTCCGGTTTCTCAAGTGGAAGCGTGATCGAGAATATCGAATAATCTAAGAGTAAGTAAAAGAAAAGCATAAAACTACGTATTGCTGGTTTTCAGTGTCACGCAATTCAAAATAGATCAAAATAAAAATCAAAACCGGTCAATAGATTAAGTCCAGAATCTGGGAAATCAAAGAAGGTAAATATGCAAAGACTATCGCCAAAATTCTGGTCACAGCAATTTTTCTTATGCGAGATACGCGGGAAAATTTTTTACCCAAATTTATAGAGACTTGTATGGAGACGCCATGATGGTGCCCATCCGTATGGGCACCAACATGGCGGCCGGAAACCAGCAAAAACATCTGTCACTGAGTTTTGTTACAAAAGGGTGAATTCATCCCTCGAGGAACTCTAAAACACTAAAATAATACTTTTTCTAAGACATGAACTGTTCAGATAGCCAAGTTCCCCGAAATAAGTCACTTTTTTAACCATCATGACAGCTCTCTGGGCCGTCACGTAAATGCCGCGTCACGCAATAGCTTAGAAATTCAAGCGTAGTGTATCACAAAACCAAGAACCCATTCGGAGCGAAAACTTGTGTGAATATTAGTTTTTAGCTGCTCTTATACATCGTTAAAGTAAAATCTCAGGAAGATCAATAGTTTTGTAGTTCGAATTTTAGTGACGTCATGTGAAAACCAGCTATAGCAGCAAACCGAGTATTATTAGACGAAATTAATGCGTATTTTCTCACCTTTTACGAAGCATACACATGCTTAGCTGACTTTGCTCGCGCAAAGTATGTGTATTTTACTGCAGTTCCATGTCATCTTCATATGGCAGGATCTCTCTTCTTTCTCTCCAAGATCCTGCCAAGATCAGTTGCCGAGATCCTGCCAAGATCTTGCCAAGATCTTACCAAGGTCTTGCTAAGGTTCCGCCAAGATCTTGTCAAGATCCTGCCAAGATCTTGCCAAGATCCCGCCCAGATCCTGCCTAGATCTCATTGAAGCCATTTTGTTTTACGAGAGCTCTGTTTGAAATTCCGTGAATCAGCACAATTCGCTGACCAAGGAGCCCCTGGACTCAGGAAACGAGAGCAGGTGAATTGCATATTCAACTTGATCGCCAAACAGCCAGTAGTAGAAATGGATGCGTCACTGAAAAACTTGTCATCGAAGTGTTTTATTTCGTAATTCTTGGAATCAAGTAAATTATTGAAATCACAGTGCGAACTTGGTAAGGATCAACATCGCAGTTATTTATGAATTGACAGATTGATAGGCATTCACAGTGGCGTAAAAATCTGAATTCAATACCATTTTTACAGAAAAAAAATAGAAAACTTTTGTCTTGTTAAGAGGTTAATCGTATATCGTTACGCGATCTCTGTGATGGATTAAAAAAAATTGCAGAGACAATCGTTGCGGGACAACGGCGTGATACGTAATGAAAATACAAACACACTTGATATGCGATCATACAAGCCACATCTTAAATATGTTCTATTAGTTGCTAATTTGATTCCCCACACCCCTACGCTTGTTTTGGCTGCTTCACTTTCGCTTAATAGTCTGACCTGTGATTATTTCATTCGTTTTATGCCTTCTTTTTAAAGGAGCCAAGTCACGCCTAGCCGTTCTTTGGAATGTAACGCAACGCTCTCCCGTGACATCTCAAAGAACGGCTGCGAAGGAGACTACGTCACACCAGAATTTTTCAAGCTCGTTGTTTGAGATCTGTTTCACCTGTATCCTCTTGGTTCCCTATTGTTTTATTAAAAAAAAAAAATTATTTTGAGGTTGTTCAATATTCAACCGTTAATTTTCTTGTGAAAAGAAAAAAAAAATTGAAATATTGTGACGGAGCTCTGTAAGGGTAAAAAAGCATGTGGTTAGGAACCGCTTGGCTTTTTAATGTTTGTGATAACCCGTTTTATTGAAAAAAAAAAAAAACGTATCATAACAGGCCCTCATAACAACCATACCTCGGGCTGCCTCACTTGTGCACGCCCAATCTAAGCATCCATTCGTTTATGAGCCATGGTACACATAACCTTAAATTAAAGCCTGTCTCTTCTCCTACGACAAATTATTTCCTGAAGAGTTTCTTCAACTTCTTTGGGTAGTAACATGAATAGAAAACCAATGACGATATAAAATGCAGCGACCATTTTGTAACTACCAAACTCTGCACCCCGGAAGATAAAATCTGTCAGGGCGTTGATAGGAATACCGAGAACGGTGCCGAGAGAGATGAACAAAGGGTGCGTGAAGGCGATGCCGAAGTTAATCAAAAAGTTAAATATTATTCCTAGAACCGCATTTCCACAAAGATATTTCCATGGAATGTTTCTCCAGGTGAAAACTTCGTAGTGAATGAAATGAAAGATGACAATGATTGGCCAGAGAAGTAATGTGCTGAGAAGGCCAAGACAGGACAAGAACAGAGAAACTTGACCCAAGGTAGCGTCTCCCACGATCCTTTTGAACCACACCTAAGATATAAGATAGAAGCAAGCGTATATACCTGTGTTTCACATCCCGGAGAGGGAAGGGAGTGGGGGAGTGGGTATCGCTCTGAGGGGGAGCTTAACTTGTGGTGGTTCTTTAAAGCAAGACACTTATTTTTTTCTTTATAAGAAAATCTTTTCTGAAGAATATTGAGGATGAAATCTGCGAGATATTAAGAAAATTTTAAGAATAAACCCGAGGCTGAGATTTTCGAAAAAGGATATAATTCTTTGTGTTGAAAATCTGTAAATACAATTCAGTTATATGTTTTAACTTAACCGTTTAAAACGATTTCTCTCTCTAAATGCGATACAGATCTAGACATCGAACATTTGTAATAATTAGATACCCCAATACATGCTAAAACGGAAATGTCATAATCTATAATTAAAGAATAATAAAAGAATATTTTCAGCCAAAGATCAGCAGGAAATTAGAATGTTCCGTCTGGGCCGGAAAAACAACATCCTTATCTGGAGAAAGAGTGTATACCTAGCTCGTTTCCAGGATCACCCTTTGTTTAAGAGATAACCTTACTGGAAAAATCAGCTTTTTTTCCGACAGTTAATGTTTCAGTGAGTTTCCGTCATTCTGGAACTCATGGTAAGTCTACTCGTTGTCGCAATTTGGGGAATTTATACTTTTGAGATTCAATAGCTTTAAGGCGATAATAAAGCATTGGTTTGTGTGAAGAGATCACATAAAGTTTTACCAGAGCCGTAGAGCCACTATTATTTCGAGTCGACTCAATTTGGCCACACTTCATTTTGGTGAATTCTAAAGGCCAATTTACACGATAAGACTTTGTCGCATGCGACAACCTTACGACAGGCCTGCGACATGACTTAGGACCATTTACACGGCACAGCATTCTCACTTACGATATGCCAAATGATATGCTACGATGTATGCCAAAATCGCGTACAATTCCACTTCACATTGTATCTGGCACCCTGTTTGAAATGTCCTTATGGTCGCTATTTTTTTCGACAAGGACTTCTTCTCCACTCTTCACTTAATTTTTCAGTCACCTCTTCACAAAAAGTTGTCTTCGCTTTTGTATTCTATGGTGACTTGCTAATGAATGACAACTTCGTCCGTCATTTTGACGCAAGAAAACCTCACCTTCCTCCCCTAGTTACAAGAAATTTGTCACAAAACACGTCATTTTCTACGCATTTTGGCTACGATTGTCGCAGCGTTTTAAAACCTGTTTTAAAATCCTACGACATTTCTTGTGACGTACACGACAGTCGTAAGCGAGTTGTACGTTTGACTTACACGAAACAATTCGTGTCGTACACAGGTCCTAAGCTTGTCGCATGCGACAAAGTCGTGCCGTGTAAATCGGCCCTAAGAAAGCAATTTCTGAAAAAAATTGTTAAATTTGTTTAATTGGTGTCACAAGTATCCTACGTAATAAGGTTTGGTAAAACAGATCTCAGAGGTTGAACCTTGAATGCATTCTATTCCCAGGGGTGCCACGGCGTAGACTTTCTCAAAAGGGACATGTTGGTCGGCATTTCAAACCCTACTGGTATTTTAGAACTTACCTTGTACAAAGCGGCCCCGATGGCTGCAGCTACGGACAGGACTCCTCCGGCAACGTTAGGTCCTTCAAAGCCTTCTGCATAAGCCATCATCACTATACCACCAATACAAAGCACCACTGCTGTTACCTGATAATTTAATGATAAATTTAATCGCAGCGAAGTTCCTTACTGAGTGAGGTGAGTAGATTCCCAAACGTATGGCACACCCTCTTATTTGGCTCGACGGGGGAAGGGGGGGGGAGGGGGGAAAGGAGGAAGGTGGAAAGGGGGAAGGGGGGAAGGGGGAAGGGGGAAGGGGGAAGGGGGAAGGGGGAAGGGGGAAGGGGGAAGGGGGAAGGGGGAAGGGGGGAAGGGGGAAGGGGGGAAGGGGGGAGGGGACCTTTCATAATAATTAATCACTGGGATGCCCGTCCGAAATTTTGACTTTCACCCCTTGGGCAGAGCTATCTGAGCATAGCTCCAATTCTTTTTTTATTTTACCTCAGAGGTACTACTCTCAAAGAACACACCATAAAGAGCTACATGATATTCATGTATGATGAAGTCACATGTTCTAAATGTTGTTACACGGATTTCCTTACTACTGGAATTTTACTAAAACAGAATGATGGTTTTTTAAATTTCTTGTCTTGCAACCCTAACAGATACCTTGTCAGCCAAAACACGAGGGATAAAATTAACATCCATAGCTGTCACGTGCTGTCTCTCCCGGTCATGTGACCAGAAGTACAAGGGTGTAAATAGCGAATTGTAATGGAGACCTGTCTAGTGGTGACCCGCAATGGAATAGTACCTTAAGGGAGGGGGAAGAATCAATATTCTAGTTGCTTCATGCCACAGAAACCGGGATAAGTTTTGCCAGCTGAGGCCACGAAGCTCATGAGACTTTACCAATAGTTCTCCTTACCTTAACAACGCCAAGTCTTTCCTTCAGCCAAATCAGAGAGAAAACATAAACAAAAGCATTACACGATGAAAACAGAGCTGTGACATCTGCTGCTCGTATGAAGCCGAGGGCGCGAACATAAGAGTAATTCGTTAACATCCACAGCAAGCAAAACGGACCCACGTATTTCAGTAACGACTTGAGATGCAGGCCTTGACTCCCAAACACTTTTTCACTTTCCCTATAGAACAAGTTCATAACAAAAACAAAACAGAAAATATTAAAGCTTGCAGCAAGTTCACTAACTACGTATCCTATCATAAAGAATTGAGCAATTTTAGCAATAGTATATTTAGTTAAAAATAAACGTGTTAAAATAAAACTTTTCTTATTCTATGTTATGTCATGCCAACCAGCGTTTTTGGTGCGTTTGCAGTTTGGAAGATAGGCGAACTTGCTTGGACGCTTTCCGTTTTTAGATTGAAACACATTCGCTTGGACGAAGCCAGGAATAAACCTGTCGCAATTGTTTTTCTAGCTTTTTCTAAGGTATAATGCAGTAAGAATTGTATTTTTTCTTCGTGCTTTAAAAAAAAAAAAAACTTTATGCAAGGTGTCCGCTTAATATGGGGTCCGTTAATACAGGTTTCACTGTATCATCAATGCCTTACCTATGTACTCGAAGGGTTAGCATGAGTAAGTATATCTTTTGTTCCGTCAGTGTTAGTAGCTATTGTCAGTATCAACATTATAAGAGGTAAAACAATAATAACATTGTAAAAAAGTAATGATAGTATTGTAAATTATGTTCGTCTTGATAGTAATGTTCTTGTCAGTATTGTAAGTTATGTATGGTATTCAAAAATAAATAAATAAATAAATACTAAGTTAATAAATAAACAGAAATTTAAAAAGAACACACAAAAAATTTATTTTAAGTTGGTAGTTTAAGCTTTCAAATTTATATATTTTTTTTTCAATGGAGCAAACCTGTAAAATTGAATAATTTTCTTTCCTCTAAGCAATCCTGGCAGAAAATGGACAGGAAAAACTACAAGCATCCAGGAAGTCGAGAACCACGTGACTAAAAATGGCGCGTTGAAGTCTGGTGAGTAAGTACTCTGAGCAAACTGGGTAGACCCCACCCAGGACAAGGCGATGCCGATCACTATGGCAACGCCAATCAGCATCTTTTTTGTGTCAAGATGAAATCCTCGTGAAGATTCTTGCTGTGTAAGTGGCTCTAAAAGAAATTTAACAACAGCAGATATTGAGCAGTTGTTTTTCCATTGCTTTTATTTTTTGTTAGACATAATTATGCCTGGGACATGCAAGGGACTTGGTTGGATGTAACCCTAAAGGGATTTTACCTTATCTGCATCTACTTAGCTATTGAGGCACTGCTCTCTTGCGAATTGTATTCGCCCTTGCATGAATAACTTAATAGAGAGATTTAGTAATACGTTTAAGCGAACGGCAAACGGCAAAAATGGAACTTTTGCCGTCTGCTTGTCATTACTTTGCGCAAAAATGTGAAATTGTTTGCCTTAGATGCGAATAAGAGATGTTTTTGTAATTTTCTGTTGTATCTATGTAAGAATTATAAGAAAAGGGAGCGCAATCAAAACTGAAACGCCGTTCGCGTTTGCCGTAAACGTGGTTCTAAATCTACTTAATGTTTTTGGTCAAGAACAATTCTCTAGGCAACAAAACGTGCCGACTAAATTGTTACGATAACGATGCGGTATCACATGTATCGGTAACATTATCTATCCTTGAAAGACATTTATCCCTTTCTTTTGTTTTCTTTTTCTTTTTTTTTTTTTTTTTTTTTTTACCTTCGTGATCAATAGCGCCCTTGCCAAAGCAGATTCATTATTAAACAAGTACTTCAAGATTGATCCGAATTAGTGTGGACAGTGATAGTGAAAACCGTGAATGGACGAAATAATTTTATGTGTCTGGGAGATCATAGCGTGACCGTTTAGTCACGCTATGGTGAGTTTATTTAATTAAGTCACGCGATCAGGACTTCAGCTATCCTATCAAAATTCGATTGATTACATAAACACAAATTTAGCTGACTTGAATGTTGTCATGTACCTGAGAATATCGCATCTTCGTTGTAGCAATCAATTCGTCTTTGATCATCCTGTCCATCGCCAGGTGTATGCAGTAACTTGGATTTTTCGCTGTACTTCACGTTCTGGTTATCGTTTTCCTGCATGATCAACTTTTCAGTCTTATCGCATGACAAAATGCTGAGTTGGGCAATTTTTACAGCAGATTAGTGATGAACAAACCGATGACGACTCAAATCCACTGTCGAAATTTTGTGATGAAGACCTAGTAACTGCTATGTCGACGTATAGGCCTTCGATCGATCAGACGAAACTGGCATAACTGCAAATTAAAAAGAGGGTATCATCACGGCTATTGACCTCTGAACAAATAGTCCATGCGCGTGATCAGAGCGTGAAGTAAAACAGTAGCATGATGTCACAAGATATATGGCGATTGTTTAACAGCTCTTATCACATGCGGGGTAAAATTACTAAATGCTGATTGGCTGAGACAGAGGCTATTTTTTTCTTTTTTTTCGTCCCAGGATAGAGTGGTCACGTGCTCAACAGTCTTCTGATTTGCCGCCAGTTTCTCAGGAAAAGGGGTGTCTTGAGGTCAACACGGTTAAGGAAAACAGTGACGGGGATTACATCTGTCGCGCTACACACCGGTTTGGATTGGCGGAAACAACAGCTGCAGTCATTACGGTGCCTCTCATAGGTTGGGTATATTCCATGTCAGTTACCTTTAATGGACTACAGTTTTGTCCTACTGTTCGGAATTAATTCCCCAAAATAACGTCTAATCATCAAAGAGACAGTCACAGAGAAATGATAATGTATATTTAGATGAGCATTTTTTTGGGGTGGTCAAGTTACTATATAGGACTGAGAGTTTGAGTTGTTTACAGGGAACAAATAAAGTCATCGTCTTATGTCGTAAACACAACAAAAGTGCATTGTTTCAAGTATAGGACTAATGTTACAGTAAAAAGACGATAATGCCTGACTTAGTTTTTGTGTTATTTACACAGGTACGTCATGGGACCAGATCCATAATTACTTCAGACCCAAATCGGATGACATCTATTATTTAAAACCAACTTCCAATGCTGCATTTGCGGTAAGGTCAAACTTTAGTAACATGGTCTAATTGATTCTTATGTATGCCTATGGTAATAATTTTTAATAAACCCGTTTCAAATTCTACCAGGCGGTACAGTTATTAAGAGACCCTGCTAGTAATTAAATCTTCAATTACCATGTTGTGCTTTCATTTCCTTGATTTTTCCTTGGTTGGGAGGTCCTATAATAGAACTAATTTACAAATATGAAATGTAACGTTTGCTTATTGCCATTGCTTGTGAAAACTCAATTTAAGAACGTGATTTTATCAAGATTAAGCGAGTATTTAATTAAGGGACTTGCTTGTTTATTTTAGACTGATTTTAGTGACCCGGATTAAAAATGAGCCACTTTAAATTTATTGCATAATAAAATAAGCAATTTGCATAACCTCGTCAGTTTCCCTAAAACCGGTTGTCTAAAATAATAGCCTTAGGTTTTCAATCGTGGAAAGTTGTACTGAAAGCGCGGAGTGTTCACTCCGCATGATTGAGAATCAGGCTCGCTGCAAGTTTAAGGAAACCGATGAAACCGAACTTTTTTAATCAAACAAGATTTAGATTTGCTTTTTTCACTCGTAGGTCTACTGTAACATGTCATCATATAATAAAGGCTGGACGCTAATCGCCCGATTCTCAAACAAAGACAACAAGAACTGGATGCGTGACGATGGTGGCTGGTGGTATGACCACCAATTACCCACAGGAATAACAACAGATCCATCCATTAACTCTGACATGATCTCACCAGCTTTTTGGTTGGTCAGCGGAAGAGAGTTTAAGATCACGCGTAACGTAGTGATGACTCCAGTCACACTGCTTTGTTACAGACTACAGGTAAGTGTTTGGGTGGACAAACATTCCGATCAAAAATCACAAGTTATGGCGACTTTAGAGATGGCAAAGTTTGGGCCAGTGACCAGTGCCTGGGAAGCTGCACGGTTCAATATGGTGGTCAGTACAAGTCAACAGACGGGTTTCAACGGGCTGAGTGCAGTGGAAACATCCAAAGCGCCAACAGCATCGGCTTCTGGTGTGACTGGGAGGCTGGTGATGGATCAGTGATGATGATTGGTGGAGGAGGAAGTGCTTGTCGATGTGCTGATCACGGGATTGGAGTAACAGAGAAAACGAGGTTTCTTTTATTGAAGGAGACGGCCATACTGAATACGATTTTGGTTATGATGCTTTGAAAAGTTCAACTCCATCCCAGTCCTACTCGTTGAATCTCTGGATCCGCTGAGTAGTCTTAATTAAAAGCTACATTTTCATAGAAGTTAACGCTCTGAATTATTTTGGAACTTTAAGATTGTTGCTGGGCGAACAAAAAGTGATATGATAATTAATATATACTGATTGACAACGTTACATGGAGTTTGATGAGATTGATACAATTTATATTTGATTTATCTCAGCACTTAAAGGCTGAAAATAATTTTCTTGAAATGTTCCTATTTCTTTTACTTAAAATACATTTATATTTGCAGCGTTGGTTCCGCGTTGGATTTGAATAAACGTCGATGCATTCTAAAGGGCTATTTGTATTTCCACATCAAACGGGAAAATATAAAGGTCGTAGCCGAATGTCAGTTTGAGGTATTACGTTTGCGTATTTTAGGATTCTGTTCTATACTGAGTTAACGGTCTTTTCAAAAAAAAAAAAAAAAGCTTATCTTTTTTTTAAAATCACAATCCAGCTTAAACACGGATTCTAAAGTTGAAGCCCCCAAAAGCTTCTCACGATAATTGTGATTTCCAATTTCAGTTTTGCTATCTCTTTACAGTTTTCAGTGAAGTTTATTGTTAACATTTTCTGTCCTTTAGTTTAACATCGACTAACCTTAACATCAGACATAAGCAGTGGAAAACAATTTTATGTAAGAGAAATTCCTGGCCAGATTTCTGCTGGTCCATACATCAAAATCTTATCAAGAACAGAGAGACGGCAATAAATTTCACTAAGCTTGCCTAGCAAGGGATTTACAATGCCTTGAGGTAAAACAAATGCTTGGAACTCAATTCAGTTATGTTACTGAATTGTCTATGCTTTAGGAGAAAAAGGGAAACGTGTTTATAAGGATTTAGTAGAAACCCGTCAGGTGCACAGGGTTTCTGGTTTCATTGTGTTGTTTAAAGATACTGTTCAAATGATGCGAATTCCGTGATTTTGGGTTAAAATAATAGGGATTTAAAAATTATGCAGGTTACCTCAAAACCATAAAATTGAATTAAGAAGGATTTTGTTGATTTATATTAGTGACAAATATCTCGAGAAATGTCATATAAGACCAGTATTTTTGTGTACGATATAGCTAATGCTATTAACATGAACTCATTTGCAAAGCGGCCGATTATAGAGACGAGATGAGTTTGTATTACAACAACGCCGGCTTGTATTTATTTAAATGTTACTCCGAAGAAAGCAAATTTAGTCGAGGAAGCGAACAAAGTATTGTAAAGTAAAACAATGCTATTACTAAGCAGTTTGTTCAAGTTATTCGAGTTATTCATTGCAAAGTAACTGCACGTGGAGGGAAAAAAGCTCGGGCTAGCTTGCCACCAAGGAGCCTTTCCCATTCGCTTCCCCAAGTTTTTGTTCTCTCCCCTCCCCTTATACCGCGAGTGCAACCGTTGGTTATATGACAATGACTCGACGCACATGTCAGCGGCTTGTTTTCGATCATATCGTGACTCGGCACAGATTTCAGAGCTAACCTTCTCGTTGCACTGAGATCCTCTTGGGAGCGAAGAGAAAACTATATACAATCCTAAATACAACCTTTTATACAACCTTTGTAAGACAGGCGACTCGTTGCTTCGCCTCTCTTTCGAAACAGCAAATAACGGAATGTGTTCAAAGGATGCGACAAAACTGTTTTTGACTCCTGCCGTTTTATGAGCTAGTAAGCTTCGTTGATCGAATCTGCTTATCTTGGTCATCGCACGGACGTGAGGCCGGTGTCCGCTGTAATTAGGATTGACGTGTGCCCCAGGCGTCTCCTTCTGGTTAGGGTTCCAGCGAGAAGCGAGGACTGAGGACGAGCCAGTTAAGAAGAATGACTGATGATCTGGGTACGAGGGTAAAAAGTTAATACATCCGGTTCATTGACGTGAACTTTCTTGCACGGACAGTTTAATAGGACATTTCACTGGAACGCTTTGGCTCATCAGTATTAGTTAGAAATGTACGATGTTCTACGAATAATCTTAACGGTGTTCCACTGGGAGGGGGACTCGATTATGAAAAGGTCGGGGATGCTCGTCGGAAAATTTGATTTAAACCCCTAAAAGAGATGAATCTGGGTGCGACTCAAGCTTTATTTGACTCTTAAAGGATACCACTTAAAACTGAATAGGCTTGATTAACAGCCGCTGATCAGGAAAGGAACCCGCGCTAGTAGACCGGACTCGAGAGACGTGTGGAAATTCAGCCTAAAACGCAAACAAGAGCGTTTCTTTTATTATTGTGTCTTCAAGTGAAGCCTAGAGTATACTTTAACAGGTAAACGTAGTGACACTTCAACACTCTAAGTGAGGGCAGAATCCTTCGCTTAAACACATAAGCGAGACCTGACGACGAGTATCTCCGGTATTTTCATACTCCCCACTCGGGAGCTTTTCATTTGTATATTTAGCGTTATTCTCTCTTTAAACACCTAATCTACCCTACAGTTATTTTAAAAATTATCAAGCAACTTGTCTACATTGTAACCGTTACAAAATACACGTTAGTAGATTGGATAAGAAAGTGCCGGGTCAACCAGTTAATTTTGGCTTTTTTGTTCATTATGGAGTAGCTTAAACGGCTAATTGAGCCATTCTCGTTCCCAGAGCCCTCGCGCGACATTTTGCAATGAGTGCCTCGCTTTAAAGAAAAAATTAAAAAAAAAATATTCGGCTGTGTAGAAATTCGTCTTTGTTGGCAATAACGAGTGCGTTTTTAAGGCGGGAAACACTGTTTTATCGAAAACATGAGGGTGAGAATATGGCATGTGAAACAGAAAAAAACAAATGAAAATCAACAGTCAAATACGTACTCTTACAAAGTTGTGATCCTTAATAAAAAAAGCAGCTTCGATATTACTTGTACTATTAATGTTAAATATGTAAATTATTTTACCAGCTATAATTGAATTAACAGATGGAGACGGGCTACCGTCACTCAGAGAAGTCTCATTATCTTTCATGTTGACCCCAACAAGATTTTCTGGGAAAAACACGATATTTGTCATCCTTGGCACTCCGAGGTTAATTTTCTCCTTGAACGATGACAGATCAATTGGTAACGGTTTCGCTTTACAGTTATGATTTGGCATATCCCGTATACAGGAACACGAAACTGCTGGTAAAAAGAAATCAAACGTTCAGTTTACACGACAGTCGAGCTTGTTCACACAACTGTTTGTTAATTAGCACCGATCATGGAACAAAGTAAGAAAATTTTAAAACTTTGAAGAACAAAGGTATAAAATACGTGAATTAAAGCCATCATTTACGGGTTCAGGTTTTCAGGTACTTCTTAGCTTTCCTTTTCTTTACGTTTAATTCTTGTTCGCTGTTGATTTGGTGCGATGGCCCCGGAATATAATAAGCGATTAACAAGCTGACGCGTGGCATCAATTGCATTGTGTTCGTTTATAATTTACCGCTCGTAATTGAATTAAAAGAGGAAAAGTGGAAGGGGGGAAGGGGGGGGGGGGAAGGCTTTTAACCTACCTCACCCCCAGTCAACCTCCGCCAAAGGTTTACAGTATGTAGTAAACGAAGAAGTCTCAGTATTTTTTCAGAATGACCCTTACAAGATTCTCCACCCCCACCCCCCCCCCCCTCCCCGCGCACTGATCAACAAATCAAGTAATTTTACATTCATGTCGGGAGATATTCTTAGCACTCAGAGAAAGGTTAAAGTTTCTTCCAAACGATGACAGATCAATTGATAACGGTTTCGCTTTACAGTTATGCCTTGGCATATCCCGTATACAGGAACATCGAAACCGCTGCTAAAAGAAAATCAAACATTCAGTTTACACGACAGTCAAGCTTGTTCAGACAACTGTTTGTTATTAGAACCGATCATGGAACCAAACAAGAAAACTTCCCCAAATGTGGCGACGTTCTCCACAAAGGTTCTTCGTTTCTGTCCTTTATTTCGTTGTTGTTGATTGTTGCGCTGTTTTTGAGAATGGAATCGATAAACAGGAAAACAGAGTTGAACGAACTGCGAATTTCCAAAGTGGAAAGCCGCGTCGAGACCGACTCACTGCAGACAACAAATCACAAAAATGAAATGGAAATACGAGAGAGTAAGTATAAGAAGACACTTTTTCATCGCTATATACTAAAAGATTCTAATATGGACTGAAATATTTAGTACTACAACATAGCTAGTACTACCTAATTCCTACTGAGCCCTCATGAAGGAAATCTCTATATGATTCCTATATGCTAGACGGCCGAGCGTATATAACATGACGTGTGCAGTTTCAATTTAGCTTCAAAATGTCCGTCGAATTCAGTGCAAGTTCCTTTTGTTTAAGTTTCGGCAATGTGAAGAATATCCTGAACAATCCAAACCCTACTTCGAGCCTTTGACTTTTGCCAAGCTAAGATAGGGAACTCAAACTTGAGTATATTGACTTTGTTTATCTACATTTTCAGTGAGTATTTCTTGCTTTTCTTGCCTACATTTTGATCATAATTATTTGAGGAAGCGAATTTGTCATTGACAAATTTAGAAACCAAGTAAAGCGTTATCGTTCAACTGTTGCTTAACTGATTGTGGCGTGTTTGGATCCTAATGACCTTTGTTTTCTTTCACCGTGCATTGTGAGAACTTTGTAGTCAATCACATGTAAAACATGTTTTCGCGCTCAAGTTGTTGTCGTCATGTCGAGTTGTGAATGTACTTGGGAAGTTCGGAGAGCACTCTAGCAGCTAGAGTTGCTCTCCAAACTTCTCGCGTGCATCCATGACACGATATACGCAAACTCATGAGCCAATTCTTTAACTGCACGCATGCATGTACATTTCACAGCCGGTACTGCTACATTTTGTCAGCGAAAACTGAGTCGGCGGCAGTAGTTGCCCAAGTTGACGTTTTCATATATAGCCATGGTTCACGGCTGCAAACACTAAGTAAAATTGCATGTCTTTGTAATGATGCATGGACATGCTTTAACAGAACGGCCGTCACTGCACTGTGAGATCAGATTAAAACTTCAAGCGTCTGGACTCCACAACTTCTTGCTTTTCTTTAATTCTTGCGGCTTGCGGATGGACTCGTAACTTCTTGCGGCCTCTTGCGCTTAGATATTCAACTTCTTGTTTCCAAAATTTCTTGGGGATAAACCGCAAAACACCGCATTTTCATTTCTTGCGCTCGCTTGCGTGCGATTCTTGTACATGTGGCGTAAGAACTTCTTGTGCATTTCCTGCGCGTGCATTATTTTTGGGCTGTACTGCAGTTGAGTTAATTGCTGTTGTTGCCATGTAGAGAAACTTTTTTTTCTGCAATGAAAGAAGTAGTCTAAGTTATACGTGACTGAACATGAGTTACAAGAAGAGTGTTTATAACCTAAGTGATCGGGTAACACGGAAACCAAAAGTTCTGTACGGCTTATTAGTTAAAAATAGACGACGGTTTCTCACTTCTGTCTTCGTTGTTTTATGCGGTGCTTTCTTAACATGTACGGTGCTATTTATTTTAAGTCAGGATATATGTAACATGTCAAAACATGCATTTTGCTTTGGTATAAGAAATGAGTTTCAAGATCAACGCAATAACAGTGAGCTGGGCAGTAAGTAACGGACCTTGCCTTGTTACTTTGTTGGCGGATTTAGTCTTCAACTTTAATAAAAACGTATATACTCTGTCAGTTCGTGATATATTCCTTTGGCGCAATTTCGTAAAAGAAAAAAAAAAACCACCTCAATTTGGGCTGTGTTGACCCCTGCCATCTTTCATAGACAAGCTTGTACATCAACACATGTCAGCTTAAGTGTAGAATTCGCGATGACAGAGCTTCGAAATAAGGTTCTCTCTGTTTTATTTTTCACACAAAGAAACATGTATAAGAAGATATTACCTACCTAATGAAAAGTCTCGGCTCTAAGAAATTGGAATATAATTGCACTGAGTGTTTTAACAACATTGCTGTGCTGAAGGTTGATGAAGGGAAGAAGGAGAGGTTGTTTCTATTTAAAATATGACAGATACACTCTCTCAGTTTGTTATCAAGACTCGTTTGGTTTTTCACCCTGATATCACGTTATTTACTGAAAATAAACTCCCGTCTAGAAAATTGATCTGCCTTGTCTGGAGTAGAAATAAGTGATGAGAGCTTTAAGCTTAGACAGGAAGTTCCAATAAGCAATTAACAAACTTGAAATTTTTCATTTCTTGTAATCAGTTAACAACATGTACTTAAAATATTTATTAAAAGGGATACAAAGTAAAGGTCGCGTACGATCGAAATGTGGCCAGGCTCACGGAAACAAAGGCAATTTATCGGCGGTTTCTGTATATTTGTTGTTTCTCGTCGAATCGAGATGGATGCAGGAAAAACTATTCGATAAAAAAGGCCTGAAAACCGTATTTAGAGTGTTGATGCTCCGTGATATGTAAGCTTAGGTGCAGGAAATAGGAGAAGCAATGTTACACTCTAATGTTAACTTGACTAGGAAGGAGTACAACAAAGAAAGAAGTCGTGTTTAGAGAGACTGAGAGAATTTAAAATGCGTCTAACTCAACAAGATAGCTGCCATAATGAGAAAACTAGCCTGCGTAGCAAACTTTTACGCGGGGTTGGAGAGCAAAGAATGACCGGCGAACGGGATTTTCGGTGTTTTGCCCGCGCGAAAAATGGGGCGAGAACCAAAAAAAGAAAGAAGCATATGTTCTTTATCGTAGCGTATACATTTTTCCCGCTTAAATCACTTATTGCGTTCGAAGAACGCAAGTCAAAATTTGACCTCTGGCTTTCCAGAGTTGGTTACCCTGTGCACGGTTATATGCAGAAAAACTCCACATTCCTGTAACGACACCAAAATGGCCACCCCGCTTGATTTTTGCAGGGGCATGTCACGGCCGGTAAACTGGTACTGTTTAATACTAAGACATGTGATTACATGTGATAGACATTTGGCGAACATGTGAGCATGTGTGCATCTGAGTTGTGCTGGATCTTTCTTTGACTTCTTTTCACTCTGTCGCCGTAGGCTTCGCTATTTTGTGCTCTCAGCGTTGGATTTAGGTGAATTTAAACGCCTCAACGGTGGCATTTTATCGAAATCTGATGGAATTGTCCTTTGTTAATTTATTTGTTTCAAAACGAACACGACTTTGAAGCGCCTTGACTTTCCGGATGTTAACCGTGGGAAAAACTATATTTTGATTGCATTACTTGATTATTTCCAGTCGCGACAGACACGTAGATAGCTCAGTCCTTATCCAGTTGAATATTGTTTGGAATCGGTGGAAAAGAACTATGAAGGCAAGATCTATAAGAGTGAGCCTGAACCAAGGAACGGCAAATTATGCAAATACTGTCTACTTTATTCATCAGGGGAACATGATAAGCGAATTAGTCGAACGGAGTTTGTTTACGCTGACGATAAACCAGTACACGATTCCAAATGTTTGCTTACATTTGTGCTTCCAGCTTAGAATAATGTAGTAAAATTTACTTTTGAAAATTAGCCTTTACGCTCAAATATTACCGTTACCAACTTTTTCAAATGTCAAGAAACCGTTAATGTCCTTCATTTTGACTTCTCATGAATTTAATTATCGATTCGCATCAAAATGTTCCTTCAAAACTTTGGAAAATCGAAGAAAACCTCGCCATTTCCTAGACGACCTCCAGCCACTGCACACTAATGGCTGATAGTGTTCAATGCGGTCTCAGCCAACATTTGCATTAGTATACTAGTAGAATTCTACTAATATTCATTATTATTCTATTACTCAGTTATTAACCCAGTCTAGAGGTCTACAATAGACCACTTTATCCGGAGTCCAATTAATTTTGTCACTGTCTATCTGTCACTGCGTAGATGCTCGAAATCTAACGCGCAAGTTCTTCCACTTTCAGGACATCGCCAAAGAAACAAAAGAAATGTGCCCCAAACACAAGCTACACAAAAAATATCTTTACATCAAGTCCGCCAAGAAATAAAGGAGAAATTTAGTCAAGTATGCAGCAGCAAAGACATGATTTGCCAAGTGGGACCTCCGGGTCCCCCGGGTCCCCCAGGTCTCCCAGGGGACCGTGGTGCCCACGGATATCCCGGATACAAGGGAGAAAAAGGAGCCAAAGGGATACCCGGCCCCCGGGGACCCTTGGGATCTAAAGGAGTTTCGGGACCACGTGGAAGTCAAGGGCGCCAAGGACCCCAGGGAATTAAGGGCGACATGGGCGACGAGGGGCCTCGTGGAATTCCTGGGATAAAAGGAGATGTTGGACCAATGGGCCGTCCAGGACAAAAAGGCTCGATTGGCTTGAAAGGGAACAAGGGGAATAGGGGCTATACGGGCCTTCAGGGACCAAAAGGAGAATGCATTGTTGACCCAAAGATCAGTATATATCCAGTGTCCCAGGAAGTCTTTATCAACACACCGGCAGTATTTTACTGCTGGGTTGACGGTCAGACATCTAAACAGATAACGTGGAGTAAGCTTGGAGGTGCCTTGCTCAAAGATACCACTGTGAAAGATGGCACACTGCATATCAACAATGTACAAAGGTCTCATGTTGGATCATACATGTGCACGGCACATACTGGTCATGGAATCCTAAAGGCCGTCAGCAGATTGCGACTAAAAGGTATATACCCTCCTCTACTTTTACTCGATAAACTACTGTAAATTAGAACCTTCGTTGTTTGATGATTTTTTTAGTCTAAAGTTATTTCTCCAATTAATAAAAGGTATGTCTTGTTTTTTTTTTGTCTTATAATTTTTTCCTTTTTAATTGACATCGTGAAGTAGTGTTTGTTTTCTCCCATCAACAAGAACTAAAGAAAACAAATTTTCGTAACTGTAAATTTGTAAAATTTCGTAGTTTATGATCATGATGTGTCTGATTTTGTAGAGCCACCGGTTATTACTAACAGACCTCCGTCACAAGTCGCTGTAGCTCAAGGATCCACTTTAAGTCTTTGTTGTGAAGCAACAGCTTCTCCTCCACCCAAGGTGCTTTGGTCACGTGCTCAACAGTCTTTCGATTTAACAATGGCTTCTCAGCAAAAAGGATGCCTTGAAATTAACCCGGTCAAGTACAACAGCGACGGAGATTACAGCTGTCAAGCCAGAAACCGTTTTGGACTAGCGGAGAAAACAACTACAGTCATTTTAACTACGAAAAGTTGAGTGTTCTGCATTTTGTACCTTCTGCACCTTTGTTCTGAATCAAAAAACGTCGAAAGGTCGTAATAATGATGGTTTTTTTTTTTCACATACCAAATATGCGACTGAAATCAAACTTTGTGAAAAAGGGCTCCAAATTTGAAAAACACAAAAAGGCAATAATGATAGTGAAACTTTTGATCTACTTTTCAGCTGCATCTTCGTGTCAAGAGGTTTTGACAATTGCAGGCCAAAAGTTACCTGATGGAGAATATCTACTACGACACGGAAAAGTAAGCAAGTTAAAAAAGTTATCATGAAATTAAATTAACGAAGAAATATTTACATTATTCCATACTTTAATTTTGTTGTATTTATTGGTTTTTCTGCGTCATCTGACGAATTTGTTGAAAATAAGCAACTTGATCACGAAAGTACAATAGTTTTTTTTACTCTTTGGCAAACATTTTGCACAGTTATTTTATAAAAGCAATAGACCACACTTTGTATGGGTTTATAGGAGAAATAACCCACTTGGGATGTTGGGAGAAGACTCGAAAAGTTTGTAAATCTCTCTTCGAACGGCTCGTGAGTTACAAGCTTTTCTCGTGTTCTCCTAACATCCAAAGTTGGGTATTTCCCCCATAAACCCATAGAAAGTGTCGTCTATTGCCTAAGTTTTCCCTATTTTCATAGGAATTCGCTAATTGCGAAGAACATTTGAAGGATTAATAAACACAATCTTCCGTGTGCTCGGATATTTGTCCTTGGACATAATCTGTTCCTAGAAGCTCGCAGTTTTCCTCGAGCTTGGTTATCGGAAAACTGTTCGCGTCGGGTCATTGGATAACGCAATTCAACAGTTTTCATTGGCTTATTCATCCTCGTATATGAGCAATTACACCATGCCAGGAGCCCATTACATGCTATATAAGTATGGTAAAGGTAAGGTAAAGGTAAAGTCTGCATGCGAGCCAAGTGGCCCACCAGGCCGGAGCTTATCCTGGTTTCTGTAGTCCATCGCAGGGTTACCCCCAGCATTAAGTTCGCCGGTACCCATTTAAACACCTGGGTAGAGAGAGGCACTGTGAGAGTAAAGTGTCTTGCCCAAGAACACAACACAATGTCCCCGGCCAGGGCTCGAACCCGGTCCGCTCGATCCAGAGACGAGCGCACTAACCATGAGGCCACCGCGTTTCCCACTATAAGTATGGTAAGCTTACACGTTATTTTGGGGGTCGTTTTCTTTTCTTTTCTTTTTTCTTTCTTTCTTTATTTCAGGTGCGTTTTTAATAAAAGAATTATTCCACTCGCATGTTGGATATGAGAGACGTAATTGCCGATTTAGAAAAAAAAAAAGATTAAAATGAAAACAAAAACAACAAAAAAAGTAAGCTAATTAAAGTTTTCCAGAAAATCATGAAATGGCACAAAATTCATTTCAAACGACAAGCAAAGCGTTACACAATTACAAATTCCAGCGCTTAAGAAACTATTGTCTTACTGTAAAGTTGTAACTGAAGCTTATCACCCGGCCTCTATTTTCAGTATCAAATCTGACTTTGCACAGTGAAATTAACTCCACCGTAATACCTCTGCTAACAATAATCTTGTAACAAACCCGAGCCCAATGATTTTCTTCCAGCTTGATTCAGCTAACGCTGTGTTAACGTTATGACAATCAAAAAGGTTATTAACAAATGCACTTAAACCATTTTCGCCTGTGAAAGTTCCGTGTTTTCTTGGGATATGTTTTTATCAAGTCCAGGCTCTGTCCACACTAATGCGTTTTCAATCGTGAAATCGCGTATCAGTTTTGTGCGATTTCGCCAGACGCTCATTGTCTTCAGCGAAAACGTAAACATTTAAAAATAGTTGAAAACGGAGTTCTATCCTATTAAAGGGGACTGCGAAAACGGAGGCCTTCGAAAGGGCTAAGTCATCAGTTCACATGTGTGCACGTTCGCAGGTGACGGCCGGTATATTGGGTGTCAGCCTTTTCGAACGTTTTGGTGTGGATAGCAAAAATGCTACGGAAACGGTGGAGTGGACACGAAGCGTCTGACAAGTTTTGCAGATGTGCATCGTTTTTAAAGCGTATTAGGGTAAACGGAGCCTCAATTTCAATTCTCGTTGGTGTATGCGTTCACCTTAGCAACATGTACATTGCTTCTGCCAGGAAGGCTACGCTAAAATCGCGTCATAGAGTGATTTGAATCTTACATTATTTCGCATCTTCTTCAGGACATAAACTACTGGTTTACCACCAACAGCTGAAATCCTTGTCTTCTGTACACTGATGATTCTGAAAAATTATGTGTGTGGGAAAAGTGCTGTTGTTCTAGCTTTAGCCCGAAGACAAAAGTCAAAAGTGATTATTTGCGTTGGCTCCCAGTATTTCCTCCACGTTAATCTTACCACGGAGTTTTCCGCTAAGGCATATAACCCACCAATGAAGACGAGCCGCATAATCGTCACAATAAGTTGTATTATATTATGTTCTTCTTTACTTGTTTACATTTTACAGTGGCGATATGAAGTGGGAAGGGGGCGGTAGGGGCCTTCCAGCCCCTACCTCTGCGCGGTCGCGGTGCCTGCTCATATTAAACTCGTGTTCGTGGAATAATTGTTAACTATACTCTACGATATTTTATAATGCATTAACAATGGTCGCGCATGCATTTACATGAGTTGGCTGATATTATTACGCATCGAGCGAAAAGTTTTCAAGCAGTTTCAGAAGAGATGGCTAACTTCAAGAAGATTTTAAGCGCCTTGAAGACTAAAATTAATTCCCGGAGTATCCATGGAGTTTAAGGTTTAGCGCGAACCGTAAGTCCTCGTACGACCTTTTACACCATTCCTGAGCATCACCAATCATTTTAAAGTGGACTTCGAATAATACGGTGAAGAAGCACGTCTAAATTGAATTTCTCTTTGCTTTTTCTTGTTCGTTGTTTTCGCCGTCTCTTACTTAAAATTTGAAACGTTTTAAAAAAAGACAGACAGAAAAAAAAAAAAAAAGAACTTAAGCAAAACAGGTATAGTGCATAACAACGGGACCATTTTCTGATGACATAATTACTTTTACAGAAACGTAACACGAACCCTATCCCATTTTCACTCCAGGTTTATTGTGACATGACATCAGATCGCAAAGGGTGGAATCTCATTGCCCGATTCTCAAATAATGACAACAAGAACTGGATGAAAGACAGTGGTTACTGGTGGTTTGATCTGCAAGTTGCCATGGGAACGACATACAGTCCATCTGTTAACGCTGACATGATCTCACCCGCCTTTTGGTTGGTCAGCGGCAGAGAGTTTAAGATCACGCGCAGTGATGACCCTAGTCACACTGCCTTGTTACAGACCACAGGTAACTGTTTGGCTGGACAAACATTCCGATCAAAAATCACAAGTTGTGGCGACTTTAGAAATCGTAAAGTTTGGGCCAGTAACCAGTGCCTGGGAAGCTGCACGGTTCAATATGGCGGTCAGTACAAGTCAACAGACGGGTTTCAACAGGCTGAGTGCAGTGGAAGCATCCAAAGCGCCAACAACATCGGCTTCTGGTGTGACTGGGATGGTGATGATAGATCAGTGATGATGATTGGTGGAGGAGGAAGTGCTTGTGCACGTTCTGATCACGGGATTGGAATAACAGAAGATACTGAAGCTTCTTTCGTTGATCCTGGTCCGCGCGCAACTAAATATGACTTTGGTTATGATGCTAATACAAATAACGCTCCATCCCGGTCCTACTCGTTAAATCTGTGGATTCGTTGAGTAGGACTAACCACAAGCTTCATCTTCAAGAAAGTTACGTTTCAAGTTATTGTTGAACTCTAAATTTGTTTTTGTAAGATAAATTTTCATACAAGTGCTCATCAACAACAATGCACAGGATTTGACAAAATTAATTCAGTTTAATTCATTTTGGTTTACATTTCTTTTTCATAAGAACGTCATCAGACATTAGAAATGAAAAACGATTTTATCTGAAATAATTTTCTGGCCAGATTTCTGCTCTATACATTAAAATATTGTCAATAACAGAGATACGGCAATAAAGTTTAATAACTAAGCTTGCCTAGCAAGGGATTATTAATTTCTTGGGATAAAAGAAATGCAAGCAACTCAATTAATAATAATAATAAAATAACTTTAAAAAAAAGGCTCAATTAACTTACGTTTTTGAACACCTTTATTTTCTCATTGTAAATATAAATGTTGTAACATTATTAGTCAGTTAATATAGGTTCTTTTAGATGAGGTAACCGTTATAGTCTTGTTTAAATGAGACTGGAGGGTAAATGAGCTGTTAGGTTTTCGAGTTAAACCACAGTCTAGTTATGTCTAATTGTAGGACATGAGAGATGAAGGAAGAATTTGCAGTTTACAGTTTGGTTTAAGGGAGAACAACAACAAAAAAATTATCTATGTTGTAGGACAAAAGAATAAATAGATAAATAAACAAACAAAATCCATTAGGTACCTGGGGGTTCTGGGTTTATGGTATTATTTAAGGGTAATGCATAAGTGACGCGGTTTCTGTGATTTTGGGTTTAAATGATTTTTCAGCTCTGTTGTTGATTTAATAGTGACAAATATTTTCAATAAGTTTTGTATAAGACCTGTATCATTGTTTGTGATGTAATTAATGCTATCAACATCAACTCATTTATAAAGACGATCACAGAGACGAGAAAATTTATATTAGAGCAACGCTTGTATAACTTAGACGTTAGAAGAAAGCAAATTTAGTCAGGAAATTAAAGCGAACAGAACTATAAGGTAGAACACAGCTATTATTAAACAGTTGTTAAAGTCATTTGAGTTGAAGTTATTTGGGTTATAATAACGAGAAGGGCAGCTCTTAAATCTCTGCCGCGTAGGTCGAGCCACAATCATATAACCTCGGCGTGCGCTATTAGTATAGTAGTTGCACTTGCGGTGAGGGGATGGGAGACCACAAATAAAACCTGCGGAGGGGGGTGGGAAAGGCTACTTGATCGCACATGTCCTTTGTCCGCTATGTAGGAGCAACGAGAAAACTATATATAACCTGTGAAAAAAAAAGAAGTCCCTTTGTAAGGCGACTTGCTCCATCGACTCTCTTCGAAGCAATAAACAAGTGAATGTGCTTGCTGGATGCGACAAAACAGTTTTTCACTCCTGCCATTTCTGTAAGCTAACTAGCTTTGTCGATCGACCCCGCGGATCTTGGTCATTACCCGGACGTGAGGGCTCGGTTCACTTATCTTAAGAACAATGTGTGACCAGGCGTCTTTTTCTGCTTGGGGTCCCCGCGAGCAGCTAGGACTTCGGACGAGCTAGGTAAGAACAGTGATTAATGATCTCTGCACGAGGGTAAAAAGTGGTTACTTCCGGTTCATTAACGTGAACTTTTTCGCAAGGACAGTTACCGTATTTACTCCATTATACGTCCCCCCTCGAATAAAACGCCGCCCTGGAACAAACGCCACATTTTAGAGCAGAAATATTAATAAATTCAAAAAGCAAATGCGGTAATAATCAAGTTTGAGCAAGCCTAAAAAAATATTTTCCTTGATTGTAACAATGTTTTAATATCAGTACATTCGAAGCTCAAAGGAATATAATCAAAACACGAGAACAATATGCAGTAGTTATCTTCACTTGCTTTCATTTATAACAATGTTTTTCAGTTGGAAGTGAGTACACTTCAATGCTCTTTCAATACTCTTACCATACTATTGTTTGCAAGGAATAAATTGGATTTTAAATAAACGCCGCCCTTGTAAAAACGCCGCCCTTGAATAAACGCCGTACTCGAATCACTAAAAATTTAATAAACGCCGCGGCGTTTAATCGAGTGAATACGGTAGTACATTTTCTGGAACACCTTAGTTCATGTAGTTAGAGATGCCCACTTTCTCATGTTAGTTACAAACGTACCCTGACTACCCCTGATCATACGATCGGACTCCATTATGAAAAGGTCGAGGGTACTCGTCGGAAAATTTGAATTAAACCCTAAAGGAGACCAATCTGGGTGCGACTCGAGCTCTATTTGACTCCTAAAAGATACCACTTAAAATTGAGTAGGCTTGATTACAGGCCGCTGTTCGGAAAAGGAGCCCGTGCTGGTAGACCGGACTCGAGAACCCGGAAATTCAGCCTAAAACGCAAACAAGAGCGTTTATTGTATTATTGTTTCTTCAAATGAGCCCTAAAGCACTTAAACAGGTCAAAGTAGTGGCACTTCAACACCCTAAGTGAGAGCAGAATCTTTGATTTAAACACATAAGCGAGACGGCGAGCATCTCCGATCGTTTCATACGGAAGTCCCCACTCAGGGTTTTTGCCTGTGTATATTTAACAATTAGACCACATGAGACGAAGCCGAATGGGCTATTGACCCGTGGTCCTTGAGGGCGTAGGGTCTAATGCCGGATTTGCATTAGCCCACTAGTTGGGTGATACTAATAGACTAATTTCGATATAATATATAGATTTAGCCAAGCCTAAAAGCGGAGCTCGTCAGTTATTTTTTGGAATGTTGTTACTGATGAAAATAATCCAACATGTACATGTATGTGAAGTAAACTGCGAGCGATTTTATAGTTTCAGCCCGAACTAGGATCACATCAGCAGATCGAGGTGTAAGATGGTGTAATGATGAAAACAGAGCCATGATTTCAAGCATTTCAGGGGAGCCACCAATAATGTTGATCACATAACAGAACTGTCTTCTGTGCTTTTTGGTGACATTTCCTGTTCTTTCTTATTGAGAAAGACATGACATTGTTATTAATCATTATATTCTTTCTTAGATAACAATTGGGACTCCTGCACAAAAGAAGTTTATTTACACATTTTTTGTTGTTGTGGGGTATGACTGAAATGTGGTGGCTACAATATATTCAGTCCCCAAATTTCTACCAAATGAAATCTCACAAAAATACCAAAGTAGTATACACATGTAAAAAGTTTTAAAAGTTTTGTTTTCTAACTTGATCCCCAAAGACAGTTAGCTATCTTCATTTTTGTATGGCATCTCCTCCTGCTAAAAGGGTTTGCACCATCTCTTAAAGTATAACTATAAGCAAAATCACTCTGGCATGAACGATAAATATGATATTTTGTTGCTGATCATGAATACTTGCATAGGCTTCTGATAATAATTTTACTATTCAATTCCAATGTGATTTGTTCTTTTTCTCGAATGAGATTGTGGACTACAGGAGCTGTTATTGGGTTCCATTAATTAATTTTGCTCATAATGATTAAATTATACCAAGAATTATAAGTACATGTAAGCTATAAGTAAGTTATATTATGTACGTGTATTTTGTCTGCACTACACAACCAAACGCACTCAAAGATTATGAGGCATAGGTACATTTGTCAGAAAAAGCCAGCATATCAAAGATATGTTTAGATTGACACATCAATTAAAGATAATTTATAGCAAAATGGATAAACAATACATCAATATCCTGCATGCACCAAAGCTGGAGATGGGGTTATAAGGCAATCATTTAAACAACTGATTGAAATAATTTATAAATTAGAGAACACTATTTGCACAACACTAGGGAACAAATTAACCTTATTGAACGTTGCGAATGGCAAGGCTGTCAGTAGAATGTCACAAATTTCTCAACTCTTTCTTTCTACAAAAATACTAATCCTGCAACTTTGCTTAAGACCCAGTTCTCCATTTCGTGTTGGCAAAATATTAATTTATGCCATGCCCAATGCCAGTTATCACAAAATTGATTTAAGAGCAACATAAACCAAGAACAATAAATATCATTTTTAAGCCAAAAAAGCAATTATTTGAATAAACCGTGACATGATGAGTAAATTGTCTCCAAGAAAAACTGATTAATTTAACAGACACTTTAAATAATTAGTTAATACATGTATCATAGGTGTTTCTTAATAATGTAATACAGTTTATCTGTCACAATGTTGCAGCTACAGCTGTATGATATTACTACACACAGTATGGGTTGCAGAACTCAACTTCCAAATCAGTTTGTTCAATGAACTTTGTGCAGAAATTATTATGGCATCAAGTTGTCTGTGAATATAGAGAAACCAAACAAAGCATTACAATCTTAAGTAATAAATTATTGAACTCTTTTACATGTATGTACAATGTATATTCCATTAATATTGGGGATCTCTCAGAAGCTACATCTATGATGATTTAATTTGCACCCAGTGCACTTTTTTATGGAACTTTTCACACATTAATATCTCTGTTATGACAGCGGTCTCTGTGTTCTATAACAATTAGTACACAAGAAAAATACACTCAGTAAAATATTGTTTACAATAAAAATCAATCCCTATAAGCAATCATAAGGACCTTCAATTTATATTTCTTTAGAAATATCTCACCTGGCCATGGTTGCTTTGAAAATCTTTGCTGTTTTAATCCAGGTTGCCCATGTGTACACTGTTCATATATTGACTGACAGGAACAGGGATGTAATCATACTGTATATCGCTGCTACTTGAACACCACTGAACATACAAAGACATATCAATTATAATTTATAACCAACAGATGACATTCCTTTCATTGATATACAGTGTCCTTCATTACTAGTTGTTTACTGAGTGTCTACAGTAGTGAATCAAATGCTAGGGGGATGGCACCAAAACTTTCACAGTGGCAGGCTCTGTCCTGAGATGCAAAGCAAACATATATAACTATTATGAACTTGGCGACTTGCTTTTGAGCGCACATGCAATTTGCTTTAAACAAGAAACTGGAACATTGCAGTACAACAATGTGCATGTAGTCCCAATCAAAGGGCCATCCAGGCTGTTTGGTTGTACATATAACTGAAAATCAGACTTTGTCAGGATAAATACTGATGTTCTTGCTGACTTAATCTGAGTGGGCAGTTCCAGAAGATATTCACATGCAATGTCTGAGAAATCATTAATTACAAAATATGCTTTAAGAAATATCTTACCTGGTAAGGCCAACTTTCAGAAAGTTTTGTAATCTAGACTGGCTGGCCAGTTCATACATTTGACAAGTTCATAACAGTTAAATTTGTGCGCTTCAACATCACATTACAATGTACATGTAGTAGCGTTGGTCAACTGAAAACAGCATAATTTGGTTAATTAATTTACACTGTACAATGTTTGGTTATATATTGGTGTATATCGTTGCACACCAACAGATGACTATTAAAATTAATTTACAGAACATATTGGCAGCTAAATCATAACAAGTGAAAAATTGAGCATGAGCCATTTACATGTACATGTAACAGCCCTCACCTCAGAACTGTCATAGATATAATATATTTTCAAACTCGCTGAAATTTCAGATTATTCAATATTAACATGCACGTACATCTTTAACAGTGTGTTTGCTTTACATTCACTTTACACACAACCGGTATCCACCATAGGCAGACTTTTAAGTTTGCCTTTGAAAATAAATTGCATCATCTAATGCATCTTTCATTACCTATTCTTGTGACGAAGTGACACAAAATCCAAGTACAAGAAGTCATAAGCATAAAACTAACTTAATTACCTGGTAATGCTTACAGCACCTCTTACTGTCTGCATATGCCGTCCATAAACTGGTACTGCCTAGACAATACTCATTATTTTTCTGATCACATCTTTTAAAATGTCACTGTTATATAATTTGTCCTGAAAAGGCAAATGCATGAAATGTTATGCCTTTGGCACTCACCACATACCTTTACATGATGTACAATGTACACCAAGTCATGATCGACATTCACAATTCTTTTTACTTTCATTGTAACTTTTTTTGTAACTTTTTGCAGTGTCATTTTCCCACACTTGAAGACAGGACTTCCACATTAGGTGGTAATTCTCTATGAATTCACAGGGAGTGATAACAATTAAATGGTGACTAACTTTAGCAAAGGAGGCATTCAAATGTCAGATTTTAGCGTTAACTTTCTTCGACGAGCAAAAAAGTAAAGCACAACAAAGAAAACAGTCAGTGACATTCGGTTAATAAGTTAGTCAATCAAAAAATTAGTGTGAAAAAGAGAGCAGAGAGAGAGAGTGGAGCGAGGAATGCACTCTCACCAACTAAATTTTGAATGTACATAAGTAAAAGTTATTTTTATTACCGAGAAATGGTCAGGGCAAGGACTTCTATGCCCTAAATTTTTTCTACGTATGTAAATGTCATTTTCACTGTTCAAGTTACCGAGCACAGCTCTAAGCATTTTTTTAAATTAGTACTATCTCACTGTTATGGAACATTTCCATAACTGTAAATACCACACTAGGGAATAACATCTCATTAGGAAAATAGGGGCCATGTACCCCCAACCAAAAACAGTGGCACTAATAAAATGAAATAGCAAATCAAAATCGAAGTAGAGCTTTACTTGCCGACAGGGTTTACATGCATAATCGTCTACTCGACATTTCGACTACAAGCATTTCACCAAACCGAACTAACTGGACAACAACAAAATAAAACGAGGAAATCTACATTATAAACACAATATGCATATCATTACAGCTGAGTATCAAACAGCAAATCCCTTCCCAATGAAGGATGACTGAATGAAAGAAAGGATGAAGAAAATTCGTTTAAGCTTGCAGTGTTAAAGTTTAACAATTATTCACGCTTAAGCATAGATTTGAATATCACAGTGTGTATTTTTGCCGACGGTTTAATTTAGCTTTGCAGTCATTTTATCGGCGGTAGCTTTATCAGTCTTCAACCAAATTAACCTGGAAATTCCTCCCAAGCATTTCGTCAAACCGAATAAATTGAACTAACAAAACGAGGAAATACTTTGTAATCACAAGATGTAAATATTCACATAGGTACGTCAAAAGTAAATTTAGCAAATCCTGTTCGCTTCGGCTTAAAATGGTTTGTTGACCTATCTTGGTTTAAGAAATTTTTGTAGTCTAGGAAGCGGTTGTGCCAATTAACACAGAGAAAACTTCAAAACTCGCCCGGTAGTGTTTACAAATACAGATTTTTTTTTTAAACGTGACGACGAAACTCGAGACAAAACTTGATTTGTTTACAATATGCAACTTACAACCTCGATCCACAAAACCACTCAAGTGTTATTGTTATGAGCGAAATTAAACCTATGTAATTTACAAAATGCCTCACAGCATGGCTTCAAATAAGGAAGACTTTAAAAAAGGATTCCTACTGAAAATAAGCTTATCTCGCCGAGGCAACTTCATAATTTCCATAGCAAACGCCACAACAAACGTCGCTTACCTCAAGTTGGCAATTCACTTCGGCCAGTGCAAATCTTCCAGGCAGAAACTTGCTGCAAAAGTTGTGAAGACTGAACGGAACTGATCTAATCTTTTCGATAGATCAACGAATCAACCACTTTTTTCCGCTGTGTTTTCTGTTTTACACTAAACACACAGTTCTCTAGTTCGTCACCTGATTTTAATCATGTGACTTTTCTTGCTCGGCTGCACAGCATCTCGACGCGCGAATTAATTGAGCGGTTCTACAGTCGTCGGGTATTTCGTCTCCTCTCTATAGTCCTCGTTACCTTTGCTTCACGGCATTGTTCCGTATTATTTCATCCCCTTTCTCTAGTCCTTGACTCGCTATAATTAACGGCAGTGTTCAGTACTGTTTCACCTCCTTCCCCAGCGCTGGCCCGCTCTCTTTCACGATCTTCTTCGCTACTTCTTTGCTACTTCTTTGCCTGTAATTTCTTGCATTCCGTTTCTGTTTTATGCTTCAGTGCAACCCCATCTTAAAAACGTTAGATCAACCTCCGCTATTATTTGTTGATATGGCAAATAGAAATGAGTTTTCTTTTCTTTAAAAATCCCGCCAAAAAAAGATGGCATTCCTCGGTTCCCCCGTTTGCGCTACCGCGAGGCTCCTCTCCCCCTCCCCCAGAGTCTGTACGGACGGCGTTCGCTCGCTCGCTCGTACGGTGACGTCATAACCAAATTTTCTCGGCTTGATGGGTTTACCAAAATTTCTAAGGTATGGGGCTCTGCTCGCGCGCCTTCGGCGCGCGGGAGCTCCGCTATTAAAATTCAGCCTAAAACAATAGACCTCAGCACGAGGCTCCAATCCGGGGAATAAACTCCACAAACTCTGTATTTATTCCCCAGGGCCTCGTGCTGAGGTCTATTGTTTTAGGCTGAATCTTAATATATCAAAGTTATTCTCTCCTTAAACGCTTAATCTACCCTTTAGTTATTTTAAAAATTATCAAGCAACTTGTCTAAATTGTAACCGGTATAAAATGCACCTAAGTAGATTGAATAAGAGAGTGGTCAACCAGCTAATTTTGGCTTTTTTTGCTTATGGCGTAGTTTAAATGGCTAATTAAGCCATCCTCGTTCTTGGAGCTCTCGCTCGACATTTTACAATGAGTGCCTCGCTATATATAAAAAAAATTATTCGGCTGTGTATAAAGTCGTCTTTGTTGGCAATAACGAGTGCGTTTTTGAGGCGGGAAACACACTTTTATCAAAAACAGGACGGTGAGAATATGGCATGTGAAACACAAAAAAAGCAAATGAAAATTCACAGTCAAATACTTACTCTTACAAAGTTGTGATCCTTAATAATAATAATAATAATAATAATAATAATAATAATAATAATAATAATAATAATAATAATAAAAAAGCAGCTTCGATATTACTTGTACTCAATGTTGAATGTATAAATTATTTTACCAGCTATAACTGAATTAACAGATGGAGACCGGGGTTACCGTCACTCAGAGAAGTCTCATTATCTTTGATGTTGACCCCAGCAAGATTTTCAGGGAAAAACACGATATTTACCATCCTTGGCACTTCGAGGTTAAAGTTCTCCTTGAATGATGACAGATCAATTGGCAACGGTTTCGCTTTACAGTTCTGTCCTGGCATATCCCGTATACAGGAACACAAAACTGCTGCTAAAAGAAAATCGAACTTTCAGTTTACACGACAGTCGAGCTTGTTCAGACAACTGGTTGTTAATTAGAACCGATCATGGAAGCAAACAAGAAAACTTCCTCCAAATGTGGCGACGTTCTCCACAGAGGTTCTTCGTTTCTGTCCTTTATTTCGTTTTTGTTGATTGTTGCGCTGTTTTTGAGAATGGAATCGATAAACAGGAAAACAGAGATGAACGAACTGCGAATTTCGAAACTGGAAAGCGGCATCGATATCGGATCACTGCAGTCAACAGACCATAAAAACGACGATATGGAAACACCAGAAAGTAAGTACAAGATCACACTTTTTCACCGCTATATAATACAAGATTCTAATAGGGAACTGTTTAGCAACTGCTCGCATGCATGTGCATTTCACAGCCGGTGCTGCTACATTTTGTCGGCGAAAAAGCCGGCGACGACACTAGTTACCATGTTGACCGTTTTCATATATAGCCATGGTTCACGGTTGCAAACACTAAGTGTAGGCGTATGTTTTAATAATTATGGACGAGTTTTGGTGAAAACGAAACGTTAAAATCATCACGACATTCCTTTACAGTACCGCCGTCAATGCACTGTGAGATCAGATATAGAAAAATTCAAGCGCCTGGACTCGACAATATTTTGTGGTTTTTTTTTTTTTGCGGCTTGTAATACGACTCGTAACTTCTTGCGGCTTCTTGCGCTGAAATATTCAACTTCTTGCGTTTCCAAGTTCTCGCGGGTAAACTGTGGAACACCACATTTTCACTTCTTGTGCTCGCTTGCGTGTTATTGCGGCATGAGAACTTCTAGCGCCAGTTCTTGCACGTGCATTATTTTCGGGCTGTAATGCAGTTTAGTTAACTGCTAAAGTCGGCGAATTTTTGCGTAGAAGCTAAGCCTGTTGTTGCCATGTAGAGAAACGTTTCTTGTCAGCAATGAAAGAAGTAGCGCAAGTTATACGTTAAGTTATATATATACGTGACTGATCGAGTTACAGGAAACGTGTTTATAACCTAAGTGATCAGGTGATACTGAAATCAAACATTCTGTACCGCTGATTAGTCGAAAGAGACCACGGTCTCCACTTCTGTCTTCGTTATTTAATGCAGTGCTTTCTTAAAATAATCCAATGTTATTTATATAAAGTCAGGATGTATGTAATATTTCAAAACATGCATTTTTGTTTAGGTATGAGAAACGAGTTTTAAGATCAGGGCAATTGTGCAATGGTAGTGACTGGTGGGAATTCACTAAGCTAGACTTGTACGTGTTTAGAAAGTTTCAAGAATAACCAGCCGCGTTGTTTTGTTGGCGGAGGCCAATGTAAACTTATATTCTCTGTTAGTTTGAGAAGTCTTTCTTTTAGCGAAATTTCGAAAAAGAAAAGGAAAAAGAAAAAAGAAAAAAACACTTTAATTTGAGCTATGTCGACCCGTGCCATCTCTCTAATAGACAAACTTGTATATCAACATACCTCACCCAAAGTATACCATCCACGATGGTAGAGCTTCAAAATAGGCCTCTCGCCGCTGTCTTTTTACCGAAAAAATGATATAGCTTATCCATTAAATTTGAAGAAAAGAACTCAATGAACAATCTCGGCTGTAAGAGATAAGAATAGAATTGTAGTCTTTCAACTATATTCCTGTTCTGGAGGTTAGTGAAGGGGAGAAAGAGGGGTTGTTTCCATCTAAAACATGACAGGTACACTCTCTCAGTTTTTTTCTCACGAATTACTTGATTTTTCGCCCTGTTGCCAAATTAACTGCCGTCTAGATATGTCCTGTGTGAAGTAGAAGCAAGTGATGATGGCTTTCAGCAGATAGGAAGTTCTAATCAGAGCAATTAAAACAAACTTGGAATTCTTCATTTAATTTCTTGTAATCAGTTGACGACAAAATGGCAGCGTGTACATAAAATACTCTGTATTAACAGGTATACAAAGTAATGCTCGCATACGATAGAAATGTGGCATGGCTCGATAAACAAAGGCGGTTTACTGGCGGTTTCTGTGTATTTGTAGCTTCTCGTCGAATCGAGTTGGATACAGGAAAGAGTAATCAATAAAAACAAAGCTTGAAAACCGTTTTAAGAGTGTTGATGCTCAGTAATATGTAAGCTTAGGTACCGCAGAAAATGGTGCAAGCAATGTTACACTCTAATGTTGACTTGACTAGCCAGGAGTACAACAAGGAAAGAATTCGTGTTTAGTTTTAAGCCCGAAAAAATTTAAAATGCTTGTAAGTCAACAAGATTGCTGCCCTAATGAGAAAACTATCTCACTCAATTTTTAAGTAGAATCACTTTACTTTTTGCCTCGCCGTAACATTACATGATCAGAATTTTCAAAGCCTTAAAAATACTTTACTTATTGCAACAACTTACTCCTTCATTACTGTTTTATTACATGATCAGAAGTAAGCTTAGTTTCATTTTAGTTTTACATATTTGAATGAGTTTAAAGCTTTAAAACGCTTATATGTTGAAGAATTCGTTTGTTCTTGTCTTTCATCCGTAGCTGCCCAGAAAGACTAGCGCTGGAGAATAATTAGCAGAAATCTTTGTTTTCAGTACGGCGAACAATGTCTATTGACCGGTTAACTGCGCATGCCATTTAGTTATGTACAATGCGTTACGATGTTGTTCTCAATCGTAGCATATATATTTTATCCACTTAAATCATTTATTTACTTAGTGTCCTACACAGACGTGCTTTGGGTTCGTCGATGCTCAGCTTTGCGAAAGATAGTTTAAAAGCTATGATTCATTCCTGGTTTTACTTCATTTAATAACTCAGTCCAAAGGTCAAAAATAGACCACGTGATCCGGAGTCCAATTAATTTTTTCACTGTCTATCTGTCACTGTGTAGATGCTCAGAATAACGTGCAATTTCGTTCAGGACATCGTCAAAGAAACAAAAGAAATGTCTCAGAAACAAAATACTCAAGCAATATCTTTGCAGCAAGTCCGCCAGGAAATAAAGGAAAAATTAAATCAAGCTTGCACCAGCAAAGACAAGTTTTGCCAAGAAGGACCCCCGGGACCCAAAGGGGATCCCGGTTCCCACGGGTATCCCGAATATAAGGGAGAAAAGGGAGCCCCTGGGATTCCCGGCCCCCAGGGACCTCTGGGTCCTACAGGAGCTCCAGGCCCACGTGGAAATCAAGGACTTCAAGGAGCGCAGGGATTTAAGGGCGACATGGGCAAGCAGGGACCTGTTGGAACCCGTGGGGTAAAAGGAGATGTTGGGCCAGTTGGCCGTCCAGGAGAAAAGGGCTCGATTGGCTTGAAAGGGAACAAGGGGAACAGGGGCTATACGGGCCTTCAGGGACCAAAAGGAGAATGCGTTGTTGACCCAAAGATCAATATATATCCAGTGTCCCAGGAAGTCTTTATCAACACACCGGCAATATTTTACTGCTGGGTTGACGGTCAGACATCTAGACAGATAACGTGGAGTAAGCTTGGAGGTGTCTTGACTAGCGATTCTTCTGTCAAATGTGGCGTTTTACATATCAGCAGTGTACAAAAGTCCCATGCTGGATCGTACTTGTGCACAATTGTCACAGGCTACGGAACTCTAAGAGCTATCGGCACTTTGGGAGTGAAAGGTAATATTCCTATTTGAAGTCCACACCTAAAGATAGTTTTGATTGCACGAGGGCAACAAATAGCACTGTAGATACACAAAAGGTCTAGATGGGGCTTTAAAAAATCATAGCTGACAATTTGTCAGACTGAGATCTAACTGGGTTACTCGGACAAAGCGTACAAAGATACAGGACTCGCTGAGAGGCTGTAAACCGCGTTTGAAATCCGAGATTGAGACTGAAACATTTTCAAACAGAGAGAGGAATGACACACGTAAAAACTAGACTTGAGTACTTATCAACAAGGATTACGAGATTTCGAGATCGGATCAAAACTTTCCAAGACCCACGAATTTCATTTTATCATGATTACCACAATCATGATTTCATTTAGTGAAAACAAACATCTGACAGTGAGCTATTGTATGTACTTTCCATGTCCGGTGCGTTTGGGAAATTGCATAAGTTATGTGTAAAGAGATAAATATACCTTGCAAATTTGTGGTTCACGACCTTTTGTCTTTCTTTCTTTCTTTCTTTCTTTCTTTCTTTCTTTCTTTCTTTCTAGAACTACCAGTGTTTACCAGGAAGGCTCCTTCGCAAGTTTCTGTCAGCCAAGGGTCAGACTTGGAATTATGTTGTGCAGCTACTGGGTCCCCGCGACCAGCTGTAGAGTGGTCACGCGGTCAACGATCTATTGATGTTACTTGGTACCAAACCGGATGCCTTACATTGAAAAACGTTAAAGACGAAAACACGGGAAAGTATATTTGCCGGGCTACAAACAGTCTTGGCTTTGCACTATTAACCGCAGAAATATTTCTACATCCAGGTTAGGTTAATATCTGTTTATATGGAAAGGGACGGATAATTTATTCACACATACATTCATACAATTATCAATCAATCAATCAATCAATCAATCAGTTTTATTTAGAGAGGGTGACAAATGACAGTAAAAACGGATAAACTAGTGTCTCTCTGTTTATTTATTTTACATCCCGTGTATGTCATTAATTATTCCTTTATTTATTTTTTCAAGCTTCCTGCGAGGCAATCAAGAGAAATATAAAGGGTGGTAGCAATGGCAAATACAAGCTGACAATCAATTCTTTCGCCTTCTGGGTAAGTTTAAAAACACGGAAGTGCACACATTAAACATCCTGCAAAAACTATAGATATTCTGATCGCGGTGATTCTTGTAAGATTCAACAAGAGACAATGATCTATTGTCTATTGGGTTCGATTGACTTATTAATTGATCAATTGACTGAATGATTGTCTGACTGACTGACAGTACGCATGATTGATTGATTGATTGGATTGACTGATTGGCTGACTGGCTAAATGAAAGATTGATTGTATGGTTGCTTCACTGACTGACTGAATGATTAACAGATTGAATGACTGATTGATTGTTTGTTTGTCTGCTTGATTGACTGATTGATTGATTAAAAATGGCTGACTGTAGGGATCGACAAACGCCGGTCGCAGACCTATTTGGCAAATCGCTCATATTTTGCGCAAAGATACCCTTAGTTGACCTATTTCTAATCAAAGTGGTTGTGAGCCACTGAACTTGGAAAATAAGTTATGAAAGAGCGTTATGAGGCATTGCACATCAAGGAACTTCTTGTGATGTGAGGGCAGTCTAGCTTTCGAACAAGCCTATAAAGCCTTTTCCTATTTAGGGGTGTCTTGCGATAAAATTATTTGCAAAATGAAAAAATTCAACGTTAAGAAACTGTTTGTTACTCCGGCCTGCGTACACGTTTTACATTACATGTATCTGTACATGTCTTCCTTGTACTGCAGTCGAAAACGGCAGGATCATTTTTTTTGGTCAAATGGTATAGACTGAGGAAGAACACTTGAGCCTGCGGTACGTACATATAAGACTAATACTCTCGCCATAAGGGAGTTTATGTACAAGTAACGTAGTGTGATAGGCGCTGGCTCGCCACGCGAGATATTGGAAGTTTGAATCCTAGTGGTGACTAGTGGTTATTTTCCCTTTTCTTATTCATTGTTTTTTACTTTTTCAGTGAAGAGAGAATTGTCTCGTTGTCTCGGGTACAAATCAAGGATTCTGGTCTCACTTAGGGTTTTGATGACAAAACGTCACCATTTTTAGCTGTCAGAGTATCCTTTAGGGTGCACTCGAGGAAATAATGATAAAAGACACGCTCTCATTTAATTTCCGTTTTCAAGCTTGATTTCTGCTGATCTCTCGGGTACGCGAGTCGAGTCTACAAGTGCGCGCCGGATCCTTTCTTGAACAGTGGCTAGTGATCGAACCTATTCCGTTTTAATTGGTATCTTTTAGGAGTCTAATGAAGCTCAAGCAACGTCCACATTAGTCTTCCTTAGGAGTTAAATTCAAATTTTACGACGAGCATCCCTTGCCTTTTCATATGGGAGTTCCTTCCCCCCCCCCCCGGTTTTCCAATGTCTAACGGGAAGTAAAGGAGTGAAGGAGTGATGAAGTGAAATTGTTCCACCACTACAACTTGGAAAATAATAAATATTTTCCAAGTTAAAAATCATATTTGGGGGTTCCACATTCGCAAAAGTTTGAAAGCGCGGTCAAAGTGCGGTTTTTCGCGAATAAAATGACCGAAATATTGTTGCAAGGACGAAGATATGTTGATATTGCAGTTTTCCGAACTATTTTAAAAACACTTCTGAAGCGTGTTAAAAATAGTGGCAAAATATGGGTCATGTGAAACAGCATAAAAATGCATCTGGTTCTTCACTTCACTCTTCGATTATTTTACTTTACAGCCTTAAATTGTCAATATTAGACATGCCACGTTTCATGATCAACTCTCAAGTCTATGCAACATATTCAGCTCAAATGACACATGATATATTCGCGAACTGATATATTCGGTTAACAAGTTTAATTAATAGGGGAATCCTTGTTTACAATATCTGCCTCATTAGGTTAAGCAATTCAGTTTCTGATGCAGCTACAAATAAATCAGTTCTGAATTTAAAGGTCATAGTATGATTAACTCTGCCAATGAATATGAGCCTGATGTGTTGAATACTTCTTGTGCAACACGGGTTTAAAAACTCAAACTTTTACAAAGAATGTATGAGCTTATTAGCGCTTTTGCCACCCACAAATTTTACAGTTTTTGAGAGACAATATGTCCAAAGAGGTACAAATTTTACCATTTTATAAGTTTTCCTAGCTCTTTAGCTGCCTGAAGTCAATTCATATCCAACATGTTCCTTCTGTACGCTAAGCCGTATTCAAATGAGCAAAAATGTAAACAATGACGTCAGCATGATCGAATATCCCTATTGGCTCGATTAAAATACAATCTAAAATTGATCTAAATCCCGTCTATTTATAGCTTAGGCCTTTGGAAAGATCCCCCTGCCTGTGATCACCAGTGTGATCCATTGAAAGTCGAATTTTTCTAGATGCTTAGTTTCTCTTATTTTTTGAAATAAGGAAGCCAGTATAAAAGAATTATAAATAAGTCGGCTGCTTCTTTGTGGAAAACTATTTTTCAGAAAATTCGCTGTTCTCGAGATCTATGCTTTTAGATGTTACAGAGTGATTAGTCTCTAAGGGCACTGTTGCGCTGCATCTGCAGGCAGTCTCGGAAACAAAGTACGAACTAGATCATCTATTTTTAAGTTGATAAAGGCAAATTAATCGCTGCAGCGAATTTGGAAAAGGTGACGATTCGGGCTTACGTTTTTCTTCCACGGGATCTTCCTCCTCCTCTCCCTCTCCCTCTGTACAGAAATATAACGGTCCCTCCCCCCTTGAAGAGATGCTTGCTAAATACGCAAGAAGCCAAACACTGACAGTTCTTAAAGATACTTTCGGCAAGTGCAGTTGTATGGAGTTGTATGCAGTCGTATGGAGCCTTTTTGCACATGGGTGGGAGAGGTATATCTTGTCCCAGAGCTTCTTCTTCCCACAAGCACTTTCAGACTTGTTAGTCTCTTTAGGGTACCTTCCATTGCCAAGGCACAGAGGTCGTACAGGTCATTCACCAAAGGATGCAAAAGCTGGATTATTTCTACAACTTCCTTTGCCTGACTAAAATTGCTTTCCTCTTCAAATGCCTGAACATGCATCTCATCAGGATCACTTTGGCGCACTGCGGCAATTTGGCGAGAGAAAAACTAGCAACCTGTTAGGCGGCTACAAATAATTCAGATGCCTGACAAAGAGGCATATCATCAGGATCACGGGCTCTGCGCATATCCCGCGCAACCATTTAGGCGTCAAGATTTCGGCCTGTCGTTTGGCCTATGCTGAGTTTTTTGCCATAAGATACGATTGCTGCTTGTAATTGACTGCCCTGAGAGCCCAGCCCTCTCTTAAAACAACAAGGGCTTCTTGGTGACCTACTGTGGCTTTGGGTAACGCGCCAACGCTTACTGCAAGCGGAGTTTGTATCCCATTTTGGCGAAGTCCATAAGGAAAGGTCTCTCCTGCGACTGAGTGCATTTCTCCAGAGACAAGTGCCTCTCTAAAGTAGACAGCCCATGAAAGACACGAATGCAGCCGCTTTGAGGACAATAATACACCCCTGCTGCATGGCCACCATCCATGGAAACATCAGCAGACGCTTCCTCTGTCACACCCGTTGATAATGGCACTGATGTCGGGGTCGCATGGTTCGTACTTTTTTAGAAAATGACCTGAAGTCTCCTTCAGAGAACGAAGCTTTCAGCAGAAATAAAGAAAGAGCCATGTCTGACTAAATTGCAAAGGAAACCTTGACCATTTGTACGTTCATTAAGCTAAATAGTATCAATGCAACAGCATCAGTTCATTAGAATAACACAGATACCTATTAGGGTAAAGCGTATGGACAATCTGCAATCCTTTCACCAGTGGTTCACTCTCACTGCAAGTTGACTGACTTGACTCGTGGCTCACAGCCACGCCCATCTAGTAGTATAAGTCGAAAAAAAACTTAAGATTTATCAAATATGATGAGCATTTCAGCCCGGCCGATTGCGTGTTGGGCAACACTAAATTACAATATGCAACAGCTTTTCCGGTTTAACTGTTTTTCCACGGTCAATGCAATACGCGCGCCAACAGGTAATTAACTCAGCGGAGCTAAACTAAAAGTTATTTAGCTTATCCCTGTGATACTTCGGAATCATGTTCAGTGTTAGAGAGACCACTCACATTCCTTGCAATCCCCCACGGCACAAAGATACCCGAAATTTCCGGGGTACTCCCCGCCCGTCCCCCGACTGTATCTACAACCAAATGCCATTCAAGAACAAGAAATAATAGCTCCTGGATAGAAAAATCATTTCAATCTACTATCACTACTTTAAACATTTAATCGGCTTATGTCAATTGCAAAATGTTAAACATTTGCGCAAGAGCAGTGAAAGCACGATTGGGCTAGTCGTAGGGTTGCGTGGCACTTTTTACTGGCACTTTTTTACGCGGCACGGTAAGGGACGGACCATTAGAAAAGTAATGGGGTTGGGAGGACTAAAAAAAGTCATGCAAGGGAGGGTAACTGGAAAAAAAAAAAAAAAAAGTCGTACAAGTGAGAAAAATTCCTGTGGAATTAATTGCAATTTCGGGCCTACGAACTGTACCCGCCTGAATGGCAACTTGGCAGCCACTTTATACTGTATACTTTATACTTGGTAGCCAATTTATACTTGGCAACTTGCAACTTAATAGACTTACACCTTGGCAGGCAATTTATACTGCATAGCAACCTCATCATGGACACTGGTAGCCAATTGCAAAAACCCTTACAGAAAAGCTCTTATGGATAGCCATGGCTTATAATTGATTAAAAAAAAAACCTATAAACAGCCGCACTGCTTGATTCGTTTGCATTTAAGCAAGCACTTACCGCGTTTTAAAAGCCTCGAAATATCGGAGTAATTTTACAACTGACATGTATAAATGACGATTGTGGACGCAGATGTGTACACTCGTAGCGAACTGTAACACTTCCCCTAAGATGGCCGCCTATATCAACTTTGGACACACGTTCTAACCAAAGACAGTCATGGAGGTGTTAACACAACTGTTGCGTTTAGCAGGGGTTGTTTCAATCTATTTTACGTTTTTGGCAAAGTAAACGACACATTATGACTCAAGTCCAATCGATACATTGAACATATGGAAAATCGTGGAAAACGCACCAAAAACGCTTCAATTTTGCAGAATTTTCTGGGGGGCATGGGCATGCCCCCAGACCCCCTTAGTTGAATAAGCCCTTCACCCCCATATTTGTTACCGGACGATCACTCACAGAACCATAGCTTAAACCTTGATTCAATGCGTGCCAGGAATGATTTTATTACAAGGGTAAGGGAACCAATAAAATTTATATTTCCATAAACATCAAATTAAAAAGCTAATGCAGCCCTATTTTAGGCAATAGCACTTGGATGTGTTTTATACTTGTTTATGTTTCCCCCGAGTATAATTTTGGTAGGAAAGCAAAACGACTGTGTGGAAGTTAAAAAAAAAAGTTTGCAGCCTGTTGCAGGCATTCAGATTGTGGTGCAGTGTCAAGATTAAGATTGCAGCAGTAGAATATTTGCCCCTCTAATCCTCGGTAGGAAAAAAGATGGCGATTGGTACATTTACCCACAGTTCTTAGCGCACGACAACTTTAAAATCGTTTATAAAAACGCACAGAAACGTTATAAAATCTTCAAACTCAGGACACTCAATGTCCTTTGTACAGGGACAAATATTATAAACATTTGGCTTTCTTATTGGCTTTTAGGCTGTGTTAGGTTCGCAAGGCATTGTGGTAAAATGTACAGCCGCCATCTTTTTTCCTACGGTGGATTCCCCCACCCCCCCCCCCCCCCGCCCTCCAAAAAACAAGAAAAGAAAATTCTTGCAGGGGACTTGCCCCCGAGAAAAAATCCTACAGAGGTAGTGGTCGTGAAGAAAAAATTCCTGCAAGCTGAAAAAGTCCCACCGTCCCCATCACTCTTCTAATGGTCCGCCTCTAAACTGATTCATGCGGCCCCTGATTCTTATAGCAGAAAGGTTGGCCGAAATTGGCAATGTGGAGTGGTATTGAGGGGAATCAACGGCTTTTAAGTATGTTTCCTGTAACATTTTTGGATTAAATTATTCGTATTAATATTTTGTCTATTTGCTTAGGGTCGGAGGGTTTCACTTCTAGCTTGTTTCCAATTTATATAGACGAAATTAATTTGGAATTTGCCATTACACTTTTAATAATACATTGCCGGATTAGCCTTCTTGAACTTGAACTTTGATCGACTGTTTACCAAATTAGAATAAGGGCGCGATTCTGATTTGCTTCAAGATATTTTAACTCGATTAATTTAAAGTCCTTTAACGTCCTTAATACTAAACAGCATTCCAAGTTGACCATCGAAAACATTAACGTTCCAGGAAATCTCTTGCGTTTGTAATGACAACCATTCACAGTGTTGTTTATACATAAGGGAATACCACCAGACGACGAACAAGACATGACGACGGACAGGAAACTAAACAGCGTTAAAGCGCAATGTTTCTAAAACGTCTAAAACAAGTTTTAAATATAGTGGGCATTATATATGTTCCTATGCTAACAGTGAATTGCCGGGATTTTAATTAATGATAGCAATTTACTTTCGCCATTGAAATTGATTTGTTTCTTTGTACAATTGATTTGTCTCGTGTACAAATATTGTGTTATTTGCGCTCAACACATTCACATAGATTTTCGTTTTTCTCAAAAGGAAATACTGCGAGTTCGAGCATGAAATTTGGTATGGCATATGTTAATAGTTACATTTTAAAGCTGAAAAGTAAAATAATTGAAAACTGAGGTACCAGATGCATTTTTTTTTGCCTATATTTTACCGCAATTTTTAACACGCTTCAGAAGTGTTTTTAAAATGGTTCGGAAAATCACTCTATCAACATATCTGAGATAAGTTTAAAAGGAAGAATGAATTAGAATGGTTGTCCCATATTTGTGTGAAGTTTGAAGTCAATTGAATTTATTTGCAGACTTAGCAGCGCTTCGCCCTCGCATCTTATTTCGGTCATTTTATTTCACGAAAAACTGCACTTTGACCGCGCTTTCAAATTTTCGAAATATTTCTACAAAACAAAAATTCGCTGGAACCTTTAAATATGATTTTTAGAAATAGGTCACCTAAGGGTATCTTTAGGCAACATAGAAGCGATTTGCCCGGCCGGGTCGTTGACCGGCGTTTGTCGATCCCAATAGTCAACCATTCTTAAATTGATTGACTGATTGACCAACCTTCGGGGTGGTTGACGTCCGTGAGTTATTTTAAAATTCCATTACATTTCTTAGCTACACGCTGCCCCGAAAGTGCCTGAAGTAATATGTCAAACACAAGAGACATTGATTTCGCCACATATCTGAACACCGAGAACAAAACGGACGCACAGCTAAACATATCTTTGACCAACCTTAGGGTTTTTGAAAAAGTCAAGGGAAAAAGTTTCTGTTAGTCTGCGAACACAGACGTATTTCCAGCTGTCTCTTATTTTCGACGGAGACAAGAGAGAGACTGAAATACTTCTATGTTCGCAGGCTAGGTCTTTATATTCTGTGTCTTATATTTTATTTAATCAATAACGAAAAGAAAACTAAAGGGAAAACGGAGAAATTAAATCGTAAAATGTACGCGATTTAATACCATTTATCCGTTAATTAACTGTTAATATATTTTTGAGTTCCAAAGTAATGCTAACACCAAGAAAAAAAAAAAATTTACTTGAACTTGACTACAATGATTACCATGTTTTCCTACATTTAAGCTATAGCACTCTCTCGTCACGGTCATGATTTTCTTTGTTTAAACCGTCAATGCGCGTCAGAAATTACATTATGGAGTTTACGAAACCACGACGGCAACGGCAACGGGAACGTCACTGAACAAAAGAATTAATGAGCAGTACTATGGCTGTGCAAGTGCGTTATAATTCTTGGTACATTTCTTTGCTGTCCTCTGCAAAACAACAACGTGAAGTGACCAAATTTTGCGTTGTCTGGAGAAGGTGAACTACGACGCCTAATTTTGAATTTTTATTTCAAATTTATCGCTGTGCTCCGGATTTAGTTTTGCGATAGTTTTGACAGTGAGAAACAAAGTAAACGATTTTAGAGTATCGCGAGATTCGAAGGTAAAATCATTATAAACTCATTTTTTGATTGTATTTACCAGATTTCAAGGATTTAGCTTAGCTAGAAAGCATCCAGCGCATTTTTATTTTGTCGTGCATTTCTCTACTTTTTTTCCTGGAAAGTTCGCGAAAATTATCGTAGTTAAACGCATGAACAATTAAAAACGTGACTGGATACTTTCTAGCAGAGCTACATACCTCACATTGCTATAATGCTATCCTTTGTCTAATATGGTAAAAGTGAAGCCTTGGAGCCGACTGACTCATAGCTGCCGGAGCTTATCCCGGTTTCTGTAGCATGAAGCGGCTGGGAGTATTTCTACTCCCCCTGGACGGGATGTTAGTCCATCGCAGGTCACTCTCCCGCAATTTGTTAGGTTTCCCCAAAAATTCGCTGGTACCCATTTATACTCCTGGGTGGAGAGAGGCACTGTGAGAGTAAAGTGTCTTGCCCAAGGCAAGAACACAACGCAGTGTCCCCGACCAGCTCGAACCCAGATCGCTCGATCCGGGAACGAGCGCACAAACCACGAGGCCACCGCAATTCTACTTGTCTAATACTGTAGCTTTGATATTAATATATTGTTTACAGTTTAATTTTTAAGAAAATTATTTGCATCGGATTCTCTTACAAACACTGTAATTTCTAACGTGTGTTGCCTTCTCGTCAAAATGGCTTCCAAAACCGTCACAGGTCGTAATCTCTCATAATCTCTCAGAACCGAAGATTCACGCAATCTAAAAATATCCCAAGTAATTTAAAGAATTTAAGGAAAATATTCTCTGAGGATTTGTAAGGGGGAGAGAACAGGAATGATGGACTAGCTTGTTTACCTCCAAAGGCAACGAAATGTTGATGATGTTTGTTTCAGCCAATAATATGACACTCAGGTAGATAAATTGAAAGCAAAAAAAATAAACCATTCCCAAGTTGAAGTGCTCTCGTGATTGCGGCGGTCTGTGTCTTGGTCCTTGTTTTCTCCTATTTCCTCATACTTCATTCTTCTTCATTCTCAATAACTGCTGACAATCCAGACAACGGTTCCACTGCTCCAGCTGAGATCTGTCTTTTGAACTTGGGGCTATTATACTAAAAATAGTCTGAAAATAGTCTGAAAATAACACGAATTTTAGCTTTCTGAAGAAAACGAAGAACACGCGTCTGGGAAGAGAGACTGGAAGATCGCGCTCTTTTCGCTTTGCACGCCGATTTTGCCTTTTTCGCCCTACGACAAGCTAGGTAGCATGTTCAGAGGCTATCGTGAAAGTAGTTTTAACCTGTAAACTAGGCTAAATTAATAAACGTTATGTTAACATTTCACTTAAATCGTTGCTTCAGACAAAAATCGTTTCTCATAATAGGTTTATTGTGACATGGCATCAAATGGCAAAGGATGGAATCTCATTGCCCGATTCTCAAATAATGACAACAAGAACTGGATGAAAGACAGTGGTTACTGGTGGTACGATCAGCAAGTTGTCATGGGAACAACAACTAATCCATCCATTAACGTCGACATGATATCACCAGCGTTCTGGTTGGTCAGCGGCAGCGAGTTCAAGATCACGCGCAGTGATGACCCCACTCATACTCCTTTGTTAAAGACCACAGGTAACTGTTTGGCTGGACAAACATTCCGATCAAAAATCACAAGTTACGACGACTTTAGAGGTGGAAACGTTTGGGCCAGTGACCAGTGCCTGGGAAGCTGCACGGTTCAATATGGCGGTCAGTACATGTCAACAGACGGGTTTCAACAGGCCGAGTGCAGTGGAAACATCCAAAGCGCCAACAAGATCGGCTTCTGGTGTGACTGGGGGAGTGGTGATGGATCAGTGATGATGATTGGTGGAGGAGGAACTTCTTGTGAACGTGCTGATCACGGGATTGGAATAACAGAAGATAGTGATGCTTCTTTTGTTGAAGACACAGCTGGAACGCAAACTGAATATGACTTTGGTTATGATGCTGAAACTGAAAATGCTCCAACCCAGTCCTACTCGTTAAATCTGTGGATTCGTTGAGTAGGACTAATCACAAGCTACATGTTCAAGAAAGTTACGTTTCAGATTATTGTTGAACTCTAAATTTGTCCTTATGAGATAAATGTTCATACAAGTGCCCATCAACAACTCTGCAAAGGATTTGACAAAATTAATTCAGTTTGACTCATTTTCGTTTACATTTCTTTTTCATAAGAACGTCATCAGACATTAGGAATGAAAAACGTTTTTAATCTGAAATCAATTTCTGGCCAGATTTCTGCTCTATACATTCAAATATTATCAATAACAGAGATACGGCAATAAAGTTTAATAACTAAGCTTGGCTGAGAAGTAATTTTTAATTTCTTGGGATAGAAGAAATGCAACAACTCAATTAATAATAATATTAATAAAATAACTTTAAAAAAAGACTCAATTAAGTTACGTTTTTGAACAGCTTTATTTTCTCAGTGTAAATATAAATATTGTAACATTATTAGTTAGTTAATATAGTTTGTTTTAGATGAGGTAACCGTTATAGTCTTGTTTAAATGAGACTGTAGGGTGAATGAGCTGTTAGGTTTTCGAGTTAAATCACAGTCTAGTTATGTCTAATTGTAGGACAGGAGAGATGAAGGAAGAATTTGCAGTTTACAGTTTGGTTTAAGGGAGAACACCAACAACAAAAAATCTATGTTGAAGGCCGAAAAAAAAAAAATAAGTAGATAAATAAACAAACGAAATCCATTAGGTGCTTGGGGTTTCTGGTTTTATGGTATTATTTAAGGGTAATGCATACGTGACGCGATTTCCGTGATTTTGGGTTTAAATGATAGTGATTTAATGATTGTTCAGTTCTATTGTTGATTTAGTAGTGACAAATATTTTGATAATTTTCATATAAGACCTGTATCTTTATGTGTGATATAATTAAAGCTATCAACATCAGCTCATTTATAGAGATGGCCACAAAGGCGAGAAAATTATATTTCAGCAACGCTTGTATAACTTAGACGTTAGAAGAAAACAAATTTAGTCGGGAAATTAAAGCGAACAGAGGATTGTAGAGTAAAACACTGCTATTATTAAACAGTTGTTGAAGTTATTTGAGCTGAAGTTATTTGGGTTATGATAACGAGAAGGGCAGCTCTGAAATCTCTGCCGCGTCGGTCGAGCCACAATCAAATGACCACGGCGTGGGCTATTAGTATATTAGTATCACCCAACTAGTGGACTAATGCAAATCTTGCATTTTGATTGGCTACGCTACTAGAGGACTATTAGTAATAGTCCTCGAGTAGCGAAATTGGCGCAATCCAGCGTGACGCTTTCTTTCGTTTTATTCTCAAATAAATACTTCTTCAACTTGCATTTGCTAACTTTATTATTGCCTTTTCTGTCCGACTAGTTGGGTGACACTAAAACAATTAGACCCTTCGCCCTTAAGGGCCACGGGTCTAATTGTTAAGTAGTTGCACTTGCGGTGAGGGGATGGGAGACCAAAAATGAAACCTGCAGAGGGGGGTGGGAAAGGCTACTTTGTCGCAAGCGAGCTTATGTCCTTTGTCCGCCACGTGGCAGCAACGAGAAAACTATATATAGCCTGTCAAAAAAAAGAAGTCCCTTTGCAAGGCGACTCGCTCCATCGACTCTCTTCGAAGCAGTAAACAAGTGAATGTGCTTGCAGGATACGACAGAACAGTTTTTGACTCCTACGGTTTTTTAAGCTAGTTAGCTTTGTCGATCGACCCCGCGAACCTTGGTCATTAATCGGACGTGGGGGCTTGGTTCACTTATCTTAAGAACAATGTGTGACCTAGGCGTCTTTTTCTGCTTGGGGTCCCCGCGAGCAGCCAGGACTTCGGACGAGCTAGATCAGAACAGTGATAACCTGTGCACGAGGGTAAAAAGTGGTTACTTCCAGTTCATTAATTAACCTGAACTCTTTCGCACGGACAGTTACCGTATTTACTCCATTACACGCCCCCTCGAATAAACGCCGCCCCTGAATAAACGCCACATTTTGGAGAGAAATATTAAGAATTCAAAAAGCAAATGCGGTAATAATTAAGTTTGAGCAAGCCTGAAGAAAATTATTCTTCTTGATTATAGCAATGTTTTAATATCAGTACTTTCGAAACTCAAAGGAATATAATAAAAACATGAGAACAATATACGGTAGTTAGCTTTACTTGCTTTCATTGATAACAATGGTTTTCAGTTGGAAGTGAGTACACTTCAATGCTCTTTCAATACTCTTACCATACTATTGTTTGCAAGGAATCAATTGGATCTTAAATAACACCGCCTAGCTTTGTACCAACGCCGCCCTCGAATAAACGCCGCACTCGAATCACGAAAAATTTAAAAAACGCCACGGCGTTTAATTGAGTAAATACGGTAAGATATTTTCTTGGAACACCTTAGTTCACGTAGTTAGAGATGCCCACTTTCTCATGTTAGTTACAAATGTGCGCTGACTACACCTGATCATACGATCGGACTCCATTATGAAAAGTTCAGGGCTGGTCGTCGGAAAATTTGAATTAAACCCTAAAGGAGAGCAATCCTGGTGTGGCTCCAGCTTTAGTTGACTCATAAAAGATACCACTTAAAAAGGAATAGGCTTGATTACCAGCTGCTGTTCGGAAAAGGAACCCGCGCTAGTAGACCGGACTCGAGAGACCAGCGGAAATCGAGCCTGAAAACGGAAATAAGAGCGTTTTTTTATTACTATTTCTTCCAATGCACCCTAAAATATCTTTAAACAGCTAATAATAGTGACGTTTCAACATCCTAAGTGCGAGCAGAATCCTTGATTTATACCCCTAAGCGAGACGACGAGCATCTCTGATCTTTTCATATTGAACTCCCCACCCGGCCCGTTTTCCCTGTGTATATTTAGCGTTATTCTCTCTTCAAACGCAGGCTTAAATCTACCTTATAGTTCGTGTTTACTAACATGGAACTGATGTGAGCCCACTCCCGTTCTCAGAGCTCTTACTCGACCTTCTTACAATGAGTAGCACTGGGAACGACACTGGTGGGATCCAGGCTTTATCGTTGGGTCTTTTGGCGGGAACGGCTTAGTAGCGTTTGAATTGACTGTAACACTTTAACTAAAGGTTAGCAGCCCAACATGGCAATACATGAATACAAAACTCATAAATTTATGAAGAACCTCAGAGCTATAAATTACATCAACGGCAGTCAGAAAATAAGTAAATGAGTAAATAAATAAATAAATAAATAAATAAGTAACAAAAAAAATAATAAAAACTTTCGGCGGAGGTGACAGGACTTAGACACCACTTAAACTAAGTAAACGATTACAAATTTTGTTTTTTGTTTTTTTTGTTTTTTGTTTTGTTCTTCTGTCTTCAAAAACGTTCCCTACGTCGAATGTTTTGGCACTACTGAAGATATGTGCAGGTTGATTAATCGAGAGTTAAAAACCGGGCACGTATCCTGCGAGGTTGATTGCAAAGACATTTTCAGCCCATTTACACCGTCGTGTAACTGTAGCAGTTTGTCGTGGAGAATCAAACGTTCTTTTGTGAACAAACTGAACTATTTTGTTCAAGTTAAAATCAACTTGGTTAGTTTATTTGCACGCAAGAAAACGAGTACATTTAGGATATTTAGTGATCTTCACCTAATCGACTAATTTAATTTCTCCCTTCTCTTAAATCCCGGGTTAAAGGTTTTTTGTAAGTTTATAACAAATAAATATCAGAGTTTCAAGTCAACATTCAACACACATTTGATTTGCAAACTACGCATAGCACTTCTCCATTTTATTGCTCGTACGTTTTCCAGGATACATCGAAATGTCTTAGGCTGGTAAACCAAGTCGTGTTCCACAAATTTCCCACTTCCTGCCCTTCAATCATTATTTTAAAAATTATCAATTCTATTGAGATGAAATCAGACTGTTAATCAAAATACAATACCACAAAGCTAAAAGTTCGGCCATCACCTTAAGTGCCTCGCTTTAAAGAAAAAATAAAAATTATTCGGCTGTGTATAAATTCGTCTTTGTTGTCAATAACGAGTGCGTTTATGAGGGGGAAACACACTTTTGTCGAAAACAGGAAGGTAAGAATATGGCACGTGAAACACAAAAAAACAAATGAAAATTTACAGTCAAGTATTTAATCTTACAAAGTTGTGATCCTTAAAAGAAAAAAAGAAACAGCTTCGAAATTACTTGTACTATTAATTTTTAATGCATAAAATATTTTACCAGCTATAACTGAATTAACTTACGGAGACGGGCTAGCGTCACTCAGCAGTGTTATTAACGAAGAAGTCTCGATCATTCGCTTTCATGTTGACCCCAGCAAGATTTTCAGGAAACCAACAGAGCTCCTCTGAGAATAAAAATAACGATAACCTTTCCAGGAAAAAACATGATATTTATCATCCTTGGGACTTCAAGGTTAGGTTCTTCCTGAACGATGTCAGATCAATTGATAACGGCTTCGCTTTACAGTTATGATTTGGCATGTCTCGTATACAGGAACACAAAACTGCCGCTAAAAGGAAATCAAACGTTCAGTTTACACGACAGTCGAGCTTGTTCAGACAACTGTTTGTTAATTAGAACCGATCATGGAACCAAACAAGAAAACTTCCACCAAATGTGGCGACGTTCTCTACAAAGGTTCTTCGTTTCTGTCCTTCATTTCGTTGTTGTTGATTGTTGCGCTGTTTTTAAGAATGGAATCGATAAACAGGAAAACAGAGTTGAACGAACTGCGAATTTCCAAAGTGGAAAGTCGCGTCGAAATCAGATCACTGCAGACAACAGATCACAGACACGAAATGGACACACCAGAGAGTAAGTAGACGACCTCTTTTTGATCGTCAGATTTATTCATTTATAGGTTACAGTACTGAGTCATTTAGATGAATCTTCATTGAATAAGGGTCGTGAAAATTGATTGTAAGAAACACCTGTCGCGTCTTCTGAAAGAAATTATTCTTGTCTGAACTTTTTGGCACAAATTACTAGGAGGATACAAAAAAATATCTGGCTCATACAGTTAGAATACTCGTAACTCAATTTCTTCTTCGTTGACACTTGTGATGTGTTTTCAACAGAAGTGAGATTCCACTTTAATATACGTGACTGATTAAATTACGGGAAGTCTGCGTACTGAACTTAGCTTCAAAGATGACAAAACTAATCATCTTGTTACACTAATACCAAAAGAGCGAAGTTCTGGTTAGTTCTCTCCCTTGACTTCTCTTTTTGTTCTTTATTAAAGAGCGACTTTAAAGACCTCTGAGCAAGTCGCGATATACGGAACTGGGGGCGGGGGGGGGGGGGCAGGGGGGAGCCCGGGAGAATTAGGGAGCGGGAGGCGTGAGAGAAAAGGGCGGGAAGCGGGAGCAAGGCTGAGAACAAAGGAAAAAAGGAAAAGGAAACGCTTACGGATTGCGCGGCCAAATGATTAGGATGTGGTTTGAGTCTCCTAATTTACAGGGGACGGGAGCAAGATGGACAAGGGCGGGAGTCGGGAGTTAAATGTACGGGAAGCGGGAGGTTCTGACCTCCCTGTCTCCCTTCCCACGATATGTAGAGTTCCATTTATTTTTGCCTTGGTATAAGAAGTGAAATATTTGGCATACCTTCACGGGCTTTATACCTAATGTCTGAAACGGCAAACCCGCCAGCTTCCGGAGGTCGACTTTTTTCTTGAAAGAAAAAGCAGAGGTCTGCACGTAGCCTAGGGTAAAGCTATTTTCATTTTCATTTCCTGTTTCTTTTAGATTTCAAAAAGACAACAGACACCAAATTTCGCCGCAGCTTGATCTCAGTCAGTAACGAAACTCTCAGCTTAGAAGATGTCCGTAGTGAAATCACCAAACAGTTCAATAAATTCAAACCAGCATCATTGTGTCAGCCATTGAAGAAAGTGTGTGTCCCAGGCCCTCCCGGCAAGAACGGAAACAAAGGTTCTCGAGGGAGACGAGGCGCTAAGGGTAAAAAGGGAGTGCAAGGCAACATGGGTTTACCCGGAAGACACGGTCAGCAAGGCATTATGGGAAATCAAGGGCCAAAAGGAGAAAAGGGTGAAAAGGGTAAATCGCTGTAAAAGGCAATCATGAAATCGAAAAATATACTTTCAATTGAGAGAATTTGTGGCGATGATATGTCAGGGCACTTTTAGAATCATAGGAATTGTTTATTCATCCATATATTCTTCTATAATTTTAATTCAGTCGTCCGTTCGTTTTTTGTTCCCTGGCTTTCACGTTCCTCGGTTCACTTGTTCACTCCATCGTTCCCTTGCAATCTCTGCGACTGAATACCGGAATATGTACTCATAAACAAACGACACATCTAGAAAAAACGGATAATACATCACACCTGCACTGAACTATTCATTTGTTTTGTCATCTTTACCTTCTGGTTTTAGTGGAAGTTTATAGTTATATGATATAGCCATTACTCCTGTCCCTGCTTAGATGTAAATTATTAAAATAGTCATATTTTTGCATTGACTTAAGTCATGGATTCAGATTAACCTTCTAAACTGATTTTTTTTTTCTAAATATATTAATGATTTCGCGACACAATTTATAATAAACAGGTGACGCTGGACCCAGAGGGTTCATGGGATTGAAGGGAGATCCCGGCGGGTCAATTTCATCTCCAGAGGTTACTGTATCACCTGTCACTCAAACAGTTACTGAGAACCAGACCGCTACATTTAACTGCTCGGTTAGAGGGAACCCAAGACCTACGGTGACCTGGAGTAAAGTCAATGGTTCTCTTGTGGCAGGGCGCTTGTCAACCGATCAAAATGGCGGCCTTGAAATAACCAAGTCAACTTTCACTGACTCAGGATATTACATGTGTACAGCGGTGAACGTATTAGGAAAAGATGAGAAGACTGCTAAGCTTATTGTAGAAGGTAAAAATGAACCGTTTTTAATTAGTTATCTTTATCATTATTGTTCATGCTCAAATTTAGTTTGATCAATTTATGTTAGCAAAGTTAAAACTGGACAATTTAACTACAAATAAAGTAAATACTGTTGTGCGTCTCTTGCTTTTAGAGTTTATAAAGTTTTCAGTTAACACAGCTGTGACTGTATCTCTCTTTGTTCTCAACAGTTGCTCCCCAGCTGGTCACAGTACCAGATCGTTTTCTGTTAATTGAGGAAGGCACTGTAGCAACAGTTACTTGTGAAGCCTTCAGTAACCCACCGTCAGCAATCACGTGGACACGTGCGTTTGGGGCTTTGCCGAAAGGGCGAACTTCTGTTAGAAATGGTACTTTGATCATTGAAAATTTCTCCATGGCAGACTCTGGAACATATGTTTGTACCGCCAGCAACAAAGTTGGTTCAATTACATCCATCACAACCTTGGGGTTTCAGAGACAAAAGTTTGGTAATGACTAGTATAACACATAAACTTAGACTTTTTACAGGCCTCTGGTTTTCTTATTTTTTGTGCACCTTCCGAGCTCGCTGTATCTCTAAGTCTTATTTCTCTAAGTAAAAAAATAATAATCAAGAAAATAAAAGATAAAAAAACAAGAAACAAAAACAAACAAACAAGCAAACAAAAAACCGTCGGGGTGACATCACCTAACATCAAATTTAAAGTGCTACCATGACGAAAATTACTTCATTCAAATCTGAGCCATTTTAAGACATAACAAGTAGTTTGTACAAGAGTAAAAATTCTGTTTACTGTTTCCAAATATCTCTTTTCCTTCCAGAGATATTCAGGTTTTTAAAATATGTAAATTAGCCAAGTGATGACGTCATTCACTCAACCGAATTTTGATCACATATGATAAACAAGGATATCTCAGTCAATTTGCAACAGATATGTTGGATTTTTTTGCAGTAAGATTCTAATTGAGGTGCTCCGAAATATGAGCTTAACAATTTTTGTTACCATGGCAACATATATGGTTCCAGACCTCCACGATATTAAAGGCTTTTCTAATCACTTCTAGCGTTCTATATTGATATTTGCTAATGGTACCTCATCTGCATGATCCAGCAAGCATATAAATACGTTAGGTTTAGTTTGTGGCCTTGTTTGATGTTTTCCAAGGTTAAAATGACTAAAATATTTAAATCAGGCTAGAGGGGACTGGAAAAGAGTGGGTTGCCATGGGAAGAGAAATTGTTATAGCCGTATGTCTGTCGCATTTAGAGCTATTAGTCTACATAGTTTCAGTGATTTCTGCTGTAAATTGACCAAGATAGCGTTATTTACATACTTGATTTAATATTTGCTTGAGTGTATGACGTCATCAATTATCTCATTTGCATATTTCACTCATTTTTCACGCTTAAATATCTCCGGATCCATTGCAGATATTTGTAAACGGTAAACGGCTTTTTTAATCTTTCGTAGAATTCTATGTGATTAACCTAAAAATTCATGGGGTAAATGTTTGAACATAGTAGCACTTTAAAGACGTGAGAATTATGTATACGCTTGGTGAACATTCGCATTGAGATATTTGAAGCACAATGTATTTGAATTGCAGAATGTAGATTTAAAGACATTAGAGATTGTCGCTGTTATGTACTTACTTGTTTGCTTGCTCCCTTACTTACTTAATTACTTACTTTTTTCGTTCCGTAATTACAGATTCATGCGAAGCAATCAGGTATAAGATTTCAAAAAGAGTAACTGGAATTTATGAACTTGAAATCAAGCATTCCAAATTCCAGGTAAGATGGCTCATGTAATTACAGAATCAATCTATGAATAGAAAAAAAGCAAGTCTATCCTGAGGTAATTTCTTGAGTATCAGTATTACAAACTGCCATTTTAAACACCAACCATCCTTCATTAAAAGATCAGTTAAAAGCAAGCTATTAATTTCTTTCACATATCATACCCTCAAAAAACCAAAAAGTCAAGCTTCCAAAGTATCTAAGATTGTAGAAATTTCGTACCCAATATATCACGGACATTCCAAGAGACGATTGTGCAAGGAATATGTCAGTAAAAAAGTCAACCACACGCCAGGGGTTAAAACCCGGCTTGAGCCTGCGATCCAATCGAAAACCAGTACCTAAGCAGCGGTCAATTTAAGAAAACACCCGACCTTGAGCTCTGAACCTGAGCCCACGATATGACCACGTGATATTGGTCAGTAGATACCTTGTTTTGATAGCTCTCAATTGACCATAATATTGATATCCAATACTTCAAGATTTACCTATAGTTATGGTGCCACTATCTTATTTTTCAAGGTATGGTGCTTAGCGTACTACCGACGTACCTACGTGCGGACAGTCACGTGACAATTCTTTTAGAACAATAGGTGACGAAACTTTTCAAGGTGTGGGGCTACATTTCCGCGCCTTCGGCGCGAAAGAGCTCCGCTATAAATTTGAGGGAGAGGTTTTAAATTCATTGGATTTAATCTTTTCCCCCCCAATGTTCTTTTAAAAGGTGTATTGTGACATGGGTGAACAAATAGGCTGGACACTAATCGCGCGATTCTCAAACAAAGACAGCAAAAATTGGATGCGTGACGACGGATTCTGGTGGCATGACCAACAAGTTGCCATGGGAACAACAACAGATCCATCCTTTAACTCTGACATGATCTCACCAGCCTTTTGGTTGGTCAGCGGCAGAGGGTTTAAGATCACGCGCAGTGATGACCCCAACCACACTCCTTTGTTACAGACCACACGTAACTGTTTGGCTGGACAAACATTCCGATCAAAAATCACAAGTTATGGCGACTTTAGAAATGGCAAGGTCTGGGCCAGTAACCAGTGCCAGGGAAGCTGCACGGTTCAATATGGCGGAGAGTACAAGTCAACAGACGGGTTTCAACAGGCTAAGTGCAGTGGAAACATCCAAAGCGCCAACAACATCGGCTTCTGGTGTGACTCAGGTGTTACAGGTGGTGGTGATGGATCGGTGATGATGATTGGTGGAGGAGGAAAATCTTGTTCCCGTGCTGATCACGGGATTGGAATAACAGAAGCAGACGCTGCTTCTTTTGTTGAAAAAAGAGACTCCGGTGAAAGTGAATTTGACTTTGGTTATGAAGCTCATACATATGGCGCTCCATCCCAGTCCTACTCATTAAATCTGTGGATCCGTTGAGTGGGACTAATCGCAAACATAGGCTACATCTCCAAGGAAATAACGTGTTTCAGATTATGGTTGAACTCTAAATTTCTTGTTACAAGATAAATGTTGTGACAGGTGTTGATTACCAACATTGCAAAAAGACCACGAATTTTCGACAACTTAAGGTGGCCTTGGACTCTCACCACAATTTTTTTTTAACTCTGTAAAAAGTTGCATTTTATCATGCTTATCACAATGCGACAATAAAAAAATGGGGGTCGGAGTTATAAGTTCTTAAAGCTAAAATTAAGGGCGTTTTGATGGATCATCCTTTTGCTATCGTAACCTTTTGAGAAATGAAATGAACACCAACATATTCACCAATGATTGGGTAGTTTTTTTGATACCATGATTCCATCAAACGACATAGCGTGTTTATAACGACTCATTAAAATGTACGTCTTAGAAAGTACTGGAGACCGTTTTGATTCACCTCAAGATGATCGTTTACCGAAAGGACTTACATACCCAAGTATAAGGGGCATAAAAGATGACAAAGGAAAAAAAAATGTTAGGGATCATGATGCAAAAATCTTATAGGTACACATCTTTAAAGCTTTCTTGTAAAGTTTAAGTAAAATGTACTGAATTGAATCCATTTTTTGTGTTTAAATTTGGACTCTAAAAAAACCATTGCTTTATGCCTTGTTATGTTAAAATATAGGTACCAGTGTGAAGATTTCTTAATTTAAATGTAAATCAATTAGTAATTAGAGCATAATTGTTTCGAAATACGTTTTTGCAAATGGTTAGAGATGTTGAATCTTCATGTTTCGTACGAAATGTTGTTTTTTTTTTGGGGGGGGGGGAGGATTTATATTTTAGGGTATAGAGAAACGAGAAACGGAGTAACGAGAAAACGCGGAAAGAGTCAAAATTTAATTGAAAACGTTAAAAAGTTATAAAATCCTTTAAAAATGTGCACTCTACGTACGCGTCGGAGAAATTTGAAACGACCTTTTGACTTTGAAAGCGCATCAAATGTTTTCTGTCCACACTACGCGAGAGAAATTGAAAACACAACAAATACCGGTCTTTTGGATTTGTGTTTGAGGAAAACTCGGGTCACTGAAATCACATGATTATCGTGGTGTGATCGTTTTCGAAAAGCTCTATTTTAAAACCGTTTCAGTCCACACAAGAAAGAACACAAAGCCGGCGTTTTCAAATTCTTTCGATTTGAAGAGTCCTTTCGAAAAGCTCCGTTTTCGTGACAGATTATTGTAGACGGTAGGCGTAACCGTAGAATAACGCTCCGTTTTCAAATTTCTCTGGCGCGCGTAGCGTGGAGGGAGCCTTAGTTTCAGTATAAGTAGCCGCATGAATGCTAACACAATGACGAATTTATTTCAAGCTGCGAGTGATATTTGAAAATTCTCTCAAAATTGCACGAGGCTCTACGCAAGTGTAATCTGAAAGAATCATTAAATACCATGAGTTGTGTAAGCCTCAGTTGTTGCTCGAATTTTCATAAGACCCGTCACTTATTATGACTCAGAAAAGGCACGAACGCGCGCGCATTGCAGTCAGCGCAAATTAAAAACTACCGATATTTTTTTTTGTTCCAGACAATGACAAAATAAGTAAATTTCTCAGTATTACACTATTTTCCGTAATTGGGTGTCATATTCAGTTGTGGATACTTCATTGCTAACGAGTTGCTGTATGAAAATACATTCCTCGTTTGACATTCCAGAGAAGTTTTATTGTGCTGTGTCAGTCAATCAGTTACAGAGACAGGCTCAAAGTGATATTTTCAGTGTTTTTTCTCTTGGTTGGGCTTATATTAAAGTGAATTTCTTCTTTGTTGTAAATTTATTGGGATTGCAAGTGTTAAATAAATACAAGACAGGATCATGTCTCTTGATAAACATGGTTCTATTTCCTTGTTAGCGTGGTTCCGTGTCCGACAGAACAAGTCATTAGAAAGCTGGCGCATCGTTGTGCATTACATAATATTATGTTTGACAAAATAACTCCAGACCTCAATTTGACGCTCACCACTTACCTCGTCACCATTAGATTACGTAAGTTAAATTACCTCCCATTCAGTTGAATCAGCAGACAGAAAGCGCAGGGGTAGGGGTGGAGTACCGCCACCTGAAAACACCCTTAATTCACCCTAGCAAAGAGTCGCATTTCTGCAGGCGTCTCTGTAAGTATATTTATGCCTCCTGCTACGTCACTATGGATTGTATTTCACAATGTGCGTTGCTAATGCTGAGCTCGGTTTGATGGGAAGAGAACTAAGCTGACAAAAATCTTTGCCATAATTTGGCCACCCAGTTAAGTGGCCGTTTATCGTAAGATCATCTCAAATTACAGTAGAACAGGATATGGGTACCTTTTTCCAGTAAAGGTGAGGGCAAACACGCCTTACGTGACACTTCGTCTGTTAAAATGTACCATCGATAATGCTCCAAAAATGGGAGGGGTAAAGTGGGTGGGAAGGAACTTGCCCTGCACCAATGCTTCTGGAAAAAAGGCCTGCAACGCGGTGCTCAAATGCTTAAATCTAAATCTATTCGAGTCCCGGATGTGACTCCATCCGGGAAACTAACCACGGGGCAGGTCGCATAAAATTATTAATTCCCTTTGGTAATAAATGTCATTTTTTTTTTTTTCAATGACCTCTGCAAGATTCTCAGGATACACTTGCTGGCGGTTTGTCAACAAAAATACCTATATTCTTGCAAGACCAAACAATTTATTTGTCATCCGTGGCACTTAACCCTAACGTTAAAGTTTCATCCAAACGATGACAGATCAATTGATAACGGTTTCGCTTTACAATTATGTCTTTGCATATCCTGTATACAGGAACACGAAACTGCTGCTAAAAGGAAATCAAACGTTCAGTTAACACGACAGTCCAGCTTGTTCAGACAACTGTTTGTTAATTAGAACCGATAATGGAACCAAGGAAGAAAACTTCCTCCAAATGTGGCGAAGTTCTCCACAAAGGTTCTTCGTTTCTGTCCTTTATTTCGTTGTTGTTGATCGTGGCGCTGTTTTTGAGAATGGAATCGATCAACAGAATAACAGAGATGAACGAACTGCGAATTTCCAAAGTGGAAAGCCGCATCGAGACAGAATTACTGCAGACAACAGATCACAAAAACGAAATGGAAACACCAGAAAGTAAGTACATGTAGCACTTTGATTTTGAACTATATTACACGAGTGAATTATATCAGAATAATCATGATATTGTTTATTGGATGGATGCATGATTTTTTGAAAGACACTGTAACGACATGTCTATCACCTGTGGGAGGCAAACCTCTCAGTCGAAAAAGTCGATGTTTGTCTGAACGTATGATTCCAATCTGCCGGGCGTGTGTTAAATTCTATTGATTATTCAGAAAGAGTTCTCTACGTGGGTTCTTCTTCAACAGATCTAGAAGAAAGAGGAAGACATACGGAATCGATCGATACAGGAAGTCCCGACAATTCTGAAACCAAACATCTCGTATCATACCTGTGATTATGTTACTAAAATGAACAATTGTTTTCCATCTTCTTTTTCCTTATGTCATCGTTACGACCTAGCCAACAAAAACAAAAAAAAGACATCTTTTGCGATGGCTTTCAGTTTAACGGTGTCGTAATATATGTATTATAATTATGAACATATGTTTTTATCTTGATCTGGGTATGTAATATTTGGCAAGTGTTCAACTAGGTCAGTCTGGCAATGATCTTTGGTAAGAGGACTGGGCTTGAGTATTTAGCAACCCTCTTTGGAGTGTTCAGGGTACTATATCGGAATTTTGATGCTATTAACCGCTGGATTTAGCCATTTGTATAGCTCATCACTATGACATTTTGCCAATTCAAATATATATATATATAGGCAATTGTGGAAAACGAGGACGGACAACTTCGAGCGAAAAGAATATATATATACAGTAAAAAGTCTAAGAAATCTAAAAAAAAAAAGTTTAAAAATTTAATAAAAATAAACGTTTCGGTCAAAGACCTTCATCAGTTGCAGTGCAAGTGAATAATAAATTACAATAACCTTAAATAAGTTTACAGTATAAAGAATGACATAATATTACAAAGATGATTACATAACAGGGCGTGGTAACACATGAAAACGAAAAAATTAACCAATGATAAACAATCGGTGATTACTAAGCGAGATACTATGACAATGCGGTACAAAACTCAAAAGACACAAACCAAATAAGAATAAATAATCGAATATAATACAAATAAGATTAATATCAAAAAAGTAACGCGATTCGTCGAGTCAGCCGAAAGTGTGAATAAACGTCAGGAATTCCACTCGAAAAAAAGAATAAACTACAATTAGCGCAAAAATAACTTGCAAATTTGGCGGTTATCTTAGTTCAGGTGTTGAAAGGCCCTGACCTTGGATCTTGTTAGCTTTGTTAGCGCTAGGTTTTCTCAGGGGCCCCCATCGGGGAATTTATTACATTATTGTTGTTTAAGGGCCCTGTTTAGGGCGCCTGTTGTGCCTTGCCGCGGCATAGTTTCAAGGGCTTTGTTTGGGGATTTTGGGACCGCCTTTTTTGAACATTGAATATTTTACACGCGGGTCCCTTCACACTTTCGGCTGACTCGACGAATCGCGTTACTTTTTTGATATTAATCTTATTTGTATTATATTCGATTATTTATTCTTATTTGGTTTGTGTCTTTTGAGTTTTGTACCGCATTGTCATAGTATCTCGCTTAGTAATCACCGATTGTTTATCATTGGTTAATTTTTTCGTTTTCATGTGTTACCACGCCCTGTTATGTAATCATCTTTGTAATATTATGTCATTTTTTATACTGTAAACTTATTTAAGGTTATTGTAATTTATTATTCACTTGCACTGCAACTGATGAAGGTCTTTGACCGAAACGTTTATTTTTATTAAATTTTTAAACTTTTTTTTTTTTAGATTTCTTAGACTTTTTACTGTATATATATTTTTTTTTCGCTCGAAGTTGTCCGTCCTCGTTTTCCACAATTGCCTACAAATTTCATTACTCGAGGTTTGGACTACGAATCCTTTTGGATCCTTCTGGCGCGTGGCATCCCTGTTGGCTCGAAGCATCTTAACTTTATATATATATATATATATATATATATATATATATATATATATATATATATATATATTAAAATGAAAACAAAAACAAACAAAAACACTCGTTAACGATTTCAAGTGGGTAAACTATAAATGTCCAACTGAGCGCGTTATTCGTTCTGGGTTACACGCGGGGAGATCGGTGGGTGGGGGAGGGGGGGGGGAATCACATACAAAATATGATGGATACACTCATGAATCATCTTTTGCCCTTCGTCAAGTAAGTCATTTTCTGACAACTCAAGAAAGGAAAATTAATATACCCTGATAAGGGTCAAACCGTGAGAGCTCCTAGCTAAGATGAGAAGTACACGAGAGTATCTTTATTTCTCCTGAAATCAGTCGAGACGAACATGATAAGCTGTCGTCGTTAAATGTCCGATAATAAGGAAATGAATACAAAGCAAACAAATAAAACGAAATGTAGCGGCGAAATAAACAAAGGTTCTCTCATGTCGCTTCCCTGTATTATTCATTATTAAAGTTGGGTCCCGCCGCGGAACAAAGGAAGACGGAATCGATGAAAACAAAGCTTGTTATAGATGATATTGAGTCACAAAGAATCCTGCTAACAGTGCTATGGTACAGAAAGCATTGCAGTTTATAGTGAAACTCGAGAAATTTGTTTAATAACACGAGTAGACACTGAACCACCGATTCCAATCACACGTCACGTATCGCGTGTCGTGGATTACGACAGGAAATAGACAAGAAGTTAAGTCAAGCGTGCACTAGCAATGACACACTTTGCCAAGTAGGACCACAGGGGCCGCCAAGAGATCCCGGTGCGCTCGGATATCCCGGATACAAAGGAGAAAAAGGAGCCCCTGGGATGACCGGGTCGCGGGGACCTTTGGGTCCTGTAGGAGCTCCTGGACCAAGTGGAAAACAAGGTCGTCAAGGACCACAGGGAATTAAGGGCGACGTAGGCGACGAGGGGCCTCGTGGAATCCCTGGGGTAAAAGGAGATGTTGGAGCAACGGGCCGTCCAGGAGAAAAGGGCTCGATTGGCTCGCAAGGGAACAAGGGGAACACGGGCTACACGGGCCTTCAGGGACCAAAAGGAGAATGCATTGTTGACCCAAAGATCAGTATATATCCAGTGTCCCAGGATGTCTTTATCAACACAACGGCAATATTCTACTGCTGGGTTGACGGTCAGACATCTAAACAGATAACGTGGAGTAAGCTTGGAGGTGCCTTGCTCAATGATACCACTGTGAAAGATGGTGCACTGCATATCAACAATGTACAAAGGTCTCATGTTGGATCATACATGTGCACGGCAAATACTGGTCATGGAATCCTAAAGGCCATTAGCAGAATGCGACTAAAAGGTATATTACTTTCATTCTCTTTGATTTAATGAACTAATTGATATCAAAAATCGCTTGTAATTCTAGTCATCTTGATAGCGATAGGAAAAAACAAACATAATGCCGATAACCGAAAGCATAATGTTATTTTATCGCGAGGCATTTCTGGTTTCTTATCAGTTTGCGGGTTGTGCTCTAATCTGGTAACAATGGAAGTCTCCTGTCCAATGAAAAATGGGCGCGTGTCAAAGTTAAGTACAAAAGGTTGGTTATCTCGTACACGCGGCCCCTTTCCACTATTGCCATCATCGCAAGAAGAACTTTTCTTCTTTTTAGCGTTCAGACGTATTTGTTCTTTTTCCCTCCACCTCCCCGGTCACCGACCCGCAGACTGTCAACATATCTTATGTAGTATTTTACTTTAGTTTTTACTGGTCGCGAAATGTTTAGCCCCACCTTTCCTGAAGAGTTTTTAATCTTTGTTTGTAACCTTAGTTTCAATTAAACTCGTCACATTTGCGGCCACTTATCCGAAACGATTCGTTTCTATTGTCGTCTACCTATCTCTCCGGCAAACTAGTGCGACGCCTTGCGAAGCTCTCGATGTCTTAATGTTTGCGAATGACTCAAGATAAAATATTATTTTGTAGTTACTCCTACATTCCTGTTCTAAGTCTTTTCAGAATTCCTGATTCTTGTGTAAATAAACCCGTCTGATGACAAGCGGTCGTGTCCTTCACAGCTCTTATATATGCCTGTGGTTACTCTTGGGTGGAGCTCAGTGGCTTTGTAATCATATTTTTTGATATCGTTTGGACTTGGGCAGTCTGCAATTTCATTCGTGGCAAAAACGGCCGATTTCTTGGCCCTTGAAACTCACAATCTGTTCTTTCAGTTATTCTCCACTTGATTAATATGTTGGACTTTTAAAAAAGGATTTTTTTGCATAGTTCTCGTGCTTTAAGATGATGCTATACGGGACAACTTCCAACGACGACGACGTCACGCGCTGTTGAGACTTCAAAAAAACTCAGTGGTACGGCAGCTCGCGGGAAAATTATGCCAAGGGTATAAATAAAACTAGAAAATGTTTGTCATAATGTTTACTTCCTTATTTAGAGCCACCGGTTATTACAAACAGACCTCCCTCCCAGGTGTCTGTAGTTCAAGGATCAACTTTAAATCTTTGTTGTGAAGCAACAGGCTCTCCTCCACCCAAGGTGCAGTGGTCACGTGTTCAACAGTCTTCTGATACAACACTGGCTTCTCAGCAAAAAGGATGCCTTGAAATTAACCCGGTCAAGTACAACAGTGACGGAGATTACATCTGCCAAGCAAAAAACCGTTTTGGATTAGCGGAAATCACAACTACAGTCATCGTGACTATGAAAAGTTGAGTGTGGTACATTGTGTATCCTTACGACCGTTTTTAACAAGATGTTCTATTTTTTTATTTCTAAAAGCAGAAAATTAAAAAAAAAAGACGATTCTAATAATTTATGTGTTATCATACACCAAACGTGCAACTGGAATGGAACTTTGTTCAAAATGCTCTAATGTGAAAAAAAAAAAAAAAAAAAAAAAAAAGACCGCATAACTATATTGAAACTTTTCATCCACTTTTCAGCTGCTCCTTCGTGTGAAGAGGCTCTGTTGATAGCAGATCAGAAGTTATCTGATGGAGAATACCACCTTACTCATGGAAGAGTAAGTTAATAAGGTGTCCAGTTACGATTAGATTTAAGAGGCAACATTAAATATAAGATATCCCAAACTTTGTAGTCCAGCGTAACCGGTCAGCCTATATAAAAGTGCGGCAGAATTCACGGACATTAAACTGACAGAGTTTCAAGGAGTAATCTAGGCAAGTGTGCATTATATTTTAAAACCTTTTCATCGGTTCACAGCTACTATTAAAATTTCCCCCACTTTCAAAGAGCCATTAGTTAGTCAGTTAGAGGAAGGAAACTTATTTAAATCTGCAGTAGTTAAACGATTTCCAAAGACAACGTTTGTATCAGTCTTGAATTGAACAGCGCGTTTTGTTTTGACAAAGTATATAAATTTTGCGAGGACAACGGAGAAGGACTGCATATATTTTCCGATTCATTGC
>NC_138152.1:24324743-24347243 GCF_964199315.1 Orbicella franksi | reverse complement strand
CCACTCGAGCTTTATTTGACCCCTAAAAGATCCTACTTGAAACAGAAAAGGCTTGATTATCAGCCGCTGTTCGGAAAAGGAGCTTGCGCTAGTAGACCGGATTCGAGAGACCAGCGGAAATAAGCCTTAAACCAGAAATAAGAGCGTTTCTTTTATTATTATTATTATTATTATTATTATTATTATTATTATTTCTTCAATGGCACCCTAAAATATACTTAAACAGCTAATAAAAGTGACGTTTCAACACCCTGAGACCAGAATCCTTGATTTATACCCCTAAGCGAGACGGCGAGCACCTCCGATCTTTTCATATTGGACTTCCCAACCGGGCCGTTTTCCCTGTGTATATTTAGCGTTGTTCTCTCTTTAAAAACAGGCTTAATCTACCTTACTTTTTTTTTTTTTTTAGATTATCAAGCAACTTGTCTAAATTGTAACCGCTACAAAATGCACCTGGGTGGATTGAATAAGGAAGAGGTCAACCAGCTAATTATGGCTTATTTTAGTTCGGGCGTAGGGTGAATGGCTAAGTTAATACCAGGTCCTTTCGTGTTTACTAACACGGGACTGGTGTTGCATTCCCCTTCTCAGAGCTCTCACTCGACGTTCTTACAATGAGTAGCACTAGGAACGACACCGGTGGGATCCAGGCTTTCTCGTTTGGTCTTTTGGCGGGAACGGCTCTGTAGCGTTTGGATTGACTAACACTTTAACTGAAGGTTAGCAGCCCCAACATGGCAATGCATGAGCACAAAGCTCATAAATTTATCAAGAATCTGAGAGCTATAAATTACATCAACGGTGGTCCAAACAAAAAAACAAAAAAACAAACAAAACAACAACAACAAAAAACAAAAACAAAAATAAAAAAAGGGGGGGCATAGGTGACAGGATTTAGACACCACTCATACTAAATAAACGATTACAAATTTTGGTATTTTTTTTCTTCTGTCTTCAAAAACGTTCCCCATGAACATATGTGCAGGCAGATTAATCGAGAGTTAAAAACCGGGCACGTATCCGGCGAGGTAGATTGAAAAGACCGTTTTCAGCCTATTTATACTGTCTTGTAACTGTAGCAGTTTGTCGTGAAGAATCAAACGGTCTATTGTGGACAAAGTGAGCTATTTTGCTCAAGTTAAAATCGACTTGGGTGGTATATTTGCAAGGAAGAAGACATGTACATTTAGAAAATGTAATGATCTTCACCTAATCGACTACTTTTATTTCTCCGTTCTCCTAAATCCCGGGTGAAAGGTTTTTTGTAAGTTTATCACAATTTTATATCAGGGTTTCAAGTCGACATTTAACACACATTTGATTTGCAAACTGGGGCGCTTATTTCAAATTTAGGATAAGACGGGGGGCGCTTATTCGCTTATTTAATTTTTTCCCAAATCGTAGCCTGACATGATCATTTTGTTAATACATCATCTGCGCTTAAATACCAACATAAGCTATTTATCGACATAAAAAGCTGATCCTAAAGTTTAAATCGCGGCACCGTTAGTACTTAACGTGTTCAACGTGTCCACTAAACGTGTTCACATACTGAAACAATGTACAAATCTAATGCTACATGACGAAAACTATATACTTCTTGTTGTCTCATTACGCGTCCACAAAATGGGGGGAGGGGAGGGGGGCGCTTATTTTAAATTTCGTCCGATAGGAGGGGCGCTTATTCGAAGGGGCCGCTTATTCCAGGGGGGGGGGGGGGGGGCTAATTCGAGGATTTCCGGTAGTAATTCTCCATTCCATGGCTTGTACGTTTTCCAGGATACACCGAAATGCCTTAAGCTGTAAACCAAGTCGTGTTCCACAAATTTCCCACTTCCTGCCCCTCAATCACCATTTAAAAATGATCAGTACTATTGGCATAAAATCAGACTGTTAATCAAAATACAATACCACAAACCTAGAAATTCGGCTATCACTTTAAGGGCCTCGCTTTAAGGGAAAAACAAAAATTATTCGGGTGTGTATAAATTCGTCTTTGTCGGCAATAACGAGTGTTTTATTAAGGGGGGGGGGGGGAGAACACACTTTTATTGAAAACAGGAGGGTGAGAATATGGCACGTGAAACAGAAAAAAACAAATGAAAATTCACGGCGGGAGAAAACCCAACATAGGGCATGGTGTGCGAAATTAAAATTGCCTTCACCACATCAGCACGTATCACAGTCGAATATTTACTCTTACAAAGTTGTGATCCTAAATGTAAATAAAAAACAGCTTCCATATTACTTGTACTATTAATGCTAACTGGATGGTGCCGTCGCACTAATGAGTAAAGTTATTGTATGCAAAGTGGTTTAATAGAAACGCTAAATTTTTTTTTCATTATTGTCTTTCAATAACATGTCAGTAGCACATTTTTTCTTGCTTTTATTTTGTCTCTTTGTTGCTCCATTCTGCTAACATGCGGTTTTGAATAACCTCTAAAGACAGTGAAACGTGCTCAATGAGCACAACTCATTTATGATTACATCTCTAAATTAAAACCAACTTGAAACACGCTGCCGGCTTCCATGGCAACGCATCTGGCCGTCACAAATGCAGGCTGTGTTGAATTAATTTGCAGTTGAGCTATTTTCGAAATCCGCTTCAAACGGCGACCAGCGAATAACAAGTTATTGGCAAAAAACCATGCTATGACATTATAGAATGGACGCTTTTGTGCCACGGCGTAAACGTAATGTGTTTGAAGGGGACGAAATCAAACGTCAGCTGGTTGTGGTAAACAGACTGATGGGCGTGGCTTGAAGAGTTTGACACGCGCGACACATCTGCTTGATGCGCGGTAACGCATGAGGCACAATAACCTTCAAATTTGTAATTGCTTCAAATTAGTTCTTAAGGATAGCCAATCACAAGACACTTAGGCGTAACAATGTGCTCGGGTTGAGGGACACAAAACACAAGCATCGAAAAATACGGCTACTGGCAAAATTACGCGCCAAACGGAATCCATTCAAAGTGATTTGCGGCTGGCAAATATGATCGAAGCGGCGCAATGAAAACGCAAAACCTTCGAACGATTCTGCTCACGGTATGCTGTGTGTCGTATCTTTTAGTCGGCGCGGCGATTTTCAGCGCCTTAGAATACGACGATGACCAAGAGATGCGTAAAAACATGACAATCCTACACAACACGCTGACTAAGAAGTACAACATTAGCGAAGAGGACGTCAAAAAATGGCTTCAATACCTCGACAGCAAAGCGAATATCGACGCTGATTTATACCAGTGGAGCTTCGCAGGGTCGGTGTATTTCGCGACAACGGTCATCACGACCATAGGTAAGTTACAGCGCGTCTGACGCGATGAAATTAGCTTGATTGGATGCGATATGTAAAGGCTCTACAGCAATTAATAGTGCGGTACGGGGGAAGAAGGTCTCTTGAAGTGAGCTCATCTCCTATATGGCTGCAACAGGCACCTGTAATAATACCCGTTGTTGTTCGACATCAAAGCGAACAGACGATTTTCTTAAAAGCGTAAAGTCGATCGCTTTCGGAAAGAAACGGCGAAAGGAAGACAAACACAGATATTCTAAGCTACGTAGAAAAACTTTTAATTGTAATAAGCGCGCGATGTTGCATACAGATTTTAAAAAAGCACTTCCTTAAACCATTTCCGCGATGTAATGTTTAACTGTGATACATCTAACCGGGGAATTTCCTCTTCCAACTTTGTTTGCCATAATAAACAAAGGCCCGCACGCAATAATTGAAGTGTGTCGTGAACAGTTTAAGTGAGGAATTCCTGTCTCATGATAAAACCCAAAACCTCCTACAAAAAGAAATATTGTACAAGTACACAACCAGATACAATTTCAATCCGCACTAACGCGAAACTCTATCTTTATTTACAGGCTATGGGCACACTGTTCCCAAGACGGACCGTGGAAAGATTTTTTGTATGATTTATGCGGCGGTTGGAATTCCACTCGCGCTAACGATGTTTCAGTCGATCGGCGAACGGTTGAACACGTTTCTGGCGCACATGTTTCGACGAGTCAAGAAAAAGTTAGGGATGAAAAACACCGAAGTGTCAAACACGGCGAATCTTGTGGTACTCTTCGGGTTGTTATCAATGGTTGTCACAGTGTGCTCTGGAGCGTTCATATTCAGTCACTACGAGAAGTGGTCGTATTTTAAATCGTTTTACTATTGCTTTATAACAGTCACAACGATTGGATTTGGCGATTACGTGGCCTTGCAAGATAGCAGAGAGCAACGATTTGACGACACTTACGTGGGAATATCTCTTCTTTTTATCTTTTTCGGTCTGACTATTGTAGGCTCAGTAATGAATCAGTTAGCGTTAAGACTATTAACTGCTAGTCAAACCAAAGAACCGGCAGAGAACCTTATTGGCGAAGGGCCGTGCGTGTGCGAGAAGTGTAGCCGACTTGGTACTTCACGGGACTCTATGATTTTCGATCGATATTCTACGGATTATACGACAACACTGCTGAAAAACTTCGAGGAAGAGATCACATTTACAACGTATAAAGGCCTGCATCGGAAGCGCGCTTCAATTTAACGCGACTCCAGTATGCATTACATTCAACACAAGCGGCGAATTTAAGCCGCTCGTCTTAATCAAAACGGTAAGGAGAAGTTTTCATGATACTGGGTATTTTTCGACAATGTAAATAGAAAGCTTTCTCTTAGTTTGGTCTACGGAACACCGCTTATTTCCTCGGTTATCAACCACGAAGCAGCGCAAATGATTTCAGCGATAGTTTAATTGCAGGCTCGTTTATTTACGGTGTAGCAATGAGTTAGTGCCGTTTTGAAGAGCCAGTCTTTAGATGTAAACCGTCCGGGCGTCCTCACAACCGCACATTTAATTGGCAGATATTTGCTGTTTGAAACGGGGTTTTTTCACTCAAAGTCGCTTTCCTTTGGCTCGAAACGAGAGCTAATCACCTCTAAGGCTACGCTAAGCGCCGATAAGATTTAGGATAGTTTTACAAAGTAAAATCAATCAAACAAAGTGATTCGAGCGGGTGATAGCAAAAAAGCCACCTGTTATAGCCCCGTATGAAAGTTTAATTAATAAAATTCATTTGTATGCAGACAAATTTATCTTGTTGTGGAAGAAAAATTTAGAGTGAAAGACTCTACAAGAAAAGCTAACGGATTGTGCTTCCAATCTGCCTGGCTAGCGAGAACGCGATAGTGGGAGGATAAAGACCTTTTAAATACGAAGCAAATTTGTCGAGGAACGCCCGGTCGAAGCGAGTCTCGAGTTAGTTATGTGAATATTTTATGACGCGGGGTTTTCACATGAAACAATTCCTCGTCGAGATGAAATGGATTTTGTAATCATTTTGTACCATGAAAAAAAAAAAAGAAAAAGGAAATAACTGTCGTTTCAATTTCACAAGGAAAAAAAATCCATTTCTTAATGATTTCTCATTTGTAAGTATATATAAAAAATATCGTTCAACTCACGTTTGTAAAGAATATTTTTTATAGTTTACTAAGAAACGTCCTAGAGTGTTTTTTGACAGAGTAATTGAGGTCCAGACTTTTTCGGATACGAAATCGTTCCTGTATTGTAGGAAGGATCTCTCCTGAAATAAATAGCACTTTATGTATTAACTGCGAACTTTAGAGCGAAGAAAAAAATATGTGAAATTAAAACTTTCTACAAAACAAAGACCAGTCTAGGTTTTGTCTTTATTATTGTTATTATTATGCAGGAAAGGTGCTCAAAATGTAAATACGCCGAGATCCCGCTAAGGTATTCAAATCACCGGGCCAAATAACACAAGTATAATTTTCAATTTAAACTCTAAAATCGACCCGAAGTAGTGTCGCGTGCCGCAATAATAAAACGACAACTGCCTTTCAGAAGCAAAGTTTTAAACCGACGAAAACCTCGCAAATTGTGATCTGATCAAAAAGCCCGAAGGTTCGCAAAATTTACTATCTACTTCGCCTAGCATAACTTCCTTTCTCAAGAAAAAAAATAATACCAGATACGCTTGAAAGCGAACACGTAAAATTCTGTTTTCGCAAAAATATAAATGTATACATATATCTACTTTTTAACATCGAATTTTCGTGTGCCATGGCGTGTTTAACTTCTGCTTTCTGTTTCCTCTTCCACAAACAACTGTTCTAGTTAGTGTTCACCGTCGACGGTGTTAGCCGATTTAATGAAAACGTTAATTACACGTTTTTTGGCGTAAAACGCGTCGCTGTGGTAACTTAAACGAACTTTACTCGAGGCCAAAAGAGAAGCCTCATTTCCGCAGGGGTAAAAAAAAAAACCGCGGACATTTTGGGTTTCTTTTTTTTTCTGTAAAAGATAAAAAAGGAATATACGTATATATTTCAAACGGGTTGTATCGATGATATAAAGTCAAGAAAAGTCATAAAGAATTCTAATTTCAAGTGTAACGCTAACATCGCTGATTCATAATACTACGAGGTAAAGAACTTTTGCTAGAGCTGTAAAACAATGCTTCTCTAGATGTTTGGTCTTTGCAAAACAACGACAAGCACTGATGTATTCTTAGGTACATTTTGACAAGGGGGTAAAAAAAACAATTCTGTACAAAGTACTCTCAAGTGACATATTCTCAAAGTCGCCAATTGTACTTTAGCGAGTGCATTCTGGCGTTTTATTTTTCCAAACACTGTATTGTGAACAGTAATATTTACTACATTCCATCATCAATTATTTATCGCTCCGTTTGAAGGAGTTCGGCTTTTTCGATAAAACTCCACCAAGGTGCTAACAGATTCCATTGTACGGGCATTCTTTTGTTGTTGTTTTTTTTTCCAAAATGTACTGTACGTTTTTTTTTCTGAGGTTGTTTTGCTCCGTGCACCTAAACGACAGTATTTTGGTTCGAGGTGTTATGTTTAGGAAGAACGATTTCGAAAGGACACTACACAAAACGAACATACGAAAACAAACACACACAAAAACGCAGCAATATAAGTTGATAACTGCTAAAAATTTACACAGTGTGGCAGCGAAAAGCGAAAGAATAATTGCCTCAGTAGGCCTAACTCTTGAAGTAGACTTCCAAAGGTCTTAGATTCGCGTTTATAAGTTTTTCAAACCGAGTAATTTTACTTCAAACTTGGCCACCACAACGTTATTTATCACATTGCCACTCAGTAGGGTCTAAACCTGCCGAAAATAAATAAATACCATTGCTATTAATTAGTGCTCTGCCCGGTATTTACACAACTATTCGCTATGTGTCATTATCTAAGACCCCTTGGCATTTTGGATTACAGTAATGTATTGAAAGCCCTTGATTAAGGTAGTCAGCCTGCCAATTCACCAGAACCTCAAATATTAGAACACGCAAGCAGACAAAACGAAATGCGCGATTATCTCCTGCAGAGAACGGGATAAATTTCAATTCAACATCACTTCAACTTTTAACTTTAACACCACACAAGAATTCATAAAAATTAAGGCCGCAAAACGTCGTGTAAACATTTTTTTTCTTGTCCACAATTCTTATGCCAAGAGTAAGCTGTTTTTTGTTTTGTTTTTTCTCTTTTTTTGTCCAGGGCTGTTCTAGGTGTACGGTTTTCAATACCATTCAGTTCTGTCGCACAAGGGGGCAAATTATTTCAACTATATGCCTGCCGTGCTTGACAAGTGGTCTGGCAGTAAGCCTTGCTGGCCTTGATGAGATGTCGATATTTATCCACATCCCTTGGTATTAAATGAACATGCAAATGTGATTGATTTAATACACGCAATGCAGCTGGCAAACTTGGAGATCGTTCAACCTTACGCGAGTAATTAAGAATTGGTTTCAGACCGGTAAAAAAAATAATAATAACAAAAATGAAGAAAAAGCTGAAAAATAATTTATTTAATAATAATGCCCTTAGTACAATCTAGAAAAAAAAAAAAAAAAAAACGAAAAACGCAAAGTTTCGATATCGTCATGACATCATTGTCAATTGAAAACTAAAAAAAAAAAAAAAAAAAAAAAAACAGAACAAAACAAAGCAAAATGAAACAAAAATACAAACTCTTGCCTTATTAGGCATTAATATACGGAGGTTAGAACCCAGGGTACTGAACGCGACTCGCACGAATGCACAGAAACTGTCACTGTTCCTTTTATAGTAGCGTGTAACTTAAATTTAATAAATCACAAAAGTCATGCAACTTATGTTCTCTTGGATTTATGTTACCTTCTACAAAATTGAAACTTAAAAATGGAACTCTAACATTGTCAAAGTTCGCACAGTAAAAACTGCAAAAACAATGTTACGTCCTCTAAGCTTTTTTGAAATTAACAGTGCTCACATGTTAGGTCACGATCATTATCTTAAATTAGAACAAACAAAAAGAACATTTTAATCATGTGCATAACACCCATTCTGATTAACTGTGATGTCGCTTTGTATGAAATAATAAAGGCAATGACTCATCATCGCATTCTGTTGGCTATATTTCATAGAAGTTTAAGCTGGGGATTCAAACAATTACATAAATCCGAAAAACGCAGGCTACGACTAAGGTCCCGGCTAAACGATCCCAACATTTCAACGCAACATATCGCAACACTGTTGGGCGCAACATGTTGCGTGTGTTTGGCCACCCTGTTGTGACTTGTTGCGACATGTTGGGTGTTTTTGGCACAAATTTGAAAATGGTCAAATTTTTCATGTGACATTTGTGGATGTTGCATGACGTTGTACTCGTTTGGCCAGGTTCGTGCAACAATGTTGCGCCTGGGCATGTGCACTAGTTCGATTTGCAACACCCAAAATGTCGCAACACGACGCAACAGGGTGGCCAAACGCACGTAACATGTTGCGCCCAACAATACTGTGATATGCTGAGTTGCAGTGCTGCGATCGTCTGGCCTGGGCTTGTAAATGCTGGGCCAACAATGTAGCGATATGTTGCGTTGAAATGTTACCATCGTTTGGCCAGGGCTAAGACGCTGTTTTCCTTCAAGAGAGTCACAGTTAATTTTTCTTACTTGCATTACAATAAAATTCAGCGCGGATGTCATACAATTTCGGGGTGGAACTACACAGTAGCCTAAAATTGCCCCACATTCACGGTGAATTAAACAACATCAGCAGCAACACTAACAACAACAGCAAAAACCGTGAAAAGGGCTATTAAGAAACCGAAACACTAGACTAATGTCTTAAGTACTATGTTTCGACTCGAAATTCAGAAGCCGTGACTAGAGATGTTTGCTCGTGTCAGAATAAATATACAAGAAATTTAAACAACAAAAAATTGGATTGCATGAAAACAAAAGACAACGAACAGAGATCATGAAAGCGCCGGGGGCAGAATTGTAGCTGTTGTTACGTGTTTTTTGTAACTACTTTTATCTTTTTGGGGGAGATCTCTTTAGCTTTCAATTCGGAACCCATTTTACACAGCGACAGTTTTGACGTGAAATCCATCGCATTCCCCATTAGCAAAAGGGCGATTGAGTCAGAAGTTGGTGTATTACTGGGCTAATTTCGACTGTTATGAACTCTGTCAGTGGAACAGCTCTGTACAAAGACAGCCTGGCCTTTACAAACTCAGCTGAGTCTATAAATCAACATGGCGACCACGAACAAAGACGTTTTGAATGGGGATAAAAAGGTATATTATTCACCCAAGAATTCGTGTTTATTTAACCAGTCGTGCAATACGCATTCAAATCAGTCGTGGTATAAGTGCTTGCAGAGACATTAAAAATTAAGCAGACTTGAGCGCACGTCGATCAAAAACACATTACTCACAAAAACAATTTACTTGTCTGAAAAGAAAAAAAAATGTTAACTTTGTTCTGACACGACAGAAAACGTCACGCTAAGGCGCCAAGGAACTTAAGAGCAAGACCCATCAATGGGTCACCTCTTATGAAAAACTATTCAAAAGCAAATGAGATGAAATGGTGACGTTATTGATGACGGGTAGAACATGAAATGCGATATTAGCTACTCTATGTCTCTCGTGCATCAACGCATGAACTGTTTTTTGGTTCAAAAAGGCAGCAATTTATGAAATAGCAAGAGAGTGTTGGCCAACATGAATGGCTTGCTGTCAGCCTGGGACGGCAGAGGAAGTTTCGTCGCTTACACGATAACAGGAAATGCTTCTACATACGCAGGCGTGGGTTGTCATGTACATAATGAAGTCACGACATTACGAAATAGCTACGGCCACCTGTAAAACGCAATATGCATCGCTATCAAAGGCAGTCAAAATGCGACATCTTAATGGCAAAACACTACGGCTAAAATAATAATTTGCTCTAAGTAGGGCTTTAACACAAATGCACATGACTTAACGCGAATTTAAAAGCATAAGAAATCATGGCACTTTGTACAAAACTTAGTTGTGAAAATAAGACCCGTAAAAACAAAATCAGGTTTAAACGAGATTCGAACCCACGACCTCTACGTTACCGAAGCAGTGCGCTACCAGGCAACTGGGAGCTCGTAATACGTCTTGTTTCATATATTCACTGACAAATGAATACGAATTTAACACGACCCCACACGAGAGAAAATGGACTCTTGTGTCGTTGAGAGTCGCCACATGAACTCTTTCAACCTATAAAATAAGAACTATTCATTTTTTGTATGCTCTTGTTACGAACATGGAACAGTTTCGTTAACACAGATCTGAAATCCATTGTCAAAGCACAGTTCGTTAAAATTAAGGGCGTACCAGGCAAAGAATTGATGACTACAAGAAAAACGTTATCATAGACAGTAAACGAGTCCAGAGTCAATTGCTAATGATTTTCTCATTCATCTTTCTCTGATTTGTTACTTCGTTCTTGCTTGAAAAATGGGAAAAAAGCAAAACAAACACACAAAAAAACCTCACATACAAAACAGAACAGAACAAACAAAACAATACGTTGAATAGTGTTGATAACCCAAAGAGATTTGTTACAGTCAGCAGGTACGATATGTTTTCACACAAACACTAAACAAGGTTGAAAAAATATCGACAGTGGAGAGAACGCCATATGGCATCGAAATTAATTGGGAATTAAGCCCAGATAGAGTCAGCTCTAGTCTCAGTGATGCTGCAGAGCTAACAACAAACAGCGAAATTTAAAATCTTAAGGTAGATAGTGGAAATTAAAGCCAATTCAAATGATAGAAGCCTCTGCACTTTTGCAAATAAGCACAAGGAAGAAGATCTGGCATTATCAGTAAAACAAGATAAAATGAAACAAGAGAGAAAGATATTGTGTTTGTTTGTTTGTTTGTTGTTCTGGAAAAGATTAACGAGTGCCACATTTTTCGCGATAGAAAAATATAATACAATAAAATCACATTTTTACCGCAAAATGCGATCCATAGTGCATTTAAAACCACACACAATTAAGCAGATCTTTTCTAATTAACGTTTTCTTCGTTTTATCACGAAATTAAAATAAGGCGGTCAGTTTTGTGTCTCATTTTCGCGACGAACTCTTAATTGTCTCAACACCGACGCCATTACAACACGAAATTATAGAAAGATAGTTATTTTACTTTTAAGGCTTCAAAACAAAGTGGAGAAAAGTACACTTTAAATGCAAAATATGGTGTAAACAGGGTAAAAGTTAGGGAGAGCTTTTTATTGGCCACGTCACATAAGACACTTTCTTATGCTCGGAGTATATCTCAAACAGTACCGTATTAAAAGGTTTCATAGTTACAATCAACGGCTAAAAGTAAACAGTGACATCTGCAGCGTAAAGTAATCTAGCGAGTTAAGGGCGTCTTGTCAAAAAATTCCGACACATTTTTCCCAATTTGGCTCCAAGCGAAAGGTTATGTGGCATCTAAATTTAGTTTCAATGGCCAGCTCTTCACGACCTCAGTTATTAAACGATGCTAAGAGTTACATTTAACCCGAATAGTTCGAAACTCGGCACGAATTTCTTTCCTCTGGCTTGAATTACTGCATATGGTGCATCAAGCTTTGTTCTTAACAAGATGACAGACCACAAATTTCAAAAAAAAGATATGGGCAATGATATGATATGGCATATTAGGCAGATGGTAACTAAGAACTAAAACGAAGCTAAGTTTGAAACACAGCTAATTTGCAACCAAAATTCCTAGTCTGTTACCAACTATAAGAACCACATCACATCTGACTCTTTTTTTGGAAAATTACACAAAGAAAATTATAATATCACCAAGAAGAAACTGGAAGTTCAATATTTTTTTTTATGTTTCGTTTTTGTTTTCTTATAAAAGACTACAAGCTTTGACACAAAGATTCACATGGAAGAACACGCAATTAGAAGGAATAAAAGATGAAAAATTTACCTACTGAATTTTTCATGTCTTTTACAAGATACAATAGCGAAAACAAAGCAAACAATATACTACGGAATAAATAAAGGTCTTCTTGACGAGTACCACGAGTTTGGCTAGTCATTACGGACAACTTTATTTGGGCGCCATCAAAACGAATAAGCTATGGCCTCGTTCAGTTCGATCAGCGAGTAGCGCGCCTGCGAGTGTGTTTGGCATGAAATCGAACACGCACGACACGCGCGTAAAAGTCCAAGTCTTCGAAGGCGTCTCAGAAGGGGTGTTCCACGGATGCTCTGATACACAGCGACAGACCAGGAAATAATGGCAGTTGGGCACCATTCTTTTAAAAACACCATGATATGTATACAGATTTACCGTTACTCTTTTTCGATAGCTCTCAACGACTTGGCCACAATCGGTAGGATGTCCTTGGTGCGAAGTCTCCAGTTAGGAATAGCTTTGGAAACTGCGCACCAGTTTTCTCCATGATGAGGCTCGGCCATTACGCATCGTTGCATAACGCCTTCTTGCTGGGCCTGGAGAGGAAAAAACAAAACAAAAAAACGCCCATTAAAGATGAGATTAACAAGACTTGTTTAGTCCTATAGCCCTGTTGTTGACATCACAAAACTCCGCCATGATATCCTTAGACGTCGGGACAATCCGAGTGACTCTAAATCTAAAGTCTTCTAAAGTACTCTTGGCTTACCAAATTTCTACAATACGGACGCTTGTATTTGTACTGAAACTCGAAGAAGAAAATAAATGCCAATCACAAGAGACGGACGGGCTGTTAACCGAAGTTTATCCCGGTACTGCCTTCCTCCTTCCCCTTCCCCCGATAGGATGCTAGTTGTTGGAAGGTTGTCCTAACAGTTGGGCGGCATTCATTTATACTCCTGGCTTGGGTAGGGGGGCATTGGGCGAGTTACGATTTCTGAACAAAAATATGACACTACTCTAGCGGAGATAATTTCGAACCGGCACAAATCTTCAGGAAGGTTAAATGCCGTAATACTGCTCATCAACGGAGTGAAAACACTACTGTGAAATTCAAATTTTATGAAAGGCCTTGATCTTTTAGCGTGAGTTTCATCAAGATCAGTACTCAAATTTTCAGCTTTGCATTGAACAACGGAGAGTATTATATTTATTCGAGTAAAGTTCACGTCAAACTAAGCGAGAAATTGTACGGGTTCGGCCCATAGAGCCCTCATGACGTTTACTATGGGGCAATGAAAGATAATTAATGAGAAACCTAATGGCCGACGTCATCTGCTTGAGGTACAGACGTAACTGTAAAGCAGTCATCATTCAAAACTAAAGGGCGCATGACCTTGCCTTCGTGCAATGTGACGTCACAAACAGCGAGATACCATATGAACACGATGCTTAGATTGCAGAAAATTTCAAGATGGCCATTTTCATGAATCTTTACAATGAAGTTTCATTAGCAAACTGCGACATCAAAAAACCAAAAAACAAAATATATATATATATTGATCTGAGTCTCAATTCTTTGATTACACGCGTTGTCTACAGCCTTTCCCGCTCTCCTTCAGACCTGGAGCGCTTACTGTTTGATCAAAAATTCCGGTTAGCATTTCTGGGAATTTCTACTGGCAAACAGAAAAACATTTTCACCAATTTGCAAAACAGGACAACCTCGAGAGCTACATTGTACCCAAATTTGCGGGTAATATCCTACCGGCAATTTCTATTCCATTAGATTTTAATCCCGGAATTTTCTGTGAATGGTTCGCATTTGGGAAATGTGAAATTTCTGCGATATTCCAGAAACTTTCCAAGAAAATTTCTGTATCATTTGTTCCCATTAAGAAAATTTCCGGAATTTTTGGTGAAATGGAAAACACCCAATCTAATGTCACGATAATTTTGTCAACTTTAGATCTGATTCTAAAGCGCAGACGAATACCAGAACTGCTGAGCGCTAGTTTTTATCTGTAACTGATGAGAAATTTGAAAACGGAGGTCTCACTCTGAAAACGTATCAAAAGTTTTCCGGAGGAATTTACAAACGCAACAATCACCGGTCATTTTTGATTTGTGTTTGAGGAAAACTAAGACAGGGAAATCACATGATTACCGTGAGGTTATCGTTTTCGCCATGCTCCGTTTTCAAAATGTTTTCCGTCCACACGAAAACGAAAAGCCGGCGTTTACAAAATCCTCCGGTTTGAAGAGCATTTTCGAAAAGCTCCGTTTTCGTGACGGATTAGTGTGGACGGTAGGCCAAGCCGTGGAAATAAAGCTGTGTTTTCAAAGCTCTCCGACGCAGAGTCGTCAGGGCCTTACACGCTTGTGACAGATCAAATTCAAATCACTTTAATTAAAAGGGCCTCATAAAATACTCAGTTATCAAGAAAAAGACATATCATATCAGTTATGCTGATAATTTACCCCAGAAACATCTCACCACAGGAAAGTGCTAAAAACTTCAACGTTTGTAATCAAAACTCGTTTCTATACCCGATCATGACATAAGTTGTGTATTTATCTTGTTAATAATCTCCGCTGATCTGTCCTCTCTTTTCATGCGAGTCAAATACATAGAATTAAAATTAGGGGGGAATTCTGGCAAGAGGAATGTGATAGGAAGACAGTGGATTTTCAAAACAAATCTTAGTATAAAACAAAGATTTAACGGCTTTTCCCTGGAATAATCCCAGCGGATTGTTCGGCGAATAAATTATTTGATTAATGACGCGCGGTGTTTTAAGGCATAAAACATTAATCATGTCTGAACCGCAATTTGAACATTTAAATGAAAAAAGTAACTTCCTCGAAGTTTTGAGACAGTGTCTGTACAACAATACGGTTCTGAAAAAAGTCTAGATAAATCTTTGCTTTAAGGGGAGAGGGGCAATTTAACTTCGCTCATTTTAACAAGAAGCGGAGTGTATTTATCAAAATTATCAGTTCGCAAGACACAGTTGTCAATATAACGTTGTTGACGTAAGTGGAAGCTATTTGCGCGGTATTTCTTTGAAGTTTTTTTCAGATTTTGAGCGCAGATGGTGTCGGTATAACGATGGAAAGTTCGCCAGGGTTGTTAATACTTGTTTTGTTTCGGACACTCGTTAGATCTTTGCCGTTAAACCACTTTGGATTCATAGTTAAGCGGTGAGATAAATTAACAGTTCAAATTATTAATGATAAAGCTTTCCACTTGTCGAAACTAAGGAAAAACAAAGATGGAATAAAAAGGTTCTCCTGACATTGTACTTAATTCTCATCCCAAAGATAAATTTGATTGTCGGTTGGAATTTTTCTTAACAAGTTTCAAGTTCTTAACGGGTATAGCTTCCTTGCGACATAACATTTAAAACTAGGTATTTAAAGTTAATTTTGAAACTAACCGCAAAAAAATATTTGCGAAACGAGTGCCGAAAACAATCAAAGAATTCATTTGCAGACTATCAACATACCGCTTCTACATGTACATTGAAAGTACTTGAAAAGATTTCTGTACCCTCAAAGTACAAAATTGCAAGTAACCCGCACACCAAGAGAATAGCTATATTTAAAAGTTTTCAAATATTCCTGCCTCTATTCGCGAGAGGCGGAATGTTCTCTCAATCGATAACAAGTTAGTTCAACTGTAACTGGTCTTAACTACCACGACACAGTGTATATATTTTTTGGCGTGTTTTGTTTTCGTGCCGGAATTGTGGGCGCAAAGCTTGGGCGTGAAGCGTGGGTGTATTACGTGAGTGCCACGCGCGGTTTAACAAGGCTTTACTACCTACTGAGAAGTTGGTTTGTACCCACAAAACAGTCAGACAAGAACTCGGCGAATCCTGCCAAAAACCACTAACAACCAAAGCAAATTGAGAACTCGCTAAAAGGTTTAATTAGTTAATTGTTACCTGAACCGACAGGAGGTAAAGAAATCAAAAGAAGCACTTGTTTTCATTTCCACATTTCAATTTGGCCAACGCTTTTTCGTGCTTGAGTTTCCTGCCAATTTTGCGGAGAAAAAGCGTGGGCGAAAAACGTGGGTGTAATATGAGAATGCAGCGCAGTTATGGTGTGTTGAACCACTGAAGCCTACACTACCCGCCGATACGATTGTTTGTGCCAGCAAAGACATAAGACGAGTCACTTATCCATTCTGTTAGAAACTACTAGCAATAAGCAAAGTAATGAAGTACCAAAGTAAAAAAATCAAAACCACAAAATATCGTTTACTACCTGCTTTTCCATTTTAGTTATCCACTGGCCGACCCGATAAGCTAGTGAATTTGTGGGTAGTGGATGTTGTTGTAAGGGTCTCAAAATATGTGAAAAAATGAATGAATAAATGAATGAAAAGCTGTCTGGAACCCACAAAGAGTTTAATTCACGAGGAACTTGTTTAATTTTTTTTCTGCGATATCTTAGGTCCATTGTACATTCCTTTGTGTTTTATTTTTGTATCCCTTTTGAGGATATAAAGCGTGGGAGCGAAGCATGGGTGTGTTACGTGAGTGCCACGCGTGGTTATGGCTTGCTGAACCGCTAAAATCACCCTGTCTCGTTCGTAGTCATTGTACTAACGCTGTGGTCTAATTTTTAAAACTGAGTTAAATAAGATCTCCTACAGGTAACAGGATGGTGCTGACTCACCACGATGTCGGTTCATACCATCAAATAATATTCATAACTACAGACAAGTCATCGACAATTTTGTCCACAAAAAAAGCCGACATAAGCAAAGTACGTGACTTACAAAGGAAGCGCTTGAAACAATCTACCGCTAATCGTTTGTTGTACAATATTGAATACTTTGACACCTCCCCCCCTCCAAAAAAAAAAACTTATTGATCAACTAGAATGTTGCTTCATTTATCACCCTTCCTATGGTGTAAAGTCATTTTTTAAAGCTACAAATTTCGTAACTTCTCTACCAAGGATAGAATTGTGAATGTAAAAAAAATATTTATATTTTTTTCACAGTATTTCATGTCGTCTCAAGTTACGTAGCTAATAAATTATGAACTGTATCCTTACAAAAACATTTGGGTTGTTTTGTCTGTGTTTTTGGAATAAATCAGACGAAATTCTGTGAGAGCAATAAAAATAGTTCACGTACGTGCTTAATTAGCAATTTTCATATCAAAAGTAAGTAGTTAAAAATAAATAATCAACTTTGTTCTGGTTTTACTTGTCCTCGAGTAAAGAGAAGAACAGAGGTTGCCATAAGATTGGCATATCAAAGCTTTTTACCGTGCAAACGAAGTTTCTGCAATTATACTTCTTGTTTCGGATTTGTTTTGTTTTGTTTTGTTATTCTTATTATTTTTTAGGAAGTCAATGTAAAACAGAAAAAAGAAAAGAAAACCTACGTAAGTAGTTATCACTTTTTTTTTAGTACAAAGGAAGTTTCTACAATCATCCATCCTGTCCCGTATTACGTCACATCACAAAGATCGCTTTGGGCCTTTGTTTAGTTTTTCAAGGGAAAAAAAATATAACGAAAAATAATAAGAAGAAAAACTAAGTAATTAATTATGAGCTTTTTGTGCTAAGGAAATTTCTACAATTTTAGTTCTTACATCCTATTTAGTATTGAGTACACAACACCTAGTTCGAGGCATCAATAAAATATGTTTGTAGTTTAATAAGCTTCTAATTCGAAAGGAAGTTTCTGGAATAATACATACTGTTAACAACGAGTAAAAAACTGCTTGGATAAAACGTCTTTCAGGAAGTATTAGTTAATTTGACAAAAATAAAAACGTTTTTTGTAACTAATCCAGTTGGAACATGGATCCCTATTTTTTATGTTTTAGTTATTATTTTTTGTTTGAAGGACCTTTCTACAATTGTACATTCTGTGATTAATGGATTCTACGCCAACAATATAGTCTCGGTTCTTTTTTTTTTTCCCGAATTTCTCTTTTTCCCCGACAATTGCATTGTGTTCGACGCAGCCGTTATTTGCTTCGTCACGCAACGAGCAACGAACATTGCGTGACAACCCACTGATGGAAACCCAGTCCATACATCAAATCGCGGCAAAGGTTCGATTTTTTTTTTCTTGTCTACGAAGTGGATGCAACCAAAAGAAAAAAAGAATGGACTTTTAGAAGAATTGCTGGGTAACGCCCACGAGTGATTAACGTTCGGTTTCTCCTTACAGTATTACTACAATGTCAACTGGACGGGTGATGAGAAAAAAAAAGAAGATAATGATCTGCTTTTGAAGGGTTACTGTCTTATCGCACAACCAAAGTCTCAAACATTAACACTGAGTGAACAAAGGTACTGCTGGGTTGCGTCGGAGAAAAAGTTTAACACTTAGATATATTTCAACTTGAAATTTAATAAGCGCCCTGGCGAGTAAGTGAAACTAACGTTTCGCGCGTTACCGCTTCGTCAGAACAAAATAATTAACATTAAAGTTAACGAGTTGTTTTCTGGACTATTACGCATTGGCGCTACCATCAGAGGTTGCATTGGTTTTAACCAAGGATATGCAGCTCCCCCTTCCAGTGTTGGTTGTATGAAAAGGCAGTCTTTAGACAGCTTTGGAAGAGTATAGTGTGGTTCAGGCTACGACCAGTTAAGAAAGCTAACTGCAAACATTTGTTCAATGTTGTACTGCTCTTCGGTCTAAGCAAGTAGTTGTTAGATAAACTGTTCGGCGGTGCGTCGGAGGGAACGGGGCTGGCGAAAGGCAACCGCCAGGTTTAAGAAATCTTTCCTAAACAACCCGAAAGGTTTCTGATTCTGAGGTTCAGTTTTCCATGGGAAACAAACTTACCTCGGTTCCATGCTGCAGTTCAAATCTGTAGAAACAAGCCCACGAGTCGCCGAGATCTGGGTCGAGTTTGACAGCCCTAAAGAGAAATACAAGAACGGTTCACAATAGACCATATTCGTATTCTCGGTGTAGGACTGGAACTAGCTTACAACTGAGGCTAATACGGGGAGTCTTCGCAAATGCGGTGTGAACGGCAAAGGAATGAAGAGCCAAACGAGCACAAAGTAAACTATAGTCATGGTGAGATCTTAAGGTTTGGGAACAAAACTGTTTTCAACGTTAACACTCACGAAGTTACATAGGTGCTGTTCAAGCTAACACAGACCATGAACTCATCGCAGTTACCGACTTACCTGTTAAACCATTCTCTTGCTTTGTTTATTTTTCGCTCGCTCCAGAACAACCTGAAGAATATGGAATGCATCAAACAATGAATACCCGATGATTGGTTGAATATCTTTCTCGTTCGTCACGCAATAACCAAAGTGCTTCAAATCTTTGCAGCTTATCACGATTTTTGTAGCATTAAACTAGGAGTATTTGCCTTCTCCCCCGGGGGTGGGATGCTAGTCCACCGCAGGGTCAGGTTACCCCAACAATTCACTAGTACCCATTTTGTGCTGCTGGGTGGAGCACCATTCAGAGACCTTAAACAGTGCTCGAACCCGGAACCTTGATCGTGTCGATGGAGAAGCGAGAGCTAAATTACAACATAATTGGAGTTACCATACAAGAGAGTAAATATATTCAGATTTGTAGAGTGACAACATAACCAGTCTGAAAAGGTCTTTATATATCGTTTTGTGGAGGAACAATAATAATTTGTTCGAGTTTGTATCTAATTCCCCTGTTGTTTTTGCACTCTCTCCGTCGAGGGTCAAGGAACCTGTTGTATTGATGCCTCAGTGGAGTGGGGTCAGAGTAACAACCGAAAAATGGGAAGGGGAGGGTGAGGGCAAGAAGGCGAGTGGATGCCATTTCTAACCTGGCCACTGCTAGAAGCACGTGTGGGTCGTGTTCACATCTTTTGAGGGCGTCCACACTTTTGGTTTTCCGCTGCGGCCGGCTCTCCATAAAAATAGCTTCCGCCCAGAGGATGCCTGAAGCAGGGCATTCTTGCATGGCTGAAAGGAAAGCAAAAATAAACTGTGAGAAACTCTGCTCTTGAGAATTTATTAAGCTTGCGTTTCTTGCCAGAGACGTCGCTAAGTAACAAAGGGCACGTGTAAACAGCGGTCAATCGGAAAAATTCAACATTACTTCCAGATTACGATGCCTGAAATTATCGTACTGTGCAGGTAATTTCAGTAGTGGAAGACAAGGTTTGGAAAATGTTCAGCAGCAAATAAGAATACATGGCTAAAACACTGGAAAACACCAATTTGTAAATTGATATTCTCTATGGTTATTCTACGTACAAAACTCACGTTTTGACGTTTGTCTACTCTTAAAAGAGCATTTTACAAATTTGAGACGTTTTGTTACAGACGTTTTGGCGGGAAATATGTGTTTGACCGCGATGTGGCTGCCAACATTTTCACATTAGAGCTATCAGGATACTCGTAAACTCCTCCGGAAGTGTCAACGGAGACTTTGCGGAAGAAAAAAAAAAAAGCTGCCTCTCAATTACACAAATGTTCTGAGAGGCGGCAGTGGGCCTCCGTTTTCAGGGCCGTCAGCATAAAACCTAAGACCCCAGGTTGTAGTTTTGTACCCTGACTCCAACCGGAGCTGAATTTGTTCTGGATACACAAGAATTCAACGGCCACGTTACTATTTCTCACCGATTGATTAATCTCCCGAGCAATTCAGAATCTCAAAAACGCTAACACAGCAATCTACAATTCACACGTTTACGTGGAACAGTAGGAAACACATCGACGCTTGAATAAAGCTGTTTATTATTTTCTCGTCATTTCTTTATTTTTTCTATGCATCATACCTTTAGCCATTAATGTTTTAGCAAATTCTTTGCGTTCTCCCCTGGTTTCTATTCTAACTGCTTCCAGCCTGAAAAACAAAAAAAAAAGAGTTATTGCACAGACAGCCTGCTTTCTGGAGCATTGGTATAAACCAGTAGCCTTTTATATAGTACAATAAAAGTTGTGATCCTTACCGGACTTTTCAAGGAGTTCGTTTTCAAGAGTTTCGGCCCGGTCAAAACAGTATTGATGACGTAGCTCACAACAGCGTCCCTGAGTGGTCGTTATATGGTATTGAATTTGGCGCGTAAGCAACAACCAATGAAAATGAAGCATGATGACGTATTTGTGTACGGCTTCGTAACCACTATGAGATCGCAAGTCTGACGTCTACACACCGGGGCAAAGAGAGAGCGAGCGAAGGACGCGTTTTGATCATTTTTTTTTAAGAGTCTCCTTCAGTGAAGCTCGCTACACTACGACTGCGTTGAAGAGCGTCATACTCACCATAATTCTGGACATTTGGGGTTTTTCTGTCGCGCCTGTTCCAAAACGGACCTTGCCTTTGTAGTCTGACCTAAAATTTAATAAATTACATTGCTTGTTAGTTTAGTACTCTGAGGACACTTCATTCATTTCCACACGACTCTAATCTAGCACTTTAATTTAACGCAATACAATAAAATTCAATACTGAGAAAAAAAACTGTGAGCTTTAAGGAACAGATAATGTCCTAAAAAAAAATATCCCAGCATATTTTCGAGTCAAATGGAGGCTTTTGTGTTTATCATTCTTCACATTTTTTTCTTTTTTTTCGCAACACGCGCGGTTTTGAAAATTGGGGAATATCCTCGGATATTCCCGTTTTAGCTGGGGCATATTCAGTCACGTGACGGGTTTAGACCAATCGTGCACGACCGAAAATATTTGATGGATTAAAAGTATTTTTAGAGAAAGGGTGTAGAGTGATGTTGTAAATGAATTAGGAAATCTCTTGAAAAGTACATAAAAAATAAACTTACTATAGGTGAAACTACTCACAATAAACAGTGAGTTATAACGAATCGTGGCGACTTGAAACTGGAATGTCCAAGTGTCTCAAACCTACAGTTTTCTTTACATACCTGCTTTCTCTTCAAGCCTGGCTAACAACAGCCAGATTGGAATAGAGCGAGGGCACTTTTTAGTCTACGAGAGAAAGCGAACCGAGTTGGTTATGAAATAGAATATGAGCGATCTTCACAAATTGTCTCACCGATTATCTAAACACTAAAATGTCTTTTCAAAGATCTGTAACCTGACATTTTGACACCTGACTGAGCAGAATAAATCCTATAAAGAATTCGCCAACGAGAGGGCACATTTATACAGCGAGTGTATAGTTAAATGTGGTTATGTCCAATGCACACAAGCGTTTACCGGAGGATGTTGTGTACGGCAATGGATAAGATAGTAAGGCACTTTATTTCTGACCACATAAGACATCATGACATTTTGCTGAACAACACGGAA
>NC_138152.1:24309743-24322243 GCF_964199315.1 Orbicella franksi | reverse complement strand
GATTATAACTTCCACCTTCAGCAGCGAGGACAATCCATGCTTCAATGTATGTTAAAAATTATCTTTACTTCATAGAAACTCTCGAAATCGATATTTACTTAGGGAGTAAAAAGGGGATAACTGAAATCGTAAAGGAACCAAACATGATGTAATATTTGGGAAGGAAAAATAACCTAAATGACCCGTGATGTACCCTCTACACTGACTTACCCTTGGTGTACAAGCGTTCAGTCTGGCTCGCTGGAGAAGTTTTCTTTAAAACAAACAAACGAAACAAATAATCAAACAAAGCCACGTTTGCGAGTTGCATGAGGTAAGGTATAGGATGTAATGCATGAAAAGAGAATGATACAACAAAGCAACAACAACTACGCAGCTCAGCGTATATACTTTTGTGTGTATCTACAAACCATGTGGGGGAGATAGGGAGAGTCACGAGAAAAACTCAGGACATTACAAACAAGCAAATTACTCATCTTTTTAAATCCGACAGTCAAACTCTGGCTTGAGGCTAGACTGGGAGGAGTCTCTCTTTTGCTCGGAAATCCGTTGGGAAGAACACAGAACATGTAAGCGTGCGAGCACGACGGCGAGTTTGACTGCGAGCGCAATATTGCTTTCTTCTTTGCCTTCTCGAGAGAACGAGAGATGGCTCGCGGTCTAACTTGAGGCAATCTTGGGAACAGAAATTTCGTGTCCTTGATAATACTCTTGCGAGACTCGCAAGTTTATTTTTTCAAGATTCCATAGAAATACAAAGAAGACTTGGTAGTAACGTATCATACCTTGCTCTCTGATCTTCATTGTTTTCACTCTCCAGTTTGACAGCAGCCAACCAAATTTCTTCACTGTTCGGGTTGGCTTGAAACGCCAGAGCCAAAATTGAACGAGCTTGAAAAATCTCACCCTTAAACAACAAGTGAAATCAAGATATCTAATTAATGAGCAATACAACGGAAACGAGAAAGATTACAACAACAAAACCACAAAGCAGTGCTTTGACCAATTTTCTAATCAAGCTTTTTGATCTCTCTGATAGGTTTTCTACAAATTTGTTGTTGTTGTTGTTGTTGTTGTTGTTTTTGTTTGGCCAAGTAGAAGATAAGTTAGTTATTTCGGAGGCAACGAAAGTTGAGTACTTTTGTCACGTACTAACACGAATGGTTACTTGCTGTCTGATTGGCTAAGAAACTTGAAAATCAACCAAAAAATATATTCACAGCAGAATTTTTCCAAATAGGAAATCACAAAAAAAAAACAAAACAAAACAAAACAAAACAAACAAAAAAAGACATTGACTCTGTTGGAGCAAAAGTTTATGTTGATCACACTTTATGATATACACTCAAAACTCTATCATTTTCACGTAACTGCAATAGGCTGCATCGTCTTTTTTTCTTTTCTTTAACATCATTGATTAATATTATAAAGCTATACAACAGTTATACAACGGCTCTGCAGCATCTAAACTGATCGGCTGTGTTTTTTACGGCATGGTATACAAAGCATTACTTACAGCCATCCACTTGGATTTAGCCCCCATCAGCCACAGGACTTCTGCCTTGGGGCAATGTTTGACTGCATTCTGTAGCAGAGCCTCTAGCGACTCTCTGAGTAGGAAAAAAGTAGGCACATACTATTAAACACTTGACACCGCAAAGAAGTTCTTATTAGCCGTGGTTGTAACGCAAGTGCAATTTACTCCAAGGAAAACCGAGGATCTCCAATTCTTTGAACACTTCTACCACGTGTGTTTGTTATTTTTGCAAAGGACGCGTGCATAAAGTCCCGTTATCGATTTGTTATGTAATCAAAAATTCACTTCCTTTCTCACTGTCAGACGAAACATGTACAGATTTTATACCGAAGTTCTCTTTCCGGTGGTTAGTATTTCGATTTTTAAGACTGTTTACATTCAATTTTATGGATGAAAACAACGGTTTTACGATTCAAAAGCGAGTTCAAAGGACACGCACACTTATGCAAATTCACTGCGTTACGGACTAAAAATGATCCGGAAACTATTGACACTTTCCTCATCGATTACTCAAGCACTTTCACCAACGTCTTGATTTGAGAATAAAAAACAATGTTTCCATTCAGTTCCTTCATTTGCGATGATAGTATTGGGTTTTACGAAGCAAGTTTCCGCTGAAAAGCTGTCGTTCATATTTACGCAAAGTCAACACGCTGCAATGAAATAATTAAAGCGACCGCCGAACTCGAGTTTTGGCGAACGTCTTTGACGTTCGTTTTTCATCACTTTCATTTAAGTTTTTCGCCTGTAAGTTAAAGTTGGCTCCCTTGAAGGGGCGTGTAAAATAAGAGCCAGCAAAACCAGATGCTCTCGCGGGGTAAACTCCACCGCGTCGCGAGAAATTCATCATTTTCTCGCAAGCTAACTGTTTGTAATTTATTCCAAAATATACGCTTCATTGGTTCTCGCGAGACGAGAGTCTCGCGAGGCGACACTTTCGTCTTGCGAGACGAGAGGTGGTAAGTTACTTTTTAGCGGTACTGTATAACCAGGTGAAAAATGAATACAAGTAAATTTACAGCCGTACATGGTCTTACGACCACGAAAAATTGAAAAAAATCTAGATATTGTTGGGTAGTAAAGTTCTCTACGTACGCAAATCAACCAGAAGGCCCGCTTTGGAAAGATCAGGTACAGAACGTAATCAGCTAGTGAACCCGTTTGAGTGAGGCGAGGTGAGGACCGCGTCACTGACCCACCTTGTCCCATGATTCTTTTCGAAGTGAGCAGCTCTCAGCCAGACGCTCTTCTTGCTGGGAAACACAGACAGAGCATGCGCATAGATAGCTCTTGCACATTCAAAGGCATTGTTGGCAACACACTGGGAATGAAGCCAAACGAAAAAACAGAATTAAAAAGAAATACCTTTATTTCGTCTACAGGTAAGCAATGGTGGACTTTTGCCGTGTTTACATAACCTCATCTAAACACGAGGGGTGGTTTGGGGGGGGGGGGGGGGGTATGCAAACCCTAGACTAAGTCTCGGGTTTGTATAACTGTCTCGAATTCTCCCAACGCCCTGTAGTGTTGAGATGGGGCTATGTATAAAACACGGAAAAAAGTCCCCTATTGCTTCTATAAAATACAATGGAACCTCGTTAATCCGGTCACCAAAGGGCCACTAAATCTGGCCATATTAAAGGGGTTGCTTAAATAAGAAAATAACTCACTGAGCTTTTATTCGGGTCAGAATAAATTGATCGTAATAACGAGGTGGCCGATTTATAGGGGTGGCCGTAAGGCGGGTTCCACTGTATTTCTTATCAGAACCATGTTTTACTTTACATACTCTCAAATACACAGCTATCGATCCATGCCCCAATGAAAGCACGCGTGCTATCTTACATATTTTACAAATACTTGCGGAGTAACGACTACAAAATTCCATGTTATGTTATCTTCCTTACGTTGACAGGCGTAAATATTAGTGCCTTGCACGTGAAATGGCAGGAAAAAAAAAAAAAAGAATGCACGGACAGTTGACGTGTACAGAAAAAGTTGATTGTGGAATAGTGTACATGCAATTTGAAAATAGAGTGCTTGGCTTTTCTATTTTACTTACACTGTTAGCATCTTCCATCCACGTGTGTTTTCTGTCTTCCTCCTCCACGCCAATACCTATCACTGTATCACTACAAACAAACACAAATTACAATGTTACAGTATTTAGAGAGGAAGTCATACCAGCTTTAGTTGGTTTTCATGCAGGTCCTCTATCCTAGTCGAGTTGGAAATTAGAAATGTTGGTTTTTCAGGACGGAGAAAAACCGGAGAACCCGGAGAAAAACAATCAGAGCAAGGCCGTTCGGAACGCTCCTGGCCCCCTCTCCCCCAACCAATCTCCGGTTAAAGGCCCAACTGCCTGCAAACGGAAAACATGAATATCCCTGTTAATACCTCCCACCCTCCCCCATCCAACTTTTTCCATGTTAACTTGCCACGTGCCATGTACATTTATGCAAAAAATTAGATTCCTCGGCATTGCATTGAATTCATTTGTCCAGTCCTGGCCCTGTGTCGAGCAAGACTGCGTGACTAAGGGCCAGTGATGGTGTCACGCAACACTACACAAACTTACATAATGGCCCGGCACGTGACAACACTGCCTGCTTTCTCACTCTCCTCTGCATCTTTAATCCACAGATCTCTGTTAATTTCCACACCATTTGCTTTTAACGATGTTATCGCTGAAAAGAATAAAGTAAATCAACACGCATGCTAAATTCTAAATCTCGCGCAAGTTGACAATGTGTAAGACGTTTTTTTACAATACGCTTTTATTTCCACCTTGAGAAACTATGGCATCGTGGTAATATTTGTTCTGCGCAAAATGCTCAAAAAAGTGTAGGTAGAAGTGGTATATATCAATTATTTTTTTTCAGTCACAAAAGAGGTAGATAACTGCTACTCCACGAGCAGTTGGTTCCTCTTACGCAAAACGCTACGGCGCAGGAGAAACCAACTGCTTGCAGGATCGACAACCGCAAAAGATCCGCAAGCAAAGTATATCTACTTGAGAAAAGGACAAGAAGCTTGTGAACGCCTTACTGTACGCTGACTTTTAAACCATTGTGGCCTAATGGTCAGTGTACAGGACTTCGGATTAAGCAATTCTGACTGAGCCCTAGCAGGGGACATTGCGTTATGTTCCGTTCTTGGGCAAGACGCTTTCACGTTGCCTCGATCTCTCGACAGGTGACCTGGCAAAACACTGGGAGACTATCTGCAAAGGACAGGCGTCCCAACCAGGGAGAGGAGGAGAACTTCCACTAGCTACTTTACGCTACGGAAAGGTTCCAGTGGAGTGGGCCACTACACTCGGGTGCTGGCTCTAACTTAAGTGTCAAGAGTAAGTGTGACAACTATAACAGCAATCAAGACAATGAGGGTGAACAAAACATAAATTCCAGTTTACTATACAGGTCACAATGGACGTTACATAATATCCGTGCTACCTCTGTCAATGATTTTTTCCACCATGGGAAGGTTGTCGTTCGCTTCTTCCAGTTTAGCAGCTGTAATCCAAATCTGCCTGTCCGTTGGAATGTTCTCACGAGCTTTGTTCAAGACCTGCAAAGACATAACATGTATGATGATGTCAGGGAAGAGTACGGAGTAGTTTTAAACACAACGAAATGCGCAGCAGTTCACTAAAGAGAAACTAACCTTTCTTGCGTTTTCGTAAGTCTCCAACCGTGCAAGAGCAAGCCAAAGCTGGAAAAAAAAAAAAAAATTAAAAAGTAGAAATACGTCAACAAAATTACATCATCTAGTGGATTCAAAATACTGTGTATAAAGAGATATTTATTAAACGTGACGGCAATTGGTGAAATGCCCATACAATATCACTCAAACCTACGTTACCAACGCCTCTCTCGTTTCTCGCGAGACGCATCTCGTTTCTCTCGCGACACATCTTTCTCGCGAGAGGCACATCTAGTTTCTCTCAAGATGCGCCACGTTTCTATTGAAACGAGTAGCGTTTCTCGCGAGACGCGTCTCGTCTCTCTTGGAAATCACTGAAGCGTTTATGGAGGAATATAATACATGTATAACACTCGAAAAAAGGCGAGCATGTTTGAAAGACTTTTGCTCTGTAATTGCTCAAATTTATTGTCAAATAGATGGCACCGAAGGTATAGACAAAGTTCAATCGTCTTTCGATTCACAAATCTTAAATAATAAAAGATATGCATCGATCCCCACTGAGTTTGCATCGTGTCCCAGCGTCATGTTTTCAACCTCAAGTTATGACAGAAAGGAAATGGTTCATCAGAAATTCTGAAAAAATCAAGAGAACTGCAATGTAGAAAATCGCTAGCGCGAGAGAATATTCTTTTTCTGCTTCTGTTTGCATTGGCTGTGATGAAGGATGTCGTTTATTTTGAAATACAATTATTCAATTACTGGGAAATACAAGCTTTACTTAGAAACAAAAAAGACTAGAAAAGAAAATATCTTGAATACGGACTGATAGCCGAGGCAAATCCCAACCACAGAGATCACCTTGACTTCTTTACTACGGACAAACCTCTGATTATTTCATTCCTGATTATTTCTCTGCCGAAACATGATCATTATTGTGTGGATAACCCGAAAACACTGGCAATGTGTAATGATATAACTTGCCCACGAGCCTGAACCCATTAGTCTGTTATATTTGCACAACGCAACGTTCGAAATTTCGCCAACACGAGTAATCGTAAGTGAAATATTTATTTATTACTTTTATCCTTTTGGGGGGTGGTCTGAAGAGGGGGTCCGTAGGGGTAGTCCGTAGGGGTAGTCCGTAGGGGTAGTCCGTAGGCCGGTCCGTTGGGTAGTCCACGGACCCGGTCCGTAGTGGGGGTCCGCGAACCGGGGATCAGTGTTTTCGGGTTACCCTGATAGTGATTCCCGTCACTTTATCGTTAACCGCCGTGCTTTAACGTGTCCATAACAAAATTTAGATGCACCTCAAAAATGTGCTTGATTCCGCTACATGTATTTGATAACCATGCAGTGAAATCTGTTGGACCACGTCTACATTAATTAGTGATGCACAAGTGTACATGTACATGTACTTTACCTCCACACTTGTGGGACAACATTCCACTGCCCTGCTTAACATGATCTGAGCATCTTCAGGGCCTTCTAACTCTACAGCCGCTTTCCAAATCCTAACAGAGTTAGGAATCTGCTCCAACGCTACAAAGGGGACAGCAGCAACAAACATACTGTGACACAATTCATGTATGTTACACTAAACTTACATCACAGAAATCCAGTTAGTAGACAGTGAACTTTTGTCAAAAATAGTGGAAAAAAACACCCTGAAGAAAACATCCTGTTAGAAAGCTTGTACTAAAAGATGTACCGCTATAACTCGATAGCAACACAAATTAAGCATGAGCCGATTGACGTAATGAAAGCCGGCACGAGCACGGAGAATTTACATTTAGATAATTAATCGATGTGGAAATGATTCTTTTTTTCTCCGCCGAGTTTTCTAAAAGAAATGCAAAACATTTTCTCCGTGTTTCTATTGAGTTATAAACACTCGTGAAAGTACAGGAGAACATGGAAAAGCCTTAGGCCCATAATCCCACAACATTTCTCGCTCTCCCAAACTTCCTCTCGCGTTTCTATTATAACTCCATAGAAACATAAAAACTGTTCTCTATTTCTTGATTGCGCCAGTTAAATAGCTTATGCCTATGTCTATTATGTGCACTGTAGACACGGTTGAAATAATACATTTTAGTTTTCAAGAAAGGAAAACGTGGCAAAAAATGGTTTAAAGACGGGATAAAAATAACATGATTGTTTAAGGCACAGGGTGCGTGTAACCTGGAGATGGCTTTCCTGCGTGCATGTTGCATTCATTAATATAGCAAAAACCTATTAATTTTTTACCTTTCCTGTAAACTCTCTTCTTTGCTTTCGCCTCGTCCTCCAGTGCCGCAGCCTTGATCCACAGTCGGACAGACTGAGGCAGCTGACCAACTGCTTGTGCGCAAACTGATTTGGCTGTCTCTGGGGGCTACAAAGGAGATAACACCTTGTAAGAAATCGCCTGATAAAAGCCCTTCACCAATGACTGGGCATTTGTTTGATACCATTTTATTGTAACACCAACTAAGAACGATAGGTAACATTGATCTATGAAGGTTGTGGGGACATAAAGCAGGGACAAGGCTCTTCGTACAGGATGCATGTTGCAGAGACAGCTGATACACACGAGCGGATATTGGTGCATTGCTATGTTGTACATAGCAAGGACAGTTTGCAAGAGCACGGCACATGATGCGACTGTGAAAATTGAGGTCATTTTGTCCCTGATTCATGACCACGAATTCAAACCAGCCAAGTTTCATGTAACATGTTGTGGGGACAAAAATTTGTGCCCACTATAAAACAAAACTGGGCAAATTAGAGGATGAAAACTGTTGCTGCAACATGTGTCCCTGCAATGTGATGACGGTAAAAGAAGTGCTAAGAATTTCGGAAATCTCTTTTGAAGCACGTTACTTGCCGTTCACGTATGAGTGCCGAACTGCTTACAAACCTGCAAACGGATTGCCTCAAGCCAGACGTCTTCATTCTTTGAACAGACCTCTGTCCCTTTCATGATTGTGTTTCGTGCAGCTTGCATGCGACCCGTCACCTCTTCCAAACGAGCAGCAGCTATCCAGCCTAGAATCACATTCAAGAAAAGATGATGGTTACTAAACTACATGTATGTAAATGAAAACAGAATATACATCTCTTGAAAAAGGCGTAGATTCAAAAATATGGAATTTTGGCTCAAATAATGCTGATCAAAGTTCAACTAACTTTGACTTAGAGATGCTCATTAGTGGTACACTTAATTTTGTTTTGTGTGTGCACCTACACTGAACAAATAAACAGTGAAACTAAAATTAATTTTATTTTACAAACTGCGGTGTTTTACAAGGATTTCCATCCCTAAGAAAGGCCATAATTAAACACATGTTAAATTACGATAATTTCACTGCCATATATCAATGACGTAATGCTTGATATCATGTTTTTCATTTGTTGGTGTATGATTGAAACATCTTCAGCAATCTGTGGTTATCCTCGGAAACCTTCGCATGGCCATCAGACAACATTTGGAAATCTTCGGAAAATCGTCAAAAACGTTTCTTAGTATGTTTATATAATTATTCAATTTTTTTTTTTTTTTTTTTTTTTGTAATTTAATTTTTTTTTTTTATTTGCCAATGACATACGTTACTTACATTAAAGCTACTTACAGAAGAATAAAATATCTACAATTAACTTACAATCAAAAATAAATATATAATTAGCTTACGATAACAAAACTTCTTCGGAAAATCGTCAAAAACGTTTCTTAGTATGTTTATATAATTATTCAAAATAATACACGGTTGCTTGTAGGTCCTTGTAGATATGGAATTTGCCTTCGCTGTTCAATTTTACATCTCAAGTGAGCGCAGCAAACGAGTGAGATATCCTTTTGAAAACTCAAAGAAAAATCCCATATCTACTGTATGTGCACCCATGTATTATTCTCTGTGTTAAGTTTAAGTGTGGACTTTTATCACTCACCAGGTCCATGCTGTGGGTTTGTAGTGATTACAGACTTGAGTAGAAGTCTTGCTTTCTTAATGTCACTTTAGAAACAAAACAACAGAAAAGACACGTTTTGTATGGTACAACTTGACAGCATTCATGTCTGGCTCATATAACTGTCATGTAACTGGTTGCATCACTAATAAAACAAGAAGCTTAATACATTTACTTCATGTATTAAAACTCAGCACAGTTTAAACCCTTTCTCTTTTGATGCCAAGGTGGTTTCAAAGGTGCAAAAATAAATGTCCAGAGCCAAGAACTAAGAAATTTCACAATTACTTTTCAACTGTCTGACTCACCAAGTATTTGAGGAAAACATGAAAAAAGCATTTGTTTAAATGAATTTTATTCTTTATACACAATGTTTAGCAGAAGGAGGTGGTAAAAAGAAAAGTTTTAAAAAGCACTTTTCTGGGAAGCTAGAAATGTATTTTAAAATATCAGGAGTAGTGCAAACCCTGTGTTCAAAAGGCAGTCAAACATGATTGAATGGTAAGACAATATGAAATGCTCAACGTAACAAAACTTGCAAGTTAAGCAACAGGTGCCACATGAATACATGTTCATGTATGCTCCCGAAACCTGTCTGAAAAAGAACATTTGAAAATCCTACCATGAGCAGCATATAACATTATGGCCTAACTTACCCAATATCTCCACCAGCTGAGGGAGTTAAACTCTGAAGATCAGTCAGATAACCTTTAGGATCTACCACAGTCTGACCACTGACAGAATCAGAGGCCTAAAAGGATGAAGTCATATTATATTTGTAAAAGGGCAGTGGTGCATGTACATGTACAAATCTACATTGCAGTAAAGTAGAAACATGAATGTATGTAAACCAGTACAGCATGGGACAGGAAGTTTCTAATAGTAATCAAAATATAATTATTTTCTTTTTCCTTCTGTTTGCTTTGATATAAATACTCTGTATCATGCAAAGTGAGCCATTCTAATGAAAAATGCAGTTAATGGAACAAACTGAAAAAAAAAAAAAAAAAAAAAAACATCTTACATAACCTGATGTTGAAAAGATTTTGGCTCAGGAAAAGTGCTTAAACCCACCTTCAAAAAAATACATAGAGTGGTCTGTCCCCATTATAATAATAATCGCAAAATATTTGTGTAGATGTACACAGACATGTTACATGTAGCTAATTAGTCAGGTAAATCTCACTGTTCCAATACAACTACTAAATTGAGTCATTACCTGATCCAATTTGACACCCACAAGAGATTTCCTGGCTTCACCAATTTTGATCAAGTCAAGATCTGCAGAGGGTGTGGCAAACCCAGTTGTCATGCCACCAGGAGTCACCCCACCAGGAAATGGAGTTTGGAGTCCACCAAATTTCTTTCAGTATAATAAAACTAAATGTTAGTCTGTATGTATTGTAGGCCCTTGCATGTAGGAGTTAAGAGTTATTCTGGGTCATTCCTTTTTATTTTTAGTAAAATTATTTCCACACTGGCACACAAAAATACTACTTACAATGCAATATTTACATTACCTACATGTACATTAATTGAGACTTGTAACACAAAATACCCTTATTACATTGATTAAATTACATTATTAAACATTACGCTTCTTACACTACACTCCCAATACAATATATACACTACTCACTTTGCTGTACTTTTGTACAGCAATTACATTATGACACACCCTGCCCAACTGTGCAACAGAGTTCCAATAGGAACTCTCTCATTGGGATTGAGGCCATATTTCATTTTTTTTTTTTTTTTTTTTTTTTTAATTTACTCAAAACTGACAAAAACATGAAAGTAGAAAAAATCTGAGGTCTTGCACAGTCAAAATCTGCTTTACCAAATATGGGTAGTCACAGCCCAAAAATAATGCATGAGCAAGAAGTGGTACAAGACATTCTTGTGGCCCAAGACTAACACAGCAAGACTAACACAGCAAGACTAACACAGCAAGACTAACACAGCAAGACTAACACAGCAAGACTAACACAGCAAGACTAACACAGCAAGCTCCACAAGAAGTGAACATGTTGTGTTTTTGTGGCTAATACCCACAGTAACATTTGTAATGCAAGAAGTTGAGGGAGAGGTGAGTGCTCTCACCACTGCGTCACCCCTGCTCCCCCAGCCAGGCTCAGCTTTAAATCTTTTACATGTATCTCTTCAATTGAATAAAATGATACCTAACTACTAATGAAAACGTTTCCCAACATGTATCTTTTTGTTGATGATACTATTGCCATGTATTGAATGATGTTTAGTAACTTTACTCTGTATATGTATCTAGCACTACATGTACCTGTTGACGTGAATCAAGGGTTGTCATTTTCTCCCCACTCATTAATGCACTATGCAGAACACTGTCGGGTACTGGAGTGAATCTATTAGGAGAACATCAAAATGTCCAATAAAATTTCAGGTTAGTCTGCTCACTAGACATCATAACTGTTAGCAGTTATGAATTCATTTGCAACATAAAAATTGTTAAAAATAAAAATTATAATAGATCACCTTAGTGATTAGATTTTAGTGATCGCAACTGAGCCCTTTAGTCCAGTCCACTAAAGCCCAGACATTTCTCTCCTATTTAACAGCTATATTGTATCCATCTTACTTTTCTGTCCTTGGATTTCTTTGCTTCTTGTTCCTATAGTCTCCAACCTCTGGAATACTCAACCAGTCATCTTCAGACACTTCACTCAGTTTACGCTAACAAGAAATACAGCAACTTCACTATTTAAAAGCTAGTAGACCATGTCATAGTGACAAGTTTGTTGGCTTGTTTGTTTTGTTTTTGTTTTGTTTGTTTGTTTTTGTTTCTTACAGTCATGTTTGATAAAAAGCCTGTTTGTGTAAGTGTACATAAGATAAACAGATAATTTTTTTTTTTTTTTTTTTACTTTTCCTTTTCCATGGTCCTAATTTCATAAAGCCAACAGTACAAAAGAATTGAGATTCAAAGGGAAAATGCACTAAACATACTGTTTTCCTTGAGAACAGTTACTAAGTGTTTTGCTTATTTCCTCAAGACTGAAGAGAAAAATAATTCCGTTTTGTTTTGTCTTGTTTTGTTTTGCTTTGCTTTGCTTTGTTCTGTTCTGTTTTCTTTTTCCATCTTTACACTGTACTGTACAATCATGTAATATACAATCATTTTAATGGCAACAAGAAATTCACCCAATTGTAATAATTGACTGACTATGGTGTTGATGGAAACAAAGTATACACTACAGGTGTATGTAATTCCAAAGGTCCCAGGTTCAAATCCTCTTCCCTGCCACTACCCATAGATGGATTTGTGTTCAGTGGTCCCCAGTTCAACTCCTTTATGTCTCAGCCAACTGGTCAAGTTTTGGATTTTTTAACAAGT
>NC_138152.1:24302243-24304743 GCF_964199315.1 Orbicella franksi | reverse complement strand
AATCATCAGGTGTTTAATTTTTTAGTGTTTTTAGTTTTTGTGTTTCTATTCATACGTTCGTCCTATTATTACCATACTGACTCGTTTTATGACAGTTTACCTTTGATGCAAGTGATTACACGAAATATCATTTATCTGAACTGCGGAGAAAGATATGAAGACATGATTGATCATCACAATCAAAACCCAACAGCCTGAAAAAAATTGATCTGTGACCAGCTCCCAGTTGACTTGATATTATAAAAGAATAAAGGAATATCACACCTGAATTAAATAAAACGTTCTGCTCACAGTAGTCACTCTAGTGCAATTTGCTCAACAAAATTTTGGATTTTTTTTCTTGATCCGATCCATGATCCGATCCGTGATCTGATCCGTGATCCGGTCCGTGATCCGATCCGTGATCCGGTCCGGTCCGGTCCGATCCAGGTTTTATCGACGCCGTGTTTTAAACTTTTCTAGCCAGCCAGTTGATGGTTTGAATTCGCGATCAACCATCTCTGTGTTTAACTGCGTAGAGAAATGTTTCGCTTTCTCTTGAAGAAGCGGACCTGAAATCGGTGTCCCAGTAGATCTTTGTTGAATAAACCAGGCGTACAGGGCTTTATCCAACTGCTCATCATCTGCCAGCTTCAGGGACTTTCGTTTTAACCCTTTGCTTGTCTCGATGCTGTCAGTGAATTTTAGGATGTTGTCTTTGTTCTTCTGTATGTCAGAGATCTGCTGCTTGCTGATGCCAAATTCTTGAGCTAAATTTGTTCCTTTCTCTCCTTTATCCAAACGTGAAATAATTATCTGCTTATCTTTAATCGATAGAACGGCTCGCTTTCGCTTCGTAGACATGTTTTTGATTTGAGTTTACGATCGATCGCTCGTGTCTTTACATAACCCACACGGAAGGAACTAATCAAGCATGAAATTCCCTTGGTAACAAAACAATTGAGCCAATCAGATTTCAGCTGAACGCATCAGAATATTTCTTTGTCTCGTCGCACTTACGAATTTTGAAAAGCGCACAGGATAATATGCTGCTTCAACAGTCTTTTGAAAGGATTATTTGGCTTTTTGCGACTTTGAGTTTTCAAGATCACAACTAATTAATATTCATGAAAAAATTGGGACCATAGAAAAAAGTCCGGATAATCGAATAGTCCGGATAATCGAGGTCCGGATAATCGAGGTTCGACTGTACTAAAATTAGGCAGCTTGTTGAATGGAAGGCGAATTATGCATGACAGTGTGTGGCTGATAAAATTATGACAAAACATGCATGGGTCGAAAACGTAACACCGGAAAATACGATGGGCTTGATAAATTTTCATAAACCACCAAGCAAAGTTCTCACCTTATATCTGTAGCATCCCTAGCAGGACCGATATCTGAACGAGTGGTGAAACCTGTCGCACTGCAAAAATGAAAACAAGATTAGACTAGAAAGTAGAAGTTAGAATAATGATCGTAAAGCAGGGAGGTCGTGTAAGCTCGTGCAAAAACCTACAGTTGGAAAGATCAAGTTTTTGTCGCAACCTTAATTCGATACTTACCCTCTTCCAAGGCCAGGTACATATCCGAGAGGCGCAGGTACTCCAATAAAAGACTTTTTTTTCTTATTCAATAAAGACATTTTCAGTAACAACCGAGTTTTGCTCTTTCAAAATGGCCGACGTAGCCTCGTAATCGTAACGTCTCGAAAGACAGCCACTGACCAGTATAAACCACGCGTAACGCCGACTCTACTCACGGAAAGTATGAGGAGATCTGGGCGGAAGTAGACTACGCAACGACGGACTAAGCGAAAGAGGTACTCGTAATCTAGGGCGGAAAAATTCCCAAGGCGACAGAAACCAAACCAAACCAAACCAAAACAAAACAGGACATGTGATGTCCCATACCAGCAACGATCCATACTCCACAAAGGCCTTTCATGATATTTTAGCTCAAGATACCCAGACGGTCATGCCCCGGGGTCTCCGAGAATGACGCAGTCTGAGATTTTAGGAGTCTAAGGACTATGGTTAGCCAAATGTTGCAAAATTCAACAACTTGGACCTTCATATTCAACAACTTATATTTATGTTCAACAACATATATTTATATTCAACATTTTATATTTATATTCGACGATACGCATTTTCTTTCAACTTCAACCCAAATTATTTTCATTCAACAAAACTATTTGTTCAACTTCAACCAAAAATAATTTCATTCAACAAAAATATTTGTTCAACTTCAACCGAAAATAATTTCATTCAACAACAATATTTGTTCAACTTCAACACAGATTATTTTCATTCAACAAAAATATTTGTTCAACTTCAACCAAAAATAATTGCATTCAACAAAATTATTTGTTCAACTTCAACCACAATTATTTTTATTCAACAATAAAGTTCCCGGACATTCAAAATATCGTCATTCAACAAAATTCCCCGTCCCTCCCCCTGAACTACCCCGAACGCTGTCACAAATCCCTAGTGTTTTGGGTACCCAAAGCACTGAA
>NC_138152.1:24082243-24297243 GCF_964199315.1 Orbicella franksi | reverse complement strand
TTCGAACCCGTGCAGGAGATAGTGGAGACTGATAACCAGCCACACGCTGTGGTGAAAAGACAGCAGCATTGCTCAAGCAGCTGTCACTTCCTTCTCTCTTGTTTACATGTGATGCTCCTCCTGTAAAGAAAACTAAGCAAATTAGCATCCATGTGCGGAGATAACTCTGTTGCAAATAATGTCACCATACCTGGATCACAATTTTTCTGAAGGTTGAAATGCATGTGAAGTCCTTGGACTGTCCACATGAGCTTAAAATCCACAGAATTGGATATTTCTAAACTGCCTGGGATTTCTGAAACACAGTAGTGATCTACAACTAACTGGAAAGGGATTTCCTTGGGAGTAAGGTGTACATCAGGGCAGGAAAGAACCCAGGTCCAATTGCCCGGGGCAAGTAAATTTTGCTCTTGGGCAAGTGAAAATGGAAGGTTGGTGGTCCGGTAGGCAAGTGAAATTTAATAGCCTCAGTAGTCTTGTTAGTTGATAAGGAATAAATAAATAAATATATAAATAAATAAAACACTTTAATGGCTGACACAATGAATGAACATGGCACACCTATTGGGCAAGTAATATTCTAGTGGGGGCAACTGGAAACTGAAGTGTACTGGCCTACTGGGCAACTGTATTTCAAATGTTTTTTTTTTTTTCCTGCCCTGTACATGGGAGTCTAACTCTCTTACTCTTCATACTCTTATGAATACATGTATGTACCAGTCAACGGCATTGACAATCTTATAATCACTTGACCATCAATGGATGATGTACATGTACATTAGTAATCCTACTGTATTTTTCAACAAAGTGCAATCAGTTCTAAAGGTCTCAGGATATTGTACATTTTGACATACCTGTCTTGTTGAGAGACCCTGGCAAGTTTGTCCATGGTGGTGTAAAACTGCATTTCTTTTTGTGTCTAACCTCATCAGGGGTGTCTCCATCGTCTGTATTGCTTCCTTGTGAATCTTTTTTCCCATCTTTGACACAAGTCTGTCTCTCAGCTTTGTTAGACTTCCCATTTTTCAGCCCCATTCCACTGCTCTCCCTGTTGTTTGCACAATCATGCTGTCCTCGTCGAGTTCGGATTGACTTGATCCCTAATGACTTTTTACTGCTGTAGTTCTTCTTTGCTTTGTTGGCCTGTGGCTTTGAGCTTGAAGGTGCAGCTTTGGTGACTTGGGTTGTAGTGGTAAGCAGTGGTTTAGTGGTTCCATCGTGAAATGACGGATCTCTTGGTTCATGCAGTGGGTGAGCTCTCTCAAACCATGAATCATTTTGGCTATCAGAAATAGAAGATAATTATATATAATATATAATCAGTCAAATTATTCTTGAACTTTTATTGGTTCTTATTTTTGATCTATTGGAGTCCTGACAGATGCATAGACGATGTCATTAACAATTTTTGTTTCTTTATGTATAAAACAGATAGATTCCATTTTGCCATGCGTCTGTTCAGTAATAGCTCACAGGAGACGTCAAAATGTGGTAAAAAAAAATACTGACACACTCTGCTATCGCCTGGTGTGCCACTTTTTCTTATTACATTTTGACGTTCTTATTTTGTGATCTATCAATGAACAGACACACGGCAACATGAAATCTATTTTTTTTTTCTTTTTTTTCTTTTCATTTCACACTTATTAATATATTAATTAATTTATTAATTATTCTGAATACGTCAGCTAGCTACAAATTTTTCTTACAGTGAGTAGCTCATTTCAAATAGGCTTTCAAAGCAGCTTCATGTCGGCAATTTAAAAAATCAATTTTTTTTATATAAAGTGTATATAATATTATGTCGTGGTTCAATTTTTATCATGGTACAATTTGTTTTAGTGTCTGGTATGTAATGTACTATAATGCATATGAAACAAAGGAAAATACTGAATTGTACCAAGCTTAACCACAACACATCAGTATGTTGCATTAGAAAACAGCCCTAAGAAATTGCATGGGAAGATTGGTTAAAAATTGTGCTTCTATAACTCGATGGAAACACAGAGCTAGCACAAGCTGTTGACGTAATGATGGCATGAGCAAAGAGAATTTACATTTTGATGAACAAAGTAAACAAGTTGTTTCCCTTTTTTTTTTTTCGTCCATTGTTTTCTAAAAGAAATAGAAAACATGTTCTCTGTGTTTCTATTGAGTAATAGAAACACTCATGAAAGTTTGCGAGAGCTCGAAACACTCACCCGTGGCTCGTGTTCCCACAGCATTTGTCCTTCTCCCAAACTTCCACTCGTGTTTCTCTAACTCGATAGAAACACGGTACGTGTTTTCTATTTCGTAATTAGTTCATTGTTAAGTACAGTGAAATGCGTCTAAACCACATACACTGTACAGCATCAAGCATCTCGTACATGTAGATGTATTAAATAACAGTTCATTTCAAACTAATTCCCTCATCCAAAAAACTAAACTAAAGCTTGTGTTACGAACACTAAGCAGTTGATTATAGCTTACGTTTACCAAGGTCATCACAATTGTTCGATTGATTAAGCTTACATTATGCTCTCGCTTATTAATCGATTTTCCCATAAACATCAAAATCTCCGGCTATTATAATGATCAAACCATTTTACCCAACACAATGAGTTCGATAAACTGGCAAAAGGAGTTAAGCTACACACTACTCTCTCATGAAGGATGTTATTTTAAAACGACGGTTGCAACGAATTCAATTCTGTATCTCCTTTTTAAGTATTTCGCTCCTAATTTTTTTTTTTTAAAAATAGAAATTTCAGACATGCTCATATGCTTACTGACGAGCATTAATAAAATGCAAGCCGTGTGTAAAGCTTATTGAAGACATCAACACATTTGGATTCGTCAATATTACACTCACTTCGAATCGTCGTTGAGTTCATCCTCGAAATCTGTTGTAAAGTCGAACCATTTTGGAGCTTCAAACTCGTAATCTGGATCGGTTTCCATCCAGTAATAGGTAACGCAACAGATATAATCACACTGGTTTACATCATCTTGCTGCAAAATGGAGTTTCAAATGAGGGAAGAAGCGTTCTATGAAGGTTTCTTCAAAAATGGCGCCTGAAGCCTGAGTAGATTTGGTAATTTGGGCCCAGGTTCCGCAACAGTTGTGGTTTTTCTCGGCGGGGGAGCATGGACAAGAGAGCAAAATTTAACGTTCTTGGTAATGACTGCGAACTACCAGGCTTTGCAACAAATAATAACAAATGGTTTCAGAGATAGATTTTAAATAATTATGCAAGTTTGAAAAATAGCGCAACTTTGAGCAACTATTTTGATAGGTAACGTTTTTGGTGAACGTCGAACAACTCCTAAACAGCCTTACCCTAACAACATAGAGGCTTAACGAGGCGAAGGGACCGGTCATTATTTATCACCGGCAGGGGGGTCGGAAGAGTTTCGGCTAAAGAGAGTAACATTTAACTGATCCCCCCTTTAAATTTTATTTTATTGAAGTGATCCCCCCTCATAGCTATTGATAAATGTCGTGATACCCCCCCCCCCTCCGTGTCCCATGCCTTCCCACACACATCCAACTTTCGACGTTGTATGTTTAGTGCTTTTAAGACCTTAAACGGCGACATGAAATTATTCTAACTATGATTTACTTACAGTATAATGAACCCTCCATATGGTGCAGTCTCTTGGTCCGTGTCTTTTGCTAGTCTGGATCCCGATATCTGATCAGGGCTCTTAGCAGAAGTTTTCACAGGCATCCAATAAAGCATAACTGGCGGCGTAAATGCAAGCGAGGCCCGAAGGGCCAAGCCAACCTAGGGAGGTCCGAGGGCATGCCCCCTGGAAAATTTTGACATTGTAGGTTACCAAAGATGCGATTTCATGCATTTGGGAGGGCGGCAAAGACGGGCATAGGCGTACGGGCACCTACGGACTTGGGCGGGGAAGGGGGGGGGGGTGGGGCGCTGTGACTTCCTTGCCCGAAAAACATATACGTAACGCCCGAATACGTGAGAGTTCAGTGAAATCGGCATGCAAACGCACTCAAATTGCATGAAAAGCAAAACCGTTCACAGCGCTCACATCTAAGGGAACTACTATGATTCCCCCCAAAAACTAGTTCTATTGAAAGCTTGCTTACTCAATGAAAAAGGAAAAGATCTTCCTCTCATGGCACCTGATATGGCGTTCGTTCAGCGACATTTTTGTTTCAAGATGCACCGTTTGGACGTGAGCAAGAAGCTGGGGACTCTATTCGACACGAGCGTCCCGATATACTCGAGAATTTCTAATAACGAAACGAGGCATTGCTAGACGTACTTCGAAAGAGTCTTCTTTTGGCCACAGGAGACTCGTAGCGTACAAAAGGCTCTTTTCAGAGCCACTACAAAAACCAAAGTCTTGGTCTTCGTTCGTAATTTTGTAATGCTTTATCTTAAGTGTCTTGCCCGAATCATGAGCCTTTTGCCCGAAAAATTACATAATTTCCGTAGCTGGGGGATGCAGTCCCCCTCCCCCACCCCCCCCCCCAGCTCGTACGCCTAGTGTTACGGAAAAAGAGTTGTTTATGATCATAAAATTAGACGTAGCAGGTAGCGCTGTTTCGATTCACCTTTTCAAATACTATTTTCCTCTTGAAACGTCTCAGTCTGTTATGTCTTAAGTTATCGTTGTGTGTGCGCAAGTTTTAATAACCGGAACAGGTGGCCAGCTACATTTGATTTTACAGCTGGTGGAATTCCGCCGTTCTACCTTGTGACTGATGTCAGTTGACATACCAGCAATCTAACCATCCCAAGTGCTTGGAAACTGCTAAGTTACTTTTTAAAGTGCCAAATAACCGTCCACTAAGCCTGTGTGGGCAAGTGGCATTTAGCGGTCGGCCCCCCTTTTGGGCTCTCAGTTATGACTTATCCCCCCTTCTGTTATCCTAAGAATCAAATGATCCCCAAGAATTCACTGACTGCCCCCCCCCCTCCCCTCCCCTTTTCCCGACGATAAATAATGACCGGTCCCTAACCTCGCCCTGAGGTCGAGATTTAACTATTGAGTCGCCGTGTTGAATCCACCAACTTGAATTTATAACATCACATCACTGTAGAAAAATATGAGCCAGTAGTGGAATTATAGAGGAAAAGGTTGGTTAAAAATCTCAATCCGACATCTTGTAATTTTTTTACAAATTTTGAGGCAAAAACTGACAATTCTGTCAAACATAGCTGTCTCAAACCATAGTTAGTTACCACTAACTATATGCTAACACCGGTTGGCACGAAACAACAAAATTTGGTGCCGAGGCACACACCAAACAAACGTTTAAAATTTCAAGACATTCCATTCAGTTTTCACTTAATCAGTGAAACATTTCACATCGTTTTTGTTTCATACAAGCTAAATGTGACCTCTCTCTAAAAGAACCATGTGGATATCATGACCACTTCCATTCACTTCTGAGTTTTTCAGGACGTGGAAGGGGAGGGAAACTGAGAGGTTTAGTGGGTCAGCTGGACAGCTGTAGTCTAGTAAGTCACTGAAGACTTCTATAACAAATAAAACCTGCCACTTGTTTTTGTACACAACATTAGTCTCTGTACATATCTGACTGAACAGTTTCTTTGCGTGGGATACCTGTGGTATCCCACACTATTGTCATCGGCTCGTGTCCGTTAATGCAAATGAGGTATCCAACACATGTACCCTTTGGGTACCTATTATTTTAATTACCATATTTCTTCATCGTCTTCTTCATAAACTTCTGCACAGAATATGTGAATGGTCATGAATATATGAAAGACTTTTCTTCAACTTTCACTTTATACAATAACTTCCAATGTCTTAATAGGCTAATTTCGATATCTTAAAATTCTAACTTGTCTCCGAGACTCTGAGGAATAAACAAACAAACGTAGTCGCATCAAGCTGAAAGGTAAATAATTAATTTATTTTGTTTTATTCCCCCAAGCCTCGGAGCAAGTTAAAATTTAAATATATCAAAATAGCCCTTTTCACGTTTAATTTTTCTCATTTGCATTACAATGTAATCCAACGTGTATGCGAGGCAATTTCGGGCTAAAACAACAAAGTAGCCCGAAGTTGCCTCACATACACGCTAGATATTATTGTAATGCAAATGACAAAGTTAACCGTGAAAAGGGCTATTGGCAACGCCTCCTATTTTTATTAGCAGTTATAAAATAACTGAGATACTACGCGCGCTCCGATTAGTCAAAAACCTATCGTCTTTTATACCGGTAAATGTATGGTTTCCGATACGCGGCACTTCGAGAGAACAATCGAAAAACTAGTAAACATAGCCAAACGGCTCAGGATTTACAAGGTTTTTTTTCGTGTTCTCCCAACATCCCGCGTACTTTATTGCGCCGGTAAACAAATAGAAACAGTGGTCTCACGTGCTGAGTTGTTCTTTGTTTCAGGATCACTTTAGCTTTGAATAAAACTCGTTGACAAATCATGCAGCAGGGACCTTGTACAAACCACAACGACAGCGAAAACGTCCCAAAACAAAGGGTTTAAATGGGGAGTGGTACAATGGCTCTGCACTCGTTATAAAGCTAAATACATTTCTTAGCCAACCTATGCAAAAAAAGAAGAAAAAAAAACGAAAAACAAACAAGTACATCACAGGGGCATACTATTTTATTGGAATTAAACGCTTTGTTGACGTATCTAGCTGTGTTCCTCGACAGGCAAGTGTCAAGATTCTAAAGCAAAATGTTTATCCATTTTGGAATATGCGTCGCGGTCATCTTTGCGTGTGATGTCCAACTCGCTCCCCCGGATCGCGACCAGAACAACTAAAATATAACGCTGAATAGGAAAACTGCGAATTTTCATTATTTCTGAAAAAAAAGGGTAACTTCTTGAGGTATACCCACATTTTTTAAAGAGATTTTACTAAAAAATTCCGTTTCATTTGATTTTCATTTGATTTTCATTTGAGTTTCATTTCATTTTCATTTTCGGTTAAATGGTTCGCTTCTCGGAAATTCAACAATTTCCGGATTTTTAGGAACCTTTCCCTGTAAATTTCCGTGCCATTTGTCCCCGCGTCGAAAATTTCGGAATTTTTGGTTCAATGGAAAGCACGGACGTCCAGTGTTCGAGTCTCTTCCTTAGCAATGAGCACAGATCAGCGTCTGATCATGCAATGCCTGTTTACCAGTCTTGTGATCACTGAAAAGGATTCTATTTATTCCCCAGATGCAAGAGAGAAGTTGCAAAGACAGCGAGTCAGCCCAGCAACAAGATTAAACGAATGCTGGTTTCGATGCTGCAAAAGGTTCATCACTCGATCCCTACTATAACCCGCTAGCTAAGTAGAAGATGACACAACTCCATTGAAATAAATCCGTGGTGGTGGAAATTTACATTAAGGTAATTCCTCTGAAATAAAAGTGACAATAGATTTTTCGTCAAACTTTGTCCACTGAATATTTGTCATATGGTAACTTCAATTTTGAAATAAAAAAGGGGGGTGCCCATGCTCATTAAGGAGCAGGTGGCATTGAAAATGCCCCATTTTGGCATTATTTAATGCTTATTATAAGAACACATTCCCAGTAATCGTAAAATCTTTGTGAACCCAGGCTTATAAGAACACGCATTAAACTACAGTCAATACATTGTGTCGGACACAAATAAACATTTTAAGTTTGATTCAGGCAGAAAGCTAAATCCTTGATTAAAAATTTGAACCAAATTTCTTGACGTGGTTACTGACTGCAAAATAGAAAAAACCCCAGTGTATCTGCTATTTTTCTTATTTATTCAATTTTCAGCAATAGAAATTAGATCAGTCTTTTCTCACGCAAAGCTTATGATTAGTTGATTACATTGACTGGAAAAAAAATTGGGGTGCCCGTGCTCGTTGATGAGCTAGAGCCATTTTTCAACTGACAGAGCTCAATATCAAGACAAATCCGTCGTATTTTCAATATGCGCGTGCACGAGCGCGCGCTAATGACGCCATAAATTATGCACAGTAAGGATGCGCAATGCAAATGTGAGGAATGACCTTAAACCATCAGCCTCCGGTTATGCTTTAATTCTCTTTTGGATCATTGACATTTCTTGTTTTAACATTCAAACTGGTTATTTGATAGCCAGAAATTCGAGGATTCGCTTGCAGTATCAGTGTATTTCGAATGCTTTTCCTAAGTAAACCCACACGGGTCCCTTCCGTGGCTATCGATAAACTTGGTTACTGGTAACCAGCTGAAAACTAACACCTTTGGCGGAGTGACTTGCAGCTCGAGATACTGATATGTTCACGAACGGAGTGGCAGCAAATATGTATTCTTTTAGTCAGATTAGAAGCCTTAACCGCAACTATAACGAACTCAACATTTCTTATTTCAGAGCAGCCTCTAGCAAGCAAGACCATTTAAGATTGTTATCGCCATGCATTGGTTCAAGTTCTTCCTTGTATTTTCGCTGCGTCTCTGTTTAATGGAGCCGTGCTTCGTGGCAGCACAAGGCTTGCGCCACAAAGGCCACCGCGGCTGCTACCGTTGCGGAAGGTTGGCAATTTTTTTAGGTTTTTTTTTTTCATATAAGTACTGTAGTTTACAGTAGTTTATTTCGTACCTAGTTCTAGTTCTCTTCCCTCAGCTCTGCGATACGTTTCGCTTCGCCCTCTCAACGAGTTGACCTCTTTTCTATAAAAATATCGTTTTTCCGGTCGAGGCTGAATATTCTTATTTTTCTGCCGATTTTAGACTGAAAAATTGTTGTAAATATTCTTAAATTATAACATATGACGTTTCTGTTTTCGAATGTACTTGGTGTCTCTTGAATTAATTTTGGAGCCAGTCTGCAAGCATTGAAGTCGGGAATCACGCATAAAATTTCCCGTAAAAATGTTATTAGCATCAAACATACGGCTGGCGCTGTTTTTGTTGCTTTTTAGCCAGTTTTTTTCTTATAAAGTTTCGTTAAAAAAATATAGTTGTACTATATTTATAAATGTTTAGACGCAAAGCTATATTGTTTTCAAAATCTCAGCCTTGGGTTTATTCTTAAAATATTCTTAGAATTGCAGAAAAAGTTTTACCTCGATATTCTTACAAAACATATTCTTATAAAAAAAGAAAGCGTGTACATGCTATTAAGGCGGCTCAAAACAGTTTCCAGTGGTTTCCAGTACTTAGATTTACCCTATGTGTATAGGGCTCAGAGCCAACTTAAATTTTCAAAACTTGAAGGTGACTCTGAACCCTATGTACAGAGTTTTGTAAAACTTTGCCAAAAGTTGCGTCTTATCATGCTTATTTAAATTTGATAATATTAAAAAATTTCACCGAGCCATTTTTGAATTATAAGCCCTTATAGCTGTAATTAAGGATGTTTTTAGCAGGTCATACTGTTGCTCTGTTAACCTATTGCGTCATGAAAATGAAAACAACGTGTTCACCAATGATTGTGCAGTTTTTTGATACCATGATTGTGGCATCAAATGATAAAGAATTCTTATAAATGACCAATCAAAATCTAAGTGCTGGAAACTGTTTTGAGCCACCTTAATGGAGGCGTTAGGACAGGAAGCCACAACTGTATTACATAAAGCGCTGGACAGAATTGTTCTTTATCGACATTTTAGAGTAAAAAGGATTATTTTTATTCCTTAGATGCGAGAGAGAAGTTGAAAAGGAAGCAGACAAACCCTACAACAAGATTAAGCGAATTTTACCCCCTGGATCTCATCGCTAAAGAGCACATGACACGATTCAATTCAAGTGAATTCATGGTGATGGAAAAGGACCTCAAGCTACCCATTTCTTATTATCTCTTGTTTTAGGACCATGAAATAGACTAGATGGCAATATAACGAATAATTTTCATTTTTTTAAAAGTGAAGAATAGTTACTTTGAAAAGATAACAGCTATAATAGGTAGCAATCTTGATATATTTTAAAGGTACATATGTGTTATTTGCCGGCTGGAAAGTCTGTATGGTGAAAAACTGTGACCGAGGTCCTGAAAATGCTGCCCGAGGCCTGCGGCCTCGGGCAGCATTTTCAAGCCCGAGGTCACAGTTTTTGCACCATACGTACCGACCGTAAGCCGCCAAATAACATGTTTTTTTTTTTTTTCCTGCAGTAAATTGGTTTTACAGATTACAAATGGGTTTCTTTACGCAAATCTTGGCATTCAATCGGCTTGCGCGCCGTCTACCAACGATTTGTAATAAATCTCGGCAACGAGCGAGTAACTCAGATAGTAGACAAAGAAAGATGTATTAAAAAACAGACTTTTTTCGACCTACTTTGGGTTAGGTGCATTTATTTCACCAGTTAAGTTCTCCAAAATTGTTTTTGCGGTGTGAAATTTCGTGCGAAGTTTGAAGTTTTACTACGAAAACAATTTCTGTCAGTCGTTGCTTTTAAATTACTTCGTCACTTTTCTACCGTAAATTTAATAGCAGAAAGCGAGGAAATTCGTTGAGTGTATTCCACAGAAATTCTTCTAAATACAGCAACGATCAGAGAGGTAAACTCGACTGAAATTGACTCAAATTTTACGGCTAGAAGGACAGGATTATGCGCCATTACAGCGCCAAGCTACAAACAATTAAGCAAACTCTCACAACTTCAAAACACTCAATTGAATTTACTTACAGTGACTTTCCTTGCCATTTTAAAGTGAACAGAGATAAACTTGCGTTGACTAATGGTTGATGGATGTGTAAAAAAGGCCAAAGATTGACGATTACCGCTAACCTTTACGAGCGAAATTTAGGCAGCGGGAAAAACATCCGGCCCGTGGACCGTATCGTAAAAAGCTGGACCGGTCACGTGCGTATGATTAGCCGATCAAATTCGAGGATTTAGGATTCCGGCCCGCTCAGATTCTTGAGAAAAAAATAATGTATATTACTACAGCCTTAGCTTTTAACGAAATAAAATAAATTACAATATATAGACAGGAAGTCACATGAGCCTTAGCTGGTTTTTATGCGTGTACTCTATCCTGGTCGAGTTGGAATTTAGAAATGTTGGTTTTTGTGGAGGGAGGAAGACCGGAGAACCTATAGAAAATACCTCGGGCAAGGCAAGAACCAACAACAAACTCAACCCACGTATAATGACACTGGAAAGAAATCAAATCCGGGACACATTGGTGGGAGTCGAGTGCCCTCACCACTGCGCCATCCCTGTTCCCCAAGTTCTTATGGAAATTACAAGACGAAAGAATCTAGAATGTTTGAAATTTTCGACAGGAAAGCTTCTTGGCCAAGTTTGAATTTTGATGCATCGATCCGTAAGCTATTACCACTAAATAGAAAACAAATAAAGCACATCTGGCCGAAGGACTAAGAACTTTTAAAACTTTCAAAAGATGGAGAGAAAAGAACTTTACTCGAAACAGGTCAATTAACGAGCCTATGCTTTTATCCTACATAGAATGTGCAAGAACAGGCCAGCTGGACAGCTGTAGTTTAATAAATCACTGAAGACCAGTAGATCTAGAACAAGTAAAACTCTTCACTTCGTCTCGCGAAATTAATCTTTGTGCAAATCTCTAAATGAACAGTTTTTAAATTACCACTGAGATATCCAGTTTCATTATATTCTTTATGAACTTCTGCTCAGAATACATGAATAATTCTTGTATTCATTCTTAGACAGTAGATGACGATTGCTTATCAGTCCACAAGCCTATTTTTACCAGCAATTAGAGCACAGACGCACGAACAGTGTCAACACCTTTAGAACTTGAAATTTTGCCAAAATGTTTACAAGTTGTTTAGCTTCTTTAACTTTTATCTAAGAGAAAAACCGCAAAGCTTCAGGGCCAAGTGTGAATTTCGACGCACCGAGCGTAAGCTATTACTACTAAGTAGGAAACAAATAAAGCAAATTTGGCCGAAGGACTAAGATAACTTTTAAAACTTCCAAGACATTGAGAAAAAACTTTATTCGAAACAGCTCAAAAAGCCTCTGCTTTTACCTTATATAGGCTGTGCAAGAACGAGTACAACGAGTAGAACTTTTCACCTCTTCTTGCCAAATTAATCTTTGTGCACATCTCTAAATGAACAGATTTTAAATTATCATATATTTTCATTATCTTCTTTATGAACTTCTGCTTAGAACGCATGAATGACTATTCTTGTATTCATCTTTAGACAATAGATGACAATTGTTTATCAGTCCACAAGCCTATTTTTAGCAGCAGTTAGAGGAGAAACACACGAACTGTGTCAACACCATAAGAACTTGAAACTTTCCCAAAATGTTTACAGGTTGTTTAGCTTTTTAACTTTCATCTAAGAGAAAACGTGCATAACCGTACTGCTTTAGTGATTTACAACATCAACATCGGTTTAGATGTTTTTGTTTTACTTAGACTAGATTCGACTGCTAAGTGAAAAACACGCATTGATAGAGTTTGTTTATTTGCAGTCCTCAAAGAACAGATGCAATAGACCTGAACTCGGTAATTATTCAGTTGGTTTTTAATCATTTCCGTTAATACATAAGAAGTGAAATATTTATAGAAACACTTTTCCTAGTCACGTTTTAGATATTTGAGTTCCTTCACGTACTTTGAATAAGACGTCATCTCGTACTGTGTGTTTCGAGATCATTTTGCCTGAATGAATTTAGAATCAACGTTCTCTCCAACTTTTGCCTAACGTTCTATCTCGTCTTATCTCAAGCGTTGGTCGTTTGCTTCTTTTCTGCTGTTGTGTACCAATAAAACATTGTTCAAGTAGTCGGCAGATACAGTTGACTGCGACTCGTTGTCCCAAGCCTACTTTGACAAAATAAATTTATTTATCGCTGCGCATGAAAAGCGACATTGCGGTGAGAACACCCACTTCGTAGAATATGATTGGTTTTCGCACCAACAGATGTCCAAGTAGTCTGTAGATACAATTGACCGCGCTTCGTGGTCCCAAGCCTACTTTGACAATGTTACGACACAATTTATCACTGCGCATAAAAAGCGACATTGCGGTCAGAAGGGCCACCTCGTAATTCCATAATAGGAGTATATGATTGGTTTTCGCACGAATAGATAATGTTAGGCGCTGGATTATTAACAGTAGCTACTCCTCCCTGTTGGTCATTTCTGTGTGAAGCATTGAAATCGGTTTTATAGCCGAAGATTGGACTCATTCACTGCAGTAAGTATTTTTCAAATACTCTTCGCAAGTGACCCAACATATACAGCTTCCTTCCTTGGCTAAAGATAAACTTATTTATTAGTAGACATCTAAAAACTGGCATATTTGGTTGCATGCATGGGTAGCTTGCAGTTCGAGATACTGAAGTGTTGTCTCTTGTAAATAAAATTCAGTAATGAAACAGAGTTACAGCAAATATCATTTTTTTAAAAGTTTCAGCCAGGGCCTTGACCCACTATTATAATGAACTTGAAATGTCTTATTTCAGACCAGCTTCTAGCAAGCAAGACCATTTACGATTGTTGTCGTCATGCATTGTTTCAAGTATTTCTTTGTGTTTGCTTTACTTCTGTGTTTAATGGAGCCATGTTTCGTGGCAGCACAAGAAGGCAAGGATAATTGCCACGGACGGATAAGGTTTGAAGTCCATTTCTTGTCTTCATATATGTAGCGAAGGGTTCAGTTTTTAGATATGCATTATATTTCCTAGTTAGCTGGCGGTCTAATTCCCGGACTCTGCTGTCTGTTTCGCTCCGTCCGCTCAACGAGTGGTGCAACTAATTGGGCCGTAAGGTGACAGGAACGGCACAACTTGGCAAAGTTGCCTTTGAGTCGGTTTAGCAATGAGCTTTTCAGTCCATGAAGTGTGCTTTCTTGTTGTATAGCGTTTCTAGTTTATTCGCCTGTAGTGACCATCTCTATTACGCGTGATCATCTTTCTCATTTGATTACCTAGAATGAATGTTCTGTTATGTCCGAGTTCTGTTCAGGGCATCATTGAAAAACATTATTTTTATTTCTTAGATGCAAGAGAGAAGTTGAAAAGGAAGCAGACAAGCCCTACAACAAGGTTAAGCGAATTTTACCCCCTGGAACTCATCGCTAAAGAGCACACGGCACAATTCGATTCAAGTGAATTCATGGTGATGGAAAAGGACGTCGATCTAGCGACTGCTCGTTATGCTTCATTTCTTATTATTTCTTGTTTTAGGACCACCAAATACACTAGATGGCAATGTAACGAATAGGTTTCATATTTTAGAAGTGAGCCAATAGTTACTTTAAAAAGATAACAGCTATAACAGATAGCAATGTTGATATTTTTTCAGGTGCTGTATATTACTATAACTACAGCCTTTAACGAAATAAAATAAATTACAATATTTGGACAGGAAGTAACATCAGCATTAGCTGGTTTTCATACAGTTCCTTTAGCCTGGTCGAGTGGGAATCCCTCGGAACATGGCGAGAACCAACAACAAACTCAACCCACATTTAACACTGGGAAGAAATCAAATCCGCGACACATTGGTGGGACTTGAGCGCCTTCACCACTGCGTGATCCTTGCTACCAAGTTCCTCTGGCCGGGAAATTACCAGACGAAGGAATCTTAAGCCCCGGCAAACGATCGCATTATATCAACACAGCATATCGCAACATTGTTGGCCCAGCATTTGCAAGCTCCGGCTAAACGATCGCAACATTTCAGCACAACGTATCGCGACATTGTTGGGCGCAACATGTTGCGTGCGTTTTTCCACCCTGTTGCGACGTGTTGTACGCGACGATTGCAACATTGTTGCACGAACCTAGCCAAACGATTGCAACATCATGAAACATCCACAAATGATGGAAGAAAAATTTGACCAGTTTGAAATTTAAGCCAACAACACCCAACATGTCGAAACACGTCGCAACAGTGTGGCCAAACGTACGCAACATGTTGCGCTTAACAATGTTGCCATATGTTGAGTTAAAATGTCGCCATCGTTTGGTCGGGGCTTTATAGAATATTTGACATTTTTGGCAGGAAAGCTTCGGGGTCAAGTTTCAATTTTGATGCACTGACTTTAAGCGTTTTGCTACAAAGTAGAAAAAAAAATATGGCCCATTTTACCATAACTGTTAAAACTTCCAAAACATTGAGAAAAAATAACTTTACTCGAAACAGCTCAACGAGCCTATGCTTTCACCTTACATAGAATGTCCATTTGGCCGTTAATACATAAGAACTCAAATATTTATAGAAACACTCTTCCTAGTCACGTTTTCGGATATTTGAGTTCCTTCACGTACTTTGAATAAGACGTCGTCTCGTACTGTGTGTTTCGAGATCATTTTGCCTGAATGAATTTAGAATCAACGTTCTCTCCAACTTTTGCCTAACGTTCTATCTCGTCTTATCTCAAGCGTTGGTCGTTTGCTTCTTTTCTGCTGTTGTGTACCAATAAAACATTGTTCAAGTAGTCGGCAGATACAGTTGACTGCGACTCGTTTTCCCAAGCCTACTTTGACAAAATAAATTTATTTATCACTGCGCATGAAAAGCGACATTGCGGTGAGAACGCCCACTTCGTAATTCCATGACAAGAGTAGTATATGATTGGTTTTCGCACCAACAGATGTCCAAGTAGTCTGCAAATACATTTGACTGCGCCTCGTTGTCCCAAGCTTACTTTGACAATGTTATGAGCCAATTTATCACTGCGCGTGACAAGCTACAGTGCGGTCAGAACGCCCACTTTGTAATTCCATAACAAGAGTACATGATTGGTGTTCGCACAAACGGTCGACGTAAGGCCTTTGATTATTAAGCAGTAGCTACTTGATCCCGTTGTTCAGTTGTGTGTGAAAAGTTTTCAAAACGGTTTTGTAGCCGCAAATTGGATTCGTTCGCTGCAGTAAGTATAGCACAAATGCTTTCCCTAAGTGATTCCATACAGGTCGAACCATTATCGTTACACTATAGCTGGACATAAGTAGGCATCCGAAAACTGACATATGTTTGGTGGGATGGCTTACAGATCGAGATACTATACTAATATTTTGTTTCTAGTACTGACAACATTCAGCCGATGAAAACAAGTTGCACCAAATATGTTCTTTTAGATTAAGGGTCTTGACTCAGACTATAACGAATTTATATGTATACGGGTCGAACCATTATCGATATACTATAGTGACAAGTAGGTATCTGAAAACTGACATGTTTGGCGGGATGGCTCGAGGTAGTTCATAACATTCAGCCGATGAAAAGGAGTTGCAGAGAATATGTTCTTTTGGTTTAAGGGTCTTGACCCAGACTATAACGAATTTAAAACGTCTTATTTCAGAGCAGCTCCAAACAAGCAAGGTCATTTACAGCTACTATCGCCATGCGTGTGAATAAGTTCTTGTGTGTGTTTGCTCTGCTTTTGTGTTTAGTGGAACCATGTTGGGTGGTAGCACAAGGTGGAAGGCGCGATTGCGCTGGTCGCATAAGGTTTGCAGTCATTTCATTTCTTCATTCTCATATATGTGCCAAAGGGTGTTATGATATACGCATTATATTTCCTGCTAGCTCGAGTTCTCTTCCTTGAGCTCTGCTGTTTTCGCTCCGCCCGCTCAACGAAGGAGTCATGCAGTTAGTGGCGACGCAGGCGAGAGGAAGCTATAATAACATTACAAAGTTGTCTTCGGTTCTATGTCGTAATAAAACTTTACAGTGAAGTCTTTTGCCTTTGTTATATACGGTTTCTAGTTCATACGCTAGTTAGGGATCATCATTATTACATGAAAATAGTTTCTCCTGTGATTATCAACAGCGAATAGTGTTGAAGTCTCCATCTTAGCAATGGTCACAATTAGGCGCCTGATTTTCCGATGTTTATATTCAACGTTGGTGATTACTGAAAATGATTATATTTATTCTCTAGATGCAAGAGAGAAGTTGACATGAAAGCGGGTAATCCCTACACCGGGATTAAACGATCGTTGTTTTCGATGTTGGAGAAATATCCACCACGGCCCTCTGCCTAAGAAACTGAGACGACGCAACTTCATTAGAAAGAATTCATGTTGACGGGAAACTACTTCAAGATACCGACTACCAAATGGTTTTGCTTCATTTATCGTTAAATGTTCTTTCTTGTTTTTGGATCCATAAAATAGAACAGATGACTTTATACCGAATAGTTTTTAATAAATGAACCGTTAGTTGTACCGTTGTAAATATTGTCAAAACAACAGTTGGAAGAACTATGCTAGTTTATCCCTTTGAACATCTTAGTTAAATGTGGTCACAATCACTTATACATCTCGATCCGCGCGCTTAAAAGAAAGATACAGTTAGAGGACGCGTAATTGTAAGCGGCAGTGCAGTACAAAATATTGGAAAAGTACCCTCAATCTATTTTGTAAGCCTAAAGCTTGTCCACTAAGTCTCATGTCTTTGTCGTACGTGGTTGCTAATTTATTCGCTTGCAAGTACATGGCCATCATTATCCGTGAACAGCAGCGACAAAATATTTAGCTTTTCCCCATAAATCCAGGAGAGAAGTTGAGAAGAAAGCTAATTATTCCAATACTCGGGACAAAAGCTCGATGCTGGTAAAACGATTTTCCTTGGACACAGATCCTTGTCTTATTCAGCCATGTTCGTCTTATATTCTAGCAATTACTGAAAATGATTATCTCTATTCTGCAGATCCAAGAGTGAAGTTGAGAAGGAAGCAGTTCAACTCAACGCCAGGATTAAACAATCGCTCTTTTCGAAGACGAAGAAAGGTCGTGGCATTATCCTCTCGGGTTAAATGGGAGACGACACGACTCAATTAAATTCATGGCGTTGGAAAAAATACATCACGCCATCAGCGGTCGGTTATGCTTCATTTCTTATTTGGATGTTATTTCTTGTTTTTGGCACCACAAAATGGACTAGAGGGCAATATAACGGATAGTTTTCAGTTTTTTATAAGTAAACCGATGGTTGTTGTAAACATGTTGTCAAACGGTAGCTTAGCTACTATAACTTCTCCAATAAAATTCACTCCCTTCAGGAATAAATGATTTTATTCATCTTATCTTGTTGATTAACTTTCTACTCGTTAAGATCAGATTAAATACGGGAGCTGTATATTAGGCTTGCAAAAGGAAGTGCCGGCCAGATTACGGCCTCTTTTTCTTCTGCTGCTCGACGTGAAAGGTTTCTTCCCACCTTGTAGCCTCCCCACAGCGAACAGATTAGTTGGGAACATAAATTGGGCGACGTTTTTTGTGGCAGGTTTGATGTAATTTGAAGATTTCATGTAATTTGGTTTAGGTGTTAGCAAATAAGCCTTCATGAGTATGTAAAAGAATGATAGTTTTAGTCTATATTTTCCGACCCTTACCAATGTACATTTCTAGTTGGTTTATAAACAATTATTGGATGAGGTTTTTGTGATATCTAGAATAATCAAGGTCGAGGTAAGTGTTATCAGCGGAAGCCGAAGGCTGAGGCTGATAACACTAACCGAGACTTATAATTGTTTTTATTATTCATTGTTTTAAAGAAAATAACGACAAACGCATTTTCGCAACGAACACAGTTTATTTTCGACAAGCCATGTTCTTACGTGAACTTGACTAGCTGCTATCAGATTATTGAATAATCTGTAGGTTGCGCTGTTTCCCAGAATTAACAGTAGGCTTTTAGCCAATGAGAAGACAGATGGTGACTACAATATATGATAATATAGATTAAGCGAGCGAAAAGCTTGATCAGTTTTTAAAAATATGTTGTTGGTCTGATGTTTGAAACGGTTTCTTGGAAGAGGAGTGATGTCACATGGACACCAATCTCTCTAGGAAGCTAACTAAGATATCGACACGTTACGTAACGAGGGGTTCCATTTATGGAAGTGCAGTGCTATCACAAAGAGAAACGGAGAAAATGTATGGAAAACAAAAGGCCCGAAAAGGCAATACTGACCACATTATATTGTACTCTTTATTTAATCTCTCGACTGCTATCTACTATAGCATAGTTTATTATATCTTGTCCAAAGGGCACAGAAAATAAATTCTGGGGAATAAACAACACTCCCCCACCCCCCAGAAAAAAAAAATAAAAAAAAAAAAAAAAAGAAGAAGAAGAAGAAAAGAAAAAAAACGTCCGTATTCATGGAAACATTTTATTATTATTATTATTATTATTACAAATTTAAATCAGTAGAATTTAGCAGAAATAGGTTACAGTGGAGCTGCTGCGCGCTGAAGGCGCGCGAGCGGAGCCCGATACCTTAGAAAATTTGGTAAGTCATCAGTCGATCTCAAAAATTTGGGTTGTCACGTGACTGTCCGTACGTAGGTACGTCCGTCTTTACGTCCGTATGCCAAGCCCCACATACCTTGAAAAATAAGAGAGTAGCACCATTACGATAGGTACATCTTTGATATTGGACATCCATGTTATGATTAATAGACAGATGTCAAGACAAGGTATCCGTTGAAACGTGACAATATCGCGGGCCCAGGTCAAGAACTCATCGAGTCGCTTGTTTTTGTTTTGAAGTTTACTGCTGATCAGGTACTGAATTTTCGATTAGATCGCGGGCTCAAGCGAGGTTATTACGCTGGGGAAGAGGGAGGGAGTGCATGCACAGGCAAAATTTCGGCGCAAATCAAACCCTGTTACGTTCTTGACTTTTCTTACGACATATTCCCTGCACAATCGTCTCTTAGAAAGTCCCTGATATATTGAAGAATACAAAAGCAAAAACCGACATGACGTAGGATTATTTTTGGCTGGTTTGGCCAGCCGAAATATAGTACACTTTCAAAAAATCATCCTACGTTGTGTCGGTTTTTGCTTTTGTATTCTTCATTTTATATGTGAAGCCGATTAGATCACTATTGATCCAACGTATACCAGCAGGATCATCGTTCCGGTTGCTTGCTTAAACAATTTATAGCCTGACATATTGCCTACGTAATTTCAACTCATTAGGTATGGTTTTTTAAAATGTAACCAGAAAAAATTGTGAAATCACATACTCACAAGTAATATATATTTTTTTTGAGTTTCTGATCCAGGGAAAAAAATCCTCTTTTCATTTATGTTTAAATTTTGCAATCAGGAGCTTCGCTTTTAGGCCCGGCTAAATCTCTAGATTAAAATTTTTGAGAAACAAAAAGTACTGTAAAACGCTCTGTTGTTCGAATTTGATGCACAAAGAAAACATTGTCCTTGCTTTACGAGCAAACGTGCGAAATAAATTTCTTTTGTTCAAACGATCTGTTCCTTAAAATCAAAGAAATACTCCTCAGAAGCCATCTTCAAGATCTTTGCAGGTGGTTTTAAGCTCGCTCGACAGCATCTGACAGTGCCCGCCATTTTTACTTCAAAAGCTCGTCGGTTTCTGGGCTGCAAGGCATGGGAACTGCTAACAAACAGTGACACAGCGCAACAGCAAAACAGAAAAGGTCGACATTCAGAACGGGAATAGAAAGCTAGCTGCCCTGTATGGGCAGCAGACAAAATTTGCAAACAGTTAGAGACCGGCTCAGAAGCAGAATTTTAAACTCTTAACCTTCGGATATACAGTCAAACTCATACCACTATCGTGACACAAGAGGAAGGTGGATGGGGTTATTCCCTTTGGCTTTCGTCGAATAAAAAGACATCAAAATTGTTTTGCATTTAAAAGACATCCCTTAGCTTGCTCTCCAAGATGAGTAGTTTTTGCCCAGTACATAATATGATGTGGTTAAATCGAGGACATCGAATAATAGGAAGCTTTCAAAATTTTAAATTCGCACCTGTAAAAGGGAGCTATCAAAAGCAGCGGCTGGACAGCTGTAATCGGTAAAAACTATTAGCAAGTCAAGTTTTCCACATTGAATTAGTTAACACTATCACTTCGGCAACGTAATTTATTATGTCTATCAGTTTGAAATCACTGGTTATCTTTGCAATCTGATTGGCTCTCAGGTACATGTACGATTCATTCGCGAATCGCACTATTTTTTGCACAAAATCGCATCTTTTCCCCAGCCAATGAGAATGGAACACTTAAGAAAAACAACGAATCACTTTTCAAGACTTGCTTAAAGTAGTCAATCTAATTTGTCCAAATTGCAGCAATTTTTGTTTTGTATGAAAAATAGGATGTAAAAGCGTTTCTGGTTCTTATGCTTTTAAGCATAAGAACCAGAAACGCTTTTACATCCTATTTTTATTAAAATAAATTTATTAAAATAAACCGGCTAATGAGTCAGTAAAATATTGGTACTGACCAAAATCCTGTATCAAGGCGATTAAATTGTGTGATATCAAAATACGAATCAACAAATTTTTAGAAACGGATTCCACTAAAAAAGTTAATGGTAAAAAGCAACGACGCACGGTTTAACATTGCACATGCGTTTATGTGCAATATTGAAGAAAAATTGGAAAACCAAAACAAGATGCCTGTTTTCTATAAGCGCCATGTCGACAACACCCTCAGCAAAATGCCCGATGTTTCATCTGCCTCTGAATTCTTGTTAACACTGAATGAAATCCACCCCTCACTGCATTTTCTACTACATTACCAAAACCATGTTGACGTAAGGTATAAACATTATCTACTGAAGACAATGTTATACCGTGCGTTCTAATTCTCCTCGAATTGGCAGTTCTTCCATTAAGAATGTGAACGTCTTAAAATGGTTTTTGCTCGCCTGCATTATCCCAAAACCCTCGTAGAGAACACCATCAGACATTTTATTGAAATGAAAGTTACTGAGAATGTGTGTTTTAAACAACAAGTATCCGATGAACAAGATTCTCCCATCAGAATTGTCTTACCGTTCAAAGAGTAGAAATCGGCGAATGCGGTAAGACACCAACTCGGTGATCTCAGTCGAAAGATTGATGCCGTTGTCCAGCCTGTTTACACAAGTCGATCAGAAGATCAAAGGGCAATTCAAACCAAAGGAACATAAACCTCCAATTGTGAATCAACAGAAAGTTGTTTATTATTACAAGTGTGGTCTGTGCGATGCAGACCATGTCGGCCTCACGAGTCGACACCTACGTCAATGTGTGGAGGAACATAAGCGATCAACAATCGGCAACCACGTAAAGGATGAGCACGGAAAGGATCCAGAGACCATTGGAAGCAATTTCAGGATTTTGAAAAAATATCAGAGTAAACTCGACTGGTTGATTTTTGAGACGCTTTTTATTCGTAAACTTCAACCAAAATTGAACAAACAGAGTGACTCGATCCGCGCGAAGCTATTTACTTAATTATTTTAGATATATATTCAGACATTCGGTTTAATTTAAGAAGGAGTTCATTTCATATTCATTCCTTGACATTCCTTCAGTTTTTTTTTTTTATTCAGGTAAAAACGGGCTTGTTTGATGCGCTCGCTTCGATGTGCAATTTACCAATACTTTTAGGATGAATGAATAGATTAGTCGTCAAATGTGGTCTGGATGAAATAGAATGGTCGCTTCTTAAATCAAATTGCTGTATTGTTAAGAAAAATGTAGATATATTCTTTAGCTTAATAGCGCTGAACACGGCTACACCGATCTCATTTTGCTATTCATTGTTCAGATCAACTTCTAGCCAGCAAGGCCCTTTACGATCGCTATCAACATGCGTTTGCTGAAGTTCTTCCTTCTGTTTGGTTTTCTCTTGTGTTTGATGGAACCGTGCCTCGTGGAAGCAATACATGGCGTCTTTGGTGAAGGATTACGCCGTGAAATCAGGTTTGTAGGCATTTTATAACTGTTTCCTAAACATAGCTTAGAAGGTTCTTCAATTGGTATAAGGTAATTAGCTCTTCTATGCCTGTCGTTCCGCTTGTATTCTGAAGGTACTGGCAGTCAGGAACAAAAATTGTAAGGAGAGAACCATTTTGCTTTAAACTTAGGAACCTATATAGTCATCCTAATTGCTGCGTCTAATGTTTGTTTTATAATGTGTGTCTTGTTTTATTCGTGTACATTCTAATCCGATGATTACATGTAAAATCTTAATCTTAATTTCGTAGATTTAAAAGAGGAGTTGAAGAGAAAGCTGAGCGCCCCAATACCAGGGAGAAAAGATCGCATTTCTCGATGCTGGAGAAACGTCGACCTCTCATGGGCTGAAAACCAGCAAAGGACTCATTGGGTGGAAAACTAAATCAAGATTTCAAGATATCTTGATTGGTTATGCTTCATTTATCAATTTGATGTTCTTTATTGTATGCGAGAGAAACTGAAAGCGGTATAAGATTATATGGAACAATAGACTAGGTATCATATTTTAATCCATGTTATTTTAAACCCCGAAACATTGGGATTTGAATTAATAAAGGTGTAAAAGCAATGATCACGTTCTCTTTGAATACACCTAATTGAAAGAAACGTTGTAAAGAAAAAAGTATAAACCATGCATGAACGATACGACACAGTGGTTTCCTGGGAAACTTGCAAAATGATACTTATTTGCATCCGCACCGTGTACATGCTTTAAAGCGGTTTACAAGATCAACATGCGGGCTGTATGGCATTATTGTTACCTTGGTTGTGATATTGAAGAAATTGCAGGATTACTCGCTTTTTCTGGAAATGTAAATTTCCCTTTGTTTTCTTACTTAGCAACCATTAGGAACTTAGGAAGACATGAACAGTTTCCATGTTTTTCTAAATCATTGTGATCTGTGACTGTGTCATTTAAATGTCACGAGGAAACAATCTTGAATATTCATGATTATGCTCACCCTTCTTCAGTCTTCCGATAATTCCATGAAGTCGTATCGTTTATGGTATATACTTTTCATCCGACAACGTTTTTCCAATCAGGTATATATAGTGTAAATACTCTCTAAAACGTTTTTTGTCTTCCGTAGCAAATATGTTAATTTCCGTTGTGGTAGCCAGTAATATTCGAACCATGTCACTTATGAAATTGCAACGAAAAGAGATATTTGAAAATAGTAAAATTTATTTTCTTTCTCCTACAGACAACTTGTTAACGTTTTAAAAACGGCGTAGAAAGGACAGATGCGAATTTCATCATAGTAGCACTTCATGATCTGGCGTAATGCTGTTATTCGCTTGAAAAGCCAGCTTACATCAAATGTTGCTCTGGGTACGACTCCAGTGGATAATATTAAATGAACTTCGTATAATTCATAATCAGCATTAAAAACCGTTCAGTTCTGTTCAGAATGCACGACGCATGCAGTCATAATCAACGTTGAAAACTTCTGCTCTTCACAGAATGCATGAGAGATGCAATTATAATCAACATTGAAAACCACTGCTCAGAGTGCATGATGACGCATGCGCTCATAATGAACATTGAAAGCGTCTGTTCATAATGTTTGAATGAGCTTTATTTTCTTCCTCTGTATATGTACGTAGGTATAATAACACTGCGGTCAGAATGAAACCCTGCAATTTTGTTTGCCCCCTTTTTCGCTCTCGTTTACAGAAGTTCCTAGTATTTTTTTGTTAATTTTCAAGCATTTTATACACGGCCGATCTGTCTCGGATACGGAGAGCAACACCATCCCACGTTTTGAAATTGATAGATCAATTGTTTGAATGATTGATATATTTATTTATCGATCGTTTGGAGTGTATGATTGGTTCGCTGCATTTGACGAGGTGATGTCGTTAGGTATAAAGTAGTTGCTAGAATGACTGTCCAGTTGTTTAGGGTTTAACAGTCGGTTTTATAGCCACAAATTGGATTCGCGCAGTGTAAGTAGAACTGCGCGCGCGATTATTTACGATGTTCCAAAAGCTGTGTCCCACACGGTCTTCTATTGCCACAATAATTACAGCTATAAATACTAGATTCCGCTCGTCAGTCTGGCTACCTCGGCCACCTGAGCATATCTAGTACGTAAACAATGTCTGGTTTTCTGTTTGTTCAATATATTTACCTGAACAACGCTCGATTTAGTTCAAGAGTTCAACTCATGTTCACTGACATCGCCTTTAGCCTTTAGGTTAAGCTGCAAACGGACGTGTTTGGTTGGCTCGCTTCGATATCAATCGACCAGTACTTTTAGAATGAATGATGTGACTGATAATGTTGTCATGATGAAATAGAGTTGTATGTACTTAAATCAGATCACTGTATTGTTGTGGCAAATGGGGTATACTTTTTGATTGTCTAGTTTAGTAGCGCTGAAGATGACTACTGACGAACTCAATTTCCTGTTCATCGTGTAGATCAATTTTCCTGTTCATCGAACTGATTTAGAGATTTGCTTACGTACAAAACTAATGTGGGATTACCATATTAACTTCTGAGGTGCCCTCCGTTATAAGCCTGGTGGTTTCTTTTGGAGGTCTCGCCGCTTTTTGAGTATTGTCAATATCTTTTGTTACTAAATGCAAATAAATGATGATGATGATGATGAAATCATCTTCTGACAAGCAAGACCCCACGAACTATAGTGCGCTTTTTGTTAGGAAATTTGCCCCAACAGAATGCGCTACTTAACATCACTTTATTGCACCTGGGTATGCTGTTTATGCTATGTTTATCACAGGCGGCCCAAGCTCTCAATGTTATCCCTTTTTTTTCACTTTTATGCCAACGTTCAGGCTAACGTGACATATGGCATATACTATTACATAACGACTGAATTTGACTAACAGTATATGGAGGTGTTGTGTTACAACGGTTTGAATTTATGAAGGTTTGTATGGGAATTCAAGCTAACATTGAGAGCTTGGGCCGCCTGTGTGTTTATACGCTAGTGGAAACCAGCTTACATCAAATTTTATTTTTGGTTTTAATTTTGTGGATAACAACTTTGTACGAGTCGTTCTGTATTTATATAGGTGCAGAGTCGAGAAACATCTTTGATTATAATGATGCTGGTCAAATTCGAAAATCATCATCTTTTCCTCTTGAGAAATAACACGCCTCGCATATACACCAAAGTTTGCTTCTGTGTTGACTTGTATGGTTGGCCATTCGTTTCAAAATTACGACAGAGTATACGCGGGTTTTTCTGCCGCGTACACTTGTTTACATAAGTTACGTATGGGCTTTAAGCTCATATATACGACCATTTAGATCGCGTATATACGCATTTTTAAAGGGCCACATATTTGCGTAAATTCAAGCACGAGGATATGCGAAATAAATGCCCAAATATACGCGTCCTACAAGGACCCAGATATATGCGTGCTAAAATGCGCGTATATGCGGGTCTCGTAAATTACATTTTATATGCCAGCACGAAATGTGCCTTTTAAAACTCGTGGATACGCGAAGCGTAGAAACGTGTTTCTTGCGGGGACTCCGATATGCAAATGTGTCACTCACTCACTCACTCACTCACTCAGGTGTAGACACTGTTCGTAATTAGTCAGCCCGAACGAGAGCGCCCGAGACCGACGCCATGTTGGAATAGTAACCGAGCCCGACGCCATATTGGAATAGTAACCGTGCAGTCAGCGCGAGCCTCGCTATCGTGTTTGCGCGGTTACTACTCAAAGGATGCATTGTTCCAGCCCGAATTGATGATTTTGTAGCTTTTACACGACCATTAATGTTAGGTATTTCGCTAAATTGAAGTGGAGTTGACTTCGAATGTTCGAATTAGTACTACGGCCAACTTGAGCGCTGAATTTCATGAACATTTGACTCGTCCAGTCGTTCAAAATGACCAGGAGATGAGCACTTGTTTGCTGGAAAGTGACCTACTAATGTGGTAAGCTTGGATGAGAATGTGTCTTACTCGGAGACCTTAATGAACTTATATGAGCGAAACGAACACTTCTCAACGAACGAAACCAGGACAAACACCGACACCATTATATAATATTGTAATTTCATTTTTATAATTAGTAACATCTAAACCTGAGGCCAGCCGAAATATTGTTTTGAATAGACCTTGTGTCAGCCTTGCAGTAGTATTTGACTTATTATCGTTTTACTTTTCAAGTTTGGCTGCTTAGATCTCCTGTGAGATCCAATGTTCAATCAAGCTGGACCTTCGTTCAGAGCTTTGCAGTTTATAGTACTTACGTTTTTCATGTTGAGTAGTCCACGTTCAACCGACATCGAGTTAAGTTTATTCATTTTAATTGACGTATTTTTATCTTTTTTATTCCTTTTGTAACTGAAAAGCCCCTGTGGGGAGTTGCAAATAAAGTATGTATGTATGTATGTATTAAAGTTGTGTTCTCTATACTTTTCTTGTTTATTTTAGTATATTGATCTGAACTCTCAGTGGAATGTGAAATGCACACAAACTTTGAAAAAAAATCCCATGATTTTGATAAGCTTAAATGATTTTCACCCTGTCTTGTGTTTACACTTTTGCTTCCCGATTGAAAAGATAACAAAGGGAAAGAAACACTATGTGAGCTCGTAGGAGCACATGTTTATGGGTGGACAGATGTTTTGGATCAACACTGAAAATGCTTGCAAAAGAGGCTACTTATTTTGATGTATTTTACGTGTAATATATATAGAGACAAGCAGTTCCACATTGGAAAAGAAGTGCTGTCTCATAAGAAACCTTACCTATAGCCTTGAGTGAAATGCACTGAAGAAGGTCTGTAAGCTCGTACAACTTGAATACATGCAAATTTTCCCAGCAGGCAGACATACATCAACATCAAGATCTGGGTGTATTTATGTTGGGCGGGGGGGGGGGGGGGGGGGAGTAGTCTATTAATTTTTTTGGCAGGAGTGTCCTGTGTGACCCAAGAACCCTTAGCCTTTACCACTCCATGTTCAGCTGCAATTTTGCAACGGGCAACGAAATCCAACGAAAAAAGCCCACGCTTTCTGAGATAAGTGCGACCTTGCGTGGTACGAACCCCGCTTGTTTTAACAGTCCTTAAAAATACACCAATAATTACAAGTTCGTCAACATGTTTCATCTCTAGATTACTTAATCCACGAGTTTGACCATCGGTCTCCTTTGATTAAGAGAATGGCTGTTCGTGTATGATAGCAATGAAAATTACTTTAACTAAAAATCGTCAATATGGCGGCAGTGGTAAAATGGCTCGTCTTGGTCTATCTGCTATTTAATGTTTGTTACTGCAGCTCCCCCAGTGACTGAACTTCGAGAAACAGTGATGCGTGTTTTGAATGACTGTTCAAGATTTTATCTTCACGCTGAGCGTAACATGGCAGTGAACTTGATCGTTCGTCGTGAGGTTGCTGCGGATTCTTTTTACCGTTTAGGACAGAGGTGCCCGAGCGAATGTTGAGAGAATTCTCCCTCTTGAATTGCTGGTGAGACAAATTCAATACTTACTACATAGATGGGAAATGTTTGCAGTTCAGTTTTGAACTTGAGTAATCTCAAACTACACAAAGCATAAGCAGTGGAAAACATTTTTATAGAGAGAAATTTATATTTGGGTTACTTTTAAACCTGGGTTAGCGTTAACCGGCTTTCGAACAACTCGGCCCTGATGATTCGAGAAATAAGACTGACGTGGGTTTTCCAATTCTGGTATCAGTATCATGCTGGGTCATTTGCGAAGTAGAAATATCTATGTTCAGCGTCAGCGTGTAACGGAAAGTTTTAATCGAACTTACCCAGCAGGGTCTGATTTGAGGTGGTTCAATACCATCACAAGGCGTGTTGACAGCGTCAGGGGACCTAATTCTCTCTGGCATATTGGTGGACTACACTGCCTTATCAGTTGAAGGTTTGTAATACATGATGGTTTTGACAGGGCTTTAGACTTTTAAAAGTTGTGCAACAAACAATTCTGCTGCGATTGGGCTCGCTCTGTTCTTAGCTGCTGTGCAAAGTTATGGATTGCCCTCTAGAGTGTGTTCAGACGAAGGGGATGAAAATTTAGAGGTAGGAAGAGCTATGCTATGGCACAGGGTATTTAATAGGGGAAGCGAAATTGCTGGGTTGACTGTACACAACCAGTGAATTGATCGTCTCTGGAGAGAAGTCTTTATTGAAGTCGGTCGGTTCTACTACACTCTGTTCTACCAGATGGAAGAAAATGGCATCCTGGAATCGACGAACATAATCGATCTGTTCTGTTTGTATTACATATTTCTTTCCAGAATTAACAACCAGTTAAACCTCCTAGTTGAGGCATGGAATAACCATGCTGTACGCACAACCAATATGGGTGAACGCAGTGATTTTACAAGGTATATGTAATACTGGAAATACTAGCTGTCAGGGACACATTTGATGATAACACCAATGAGATGAATTATCCGGTGAAGACCCAATAGGACTTACACTAAAATCACATTCTGTTTCCTAAAACTCCCCTTGAGGTATTGATATATCATAGGCTGGACGACCCACTCTTCCATTATAGAAGCTGATACAGTTGGCAAAACCCTAATGGGAGTACACTGAGGTGCATGAAACTGCTCTTAATGGAAACATTTCCCATCTAAGTAGTAAATATTGCGTTTGTCTCACCAGCGGTTCTAGAGGCCGTATCCTCTTAGCATTCGCCTTGGTACCTCTGTCCAATGAGTCAACTAAAGGATTAGCCTGTTTAGCTTGGCGGTTTAGCAATTTTTTAAGCAATTTGAGCGCGAGCGCACAGAGCGACAAAGCCGCGAAAACAAGCAGGAACCCCCCAGGCTCCTCGTGGCTACGGTGCATTTGGCGCTTGTTATCGCGGCTTCGCCGCTTTCTTAGTGTGTTCAAATTGCCTAAAAACCGCCAAGCTACGCAGGCCACTAAACAATGTACAGAGTAATCTACAGCAACTTCACGACGATTAACGTTAGGATAAAATCGTGAACAGTCATTCAAAACAGGCATAACTGTTTCTAGAAGTTCAGTCACTGGAGAGTTGCAGTAAAAAACATTAAATAGCAGATAGACCAAGGCAAGCCATATTACCACTGCCGCCAGATTGACGATTCCTAGTTAAAGTAATTTTCGTTGCTATCATACACGAACAGCCATCTTCTTAAAAGGCACATTTCGTGTTGGCATATAAAACGTAATTTACGAGACCTGCATATACGCGCATTTTAGCACGCGTATATATGGGTTCTTGTAGGACGCGTCCATTTGGGCTTTATTTCGCATATCCCCGCGTTTTAATTTACGCAAATATGTGGCCCTTTAAAAATGCGTATATACGCGATCTAAATGGTCGTATATATGAGCTTAAAGCCCATACATAAAGTATGTAAACAATTATACGCGGCAGAAAAACCCGCGTATACCCTGTCGTAATTTTGAAACGAATGGCCAACCATAGACTTGAACACGGGTTTTTTATCTTTTTCGCTTAGAAGTATACATGCTTATAAATTATTTTTCATGTTCATTTGAGCAACAAGGGTGAACAATGAAGTTGCTCTCTTGGATGTCTTACTATAAGATGTATCTACTTTCATTTTCCCCCACTTCAATTTGATGATTGAAATGATATAATGCATTTCGTAGATTGTTTTCGATGCTGCAGAAACGTTTTCCTCCTTTTCAGCCCTACATCACGATTTCAAGAATTTTGATCTGTTTTATGCAAGCTAGAGGTTACAGTCCAGTTAAGAATATCAAGGAGCATGTAGACTAATACCATTATATCTTAAACGATTAGTTCTTGTAAGGAGGTTATTAAAAAAATTTAGAAGTAATATGGATGTTTTGTTTCGCCATGCACCTCTCCGATCCTATGAAATACTTTCTTAAACGATCGTGAAGAGCCAAAGATCACTGGGTCATCAGTGTTGCTAGCAACAGGTATTATTTAATAATTTCTTAACATCATTTGCGGGCGGGGCTCACTGATTACAAAAGCACCGTCTTCAAGCCTGCTGCAGAAATAGTCATCTAGTCTACTGAACCATGGACACAAACACAGGAAAAGATCATCTTGATCAACAAAGCATAACGGGTCACTGGTAGCTTAATTAATATGTAGCTTCCCTTCGCCATGAATTCAGTTGATTCGCTTCTTGTCCTCTGCTTTAAAGCCTATGTAAGGAAGACGTTTCTCCAGCAAAGAAAACAGTGACCTTTTGTCTCTGTTGGTATATTTAGCTTTTCCCACAGCTCTTTTCCCAAATCTATAGGAGAAAAGAAAATATATTATTTTAATCAGTTGCTGTTGTTTATTAGTAACGATGGCTACTTGCACGCGAAGAAATTGGAAACCACGTAAGACAGTAAAAGTTGTGTGACTCCGGGGACAAGCCTTAGTCATACAAAATAGATTGCTCCTTCCATACTTTGTAGTTTGGTTCCAGTGTTACGCCTTCACTATTTAGAGGGTAGCAAAGAGTCGAGGAAGGAGTTGTGATCACAATCCCAATTTTAACATAGATACTTTAATTTAGCTGCTTTTAATAATGTTGTAGTCTCACGTGTCAGGCACTATCTTTTGCCTTCAGCACGAATCACGCATAAACCTTTTGCCAATCTATAGTTGCATCATTCGTTGAGCAGGCGGAAAAAGATTTATAAGTAAACTCAAAGAGGAGAGCCATGTGGCAAAGAAATATATGGCTAAGTACACTGAACTCTTAGAAACATCTGTGAGGAAAGGCTTAAGTTTTTTTCGTCGAGCACTTTTATGACGAGCCTCCGGCTCGGAAGAATGGGAGACCACTCCCTGTGTCACGAATTTGAATAAATTTTTACTGCTAGTGTATATTATTACTATTACTATTCAAAAGCCTACAAACCTTCTGTGGCTTAAACCTCTTTTAGAGCTTGGTGGACTCAGTGCCTCCACGAAGCAGGGTAATTTCATCAAACACAGAAGCAAAGCAAAAACAAAGAAGAACTTGAACCAATGCATGGCGATACTAATCGTTGCTAGTCTTGCTTGCTAGAAGTCGGTCTGAAAATAAGATATTGATTTCGTTTTAGGAGTAGTTAAGCCAGTAAATTCAGGTTAACAAATGGAAAAAAATCGTGATATACTAACTGTGAGCGATTTCGACCGATTCTAACACGATAAAACCACTTTAAATACTCTACAAGATAAATAAGCAACTGAACAGTAAGATGGAATACGTAACTACTGCTTCTTAATAAACTGCTTTACGTCAAACCAATCATATAATCTGCCGATAAAATTACTGAGTGAGCGCTTCAGTGACCACATCACTGCTACATACATACATACATACATACATAAAATAAATGGCACGCAATGCTCTAGGGGCGATGACGCTTAAAAGTCGGTTAGTAAAAGAGTGGGGTTTTCCAAAGTCTTAAAGATTGGCTTCCCAGGGATTTGCACAACAATAAAATAATAATAATAATAATAATAATAATAATAAAAAACGTACGAATGTTTCGCATAAACAAGAGCTGAAATTGGTACAACATGTACGTGTACTAAGGAATATCGGTCCTTTGCACAACCCAGTCACATGGTACAAAATCAGCCATGCTGGGACGTAAGTCACGCTACAGTGGCACCGATCCAAAACAAAGCAATTCAGAAATGCAAAAACAAAGCAATGAGAAAGCATGTGACAACAGGGCAGCAACGAAAAGTCGTTACAGTAACTGTCCTCCGATCTATTCCCTCGTTTTATGCAATTGAGTCAAAACTCTTGAATAACACCAAAAGAAGAATTGTGTCTTTTCGTCCAGTTGTAAACTGTTTATTAGTTGCGTTCGCTCTCGAGAGTCTTAAGCACAATGGTTTCTTGGTTTCCAACCGTAACAGTAGAAGAAATTTTAGCAGTCACCCAAAGAAGAAACTACAAAATTGGGCTTGGCGGTATTGACAAATTACATAATGTTTTATTTATTATATTTAGCCATGAGGTTACAGCGACAACCGACACAGAACTATTTTGTTTACAATTGCAATTTACTAAGACGTCGAAAAGGCAACACAAGTGTTGTTTAGAGACAAACGAAATTAAAACAATTGACGTCAGTTTTTCATGCCTCATGGATACACGGAAGACCCCAAGTGATGATTCCCAGTTGCCGAAATTTGCGTTTTAGTTTCTCGTCCCGGGAAAATTGTTAAAATGAATAGAACTAAACATTTTGAATAGACTAACATTTCGACCAGCGACAGAATAAAAGGTCTCCCAAATGCAACCTCGTGTAAAAATAGTTAAAGGATAATAAGCTCACAGTTTTCCTCGAGCTTCGCTCTCGGAAAAAAGTTCGCTTCTCAGTTCAGAACAAACAACTTGACTTTTTAATTAAGTTAATGCGAATAACCCAGTCTCTCATATTTTTCCTCTCTCGTGCTTTCTTTATTGGTCTTGTAAATGACATATCGGCCGATATGTCGATCGAGGTACTGTAAAACTTATCCGACAAAGGTTGATAGTTCACTGACATGCGACCGATAGTTGACCGATAACCGACCGACACTATGGCGATCGATACTAGCGGTCGACACTCAGATGACAATTGAGCGTTATATAGGTGGTATGTCGACCGAGTATCGGTCTAGTATCGATCGAGACATTGACCGATATCTCGATCGATGTGTCGACCGATGTGTTGATGTGTCGATGTGTCGATCGAGGCCCCCGATAAGATACATGATCCGACCTTACTACTCCTTTTAAAGATATTTCGCCAAAGCAAACTAACTAGTGCTTTCAAACGTTTAGAAAACGCGACGACAGTTTCTACAAGAAAATGTCGCTTACCGCAATTTGGTATTTTACTTCAGTGGGAATCTTCTGGGCTTTCTGCCGTCTTGTTTGGGTACTTTATCTCAGTCCTTCATCAGTACATATATGTACTAAAACAGTTATTCCCTTCAGTGTATGTGGCTAGTAGTGGACTGTCTATCGACAACTCTCTATCACATGATTTTCTTCTTATATGCCTCATATATTTTTTTACTGTTTCGTCTTTCCACTTTAAGAAAACAAGACCTTGAAAGCTCGTGAATTTGTACGAGCGTACGTACGGACAGCCATATGACAACCACGATTTTTTTAGCTCCATTAATAACTCAATTTTCCTAGCTTAGGGGTTCCACTAGGGCACTGATAATCATAACATAATATGTAGATTTAGCCAGTCCTAAAAGCAGAGCTCCAAAGTTAAGCCTGGTTCTCATATGCTGCCGACCTACCTGCGAAGTAGTCGCCGGTTGCAAGTGACAGCGTTCGGCGATCTGTTCCAGTGGATCCCCGGCGCATCTGCGATGGATCGCCGACGTACTCAAATTGGCGTGAAATGCAAATCAAATTGGCGCAATTTTCAACCACTCCACCTGCAAAGTATGGAATTGTGGGAAAATTCGAGTTTTTACGTCATACGTCGCGTCCGCAGATGGTCCAGATGATGTTCACATAAAATATATTCATCACCGACAACCGCCGGGTTGCCTGCGGGGTTGAACTCATCTCAACTTCGCAGGCAGGCCGGCGGTCAATGCCTGGGACAGATTATGATTTGGCAATAAATTTTCACATATGCCGCAACGGTGTCCCAGGCCGTGCCAGGTATGTCGGCGACATATCAGAACCAGACTTTATTTATTTGGATGTTGTTGGTAATAATACCCACCAGGGACAGAATAACACCTCTCAACTGTTCTTACACAATTAATCTCTCTGCCTATCTGACTGCACAGTTTATTTTATTACCAGATAATTTCATGATCTTCCTTCGCAAAGCCCGGTCTTCACTAGCGACGAAAGCATAAGCATAAGCGAAAGACATATAGCCAATCAGCGAGAACCTAATGCTTAAGGCAACCATGTGCCCACTGAACATAAGCAAAAGCATAAGCATAAGAAAAACACTTATGCTTAAATCACAGCGCGTAAGCTTCTTAAGCTTATGTTTACGCTTATGCTTGCTGCACAGGTGAGGAGCGAGCTTAAACGTGCACTCAGCTCAGAATGCATGGCTGAATTTTCTTGACTTCCATTCAGCAATTTCATCAGTGGAGTATATGCTTGGTTTTCACACAAACGGATGACGTAAGGCCGTTGATTATAAAGCAGTAGCTATTCGATCCTGTTGTTCAGTTTTTTGTAAGACATTCAAACTGGTTTGATAGCCTGAAATTGGATTCGCTCGCAGTAAGTATATTTCAAGTGCTTTTCCTAATGGAGTCCATACGGGACCATTAAAAAATCTAGGTACTGGTAGGCATCTAAACACTGACACGTTTGGCGGGGTGGCTTGCATTTCAAGATCCTGGCAAGTTCTCTCAAGCTAATAACATTTAGTAATGAAACGGAGATGCAATAAACGTGTTCTTTAAGTCAGTTTGTGGACTTAGACCACGACTATAACGAACTCGACACATCTTATTTCAGATCACCTTCAAGCAAGCGGGACCATTTACAACTGTTATCGTCATGCGCGTGAGTAAGTCCTTCCTTGCGTTTGTTCTACGTTTGTATTTAATGGAGCCATGTTTGGTGGTAGCACAAGGCGGTGGTGGCAAAAGGTTTGCAGTCATTTCATTTCTTTATTCTCATATATTTGCCGAAGGGTATTTGGATATTGTATTTCCTAGTTAGCTCGAGCTCCCTTCCCTGGACTCTGCCATCTGTCTTCACTCCGCCCCCTCAACGAGTGATGCAAATGGAGGAGACGTAGTCAACAGGACTAAAATATATTGCAATAATGTTGCCTTCGGTTTTATGCAGTAATGAAGTAATACGGTCGTAAAGTCTTATGTCTTTGTTAAGTATTTTTTCTAGCTTCTTTGCTTCTAGTGACCATCACTATTACATGCAATTAGTTTCTCCTCTGATTATACATTAAGAGTGATTTTTTTATTCAAAACTCTTTGAGTCTGATCGATTCTGCAATATCTACTCCAATGATCACTGAAGATTATTATATTCATTCACTAGATTGAAGAGAAAAGTTGAAAAGGACTCAGATCAGCTTAAATAAAAAAGCACAATCCTTCATCCCACGGCAGACTTGTCATTCCAGACTTTAATCAGCACAGTTCCACCATAGAGGTCGAGTAACTTGTCCCACCTCCAAGAAAAAGGAAGAAACGCAAAACTGAAGAGTGGATAAGAAGGGTAGCTACTAAGGAAGTAGTCATATCAGTACCACCACTACAGGCTAACAGGCTGTCAGCAGACTGGTGATCTCTTTTGCGTAAGTTGAATGCCAAGTTTAATTAAGCTTAATTGAAGATGATATGGTGGCGCATGTGTCTTACCGAAACAGTAATTAAGGTCGTTTTATATTGCGATTAGCGCGAGTTTTAATTCTCAAAGGATGTTATGAAAAATGAACGTGCAAAAAATAACTGATTATCTGTTGGCAATTAATGCAAAAACTTCAACGGTAGATCCACGTCATTTAATATCATTTTAGAGGTTACAGTTCAGCAAAAGAAATCCTATATTTGCTGTTCAGCTGGTGCTTATTTCTTTTAAGGGTCTCAGAGTTACTGATTAACACCGCATCCATCTTGTATGAACTATTTGTCATAGAGCTGTCTAGTCTATTTTTAATATAATTAATACGAGAAAAAAACTTGATTGATGAAGCATAACTGGTCGCCGGTAGCTCAATGCAGCTTTCCACAGACATGGACTCAGTTGAATCGCTTTTTGTCCTCTTCTTTAAAGCTTCGGTGAGGAAGACGTTTCTTCCACATTGGAAACAGTTACCTTTTGTCCCGAATATTTGGATCTTTAGCTTTCTCCCCAACTCCTCTCTTGGATCTAGGGAAAAAGTCGACAATTTTCATGTTCTTCACTGATAATATTAGGGAGTTTAAGCAAACCACGACGACGACAGCAATGAGAACATCACCAAGCAAAAGGTTTAATGAGCCAAACAATAGCCGTGTACGTGCGTTATAAATCTTAGTGCATTTCTTTGCCGTCCTCTGCAAACAAGGACGTGAAATGACCAAATTTTGCGTTGTCTACTGAACGTGGACAACGACGGCTAATTTTCGTATTTTCATTTGGAACTGAACGCCGTCGTTGCATATTTAGCTTAAGCAGGTTTTCAGAGGCATTGGCGTACCGAACAGATCAAGACAATCGCGACTCAGGGAGTTTCGCTTGTAAAATATAAATTCATTTTTTATTAGCCGTCGTCCTCGGCGTAGTCGCCGTCGTTGTTTAAGCTCCCTAATGATGGCTACGTACAACCGAAGCGAAGGAATAACAACCATTCATGACACAACACATTTAGGGATAAGCCCCTGTCATACAAACGGACGGTACTTTTCAAATACTTTGAAGCGTGTTGCCGCCCATACGCTTGCATTAATTGTGTTTCGGGTTAAGCGGGCAGAACGAGATGAATAGGAGAGTGTATAGAGTAGAGCCCCGCTCCATGAAGTCATCACCTGATCGTGGTGGAGTGGTTTGCGTGCCCCAGTGACCCCTAGAGCTATGTCGGCGGGTGCCATGTGCACCTGGTAGGGTCACCCATGCCGAACAGGTCAAAGGGTAGGGGTCAGACGAAGAGGCTCCCTGGTCCTCCAGGTTGGGGGTTGGGCTGCGGGCTGATAACCCGCTCCTGTAAAAAACATATTATTACCGAAACCAGAAGCAGAATAATTTCAAATGATCTGGGCGACGTCGTGGTCACTCCTCACACCATGAGAGGATCGATGACGCATGGGGGTGAAAGCCAAACGGAGGCCCTTGGGCAGATGAGATCACCAGTCCACCCAAAGAACGTCATGAAGATAGGAAACTGGAACGTGAGAACGCTATACCAGAGTGGAAACATAGCACAGGCATCAATAGAGATGAAGAAGAGAGGTATTGAAATCATGGGAATTAGTGAGACACATTGGACAGGACAAGGAAAAGCAGTACTGGAGGGGGGAGACACTATCATATACTCTGGCAGAGAAGATGACAACCACAGAGGCGGAGTAGGACTACTGATGACCAGATTCACAGCAAGATCACTCATAGATTGGACACCAATAAGCGAAAGGATAATTACAGCCAGGTTCTATTCCAAGCATGTTAAGATGACGATTGTACATGTATATGCACCAATAGAGGATGCAGAAGAGTCTGTAAAGGACGAATTCTACGAGAGACTACAGGATGTGTTGAATAACAAAAAAGAACATGATATGCTGGTAATCACAGGTGATATGAACGCAAAGGTCGGTGAAGACAACCGAGGTTATGAGAGAATCATGGGTAGACAAGGCATTGGGAGAATGAACGACAATGGAGAAAGACTTTGCGAATTTTGTGATATGAATGAACTGATAATAACAGGAACGTGGTTTCCACATAGAGATATTCACAAAGCCACCTGGGTATCGCCGGATGGAAAAACGAGAAATCAAATAGACCATGTGCTGATAAACAAGAAGTTTCGTAACTCAGTAATTGACACCAGAGTCTATAGATCAGCAGACATTGGAAGCGATCACCATCTTGTATGCATGAAAGTGAAGCTAAGACTAAGAAAACAACAACCCAAAGAACAGGGAAGTATAAGGGCAAGGTATGACACCAACAAGTTGAAAGAAAAGAACGTTTTGGAAACCTTTATGATCACTTTGCAGAATAGATATCAGGCATTGGAAGAGGAGTCACCGGATGGAGAGGAGGAGGACGAGATAGAAAAGGAGTTTCATATAATGGAAGAAGCATACACGAAAACAGCAGATGAAGTATTAGGCCGTCCTAGGAAGAAAAGAAAGCCATGGATAACAGAAGAATCATGGGCGCTTATTGACCAAAGAAAAGAGATAAACAAGAAGATTCTAAGTACTCGTTCAGAGAGGATCAAGAAACGACTAAGAACAGAATACAAGGAAAAGAGTAAAGAAGTTATGAAGAGCATAAGGAGTGATAAAAGGAAGTGGATGGATGGCATCGCAAGTGAGGCAGAGGATGCTGCAAGAAAACAAAAAATGAGAAAATTATACGGATTGACGAAAGTGCTATGCAATGAAAGACCTAAGAGCAGCACAGCCATCCTTGATAAGAGCGGTAATCTCGTGAGTGGAAAGAAAGAAATGCAGGCAAGATGGACAGAGCATTTTAGAGAAGTACTGAACAGAGAAGAACCAACAGATCCTATATCAATGGAAGATGAATGTGAGTTCGAGCTAGGCGAATTGATTGAAGAAATCGCGATCACTGAACCAACAATTGGCGAGATAAAAGTAGCAATTGAGCGTTTAAAGAATGGGAAATCTCCAGACGTCGACTCCATCACGGCTGAATTGTTAAAGGCGCACAAGGAGTTCTCGGCAACGAAAGTGCATCAGCTACTGGAGAAAGTATGGAAACATGAAAAGATCCCGGACAAATGGAAAAGAGGGTTGATCATCAAATTGCCAAAGAAGGGAAACCTCAAAGAATGTAAGAACTGGAGGGGAATTACTCTACTTTCAGTAGTCGGCAAAATACTTGGACGGATTGTGATTGATCGAATACAGAATGGAGTTGATATCAGACTGAGGAACGAGCAAGCAGGGTATAGAAAAGGCAGGGGAACAACAGAACAGATTTTCATATTAAGGAACATCATTGAACAAGCAAACGAGTGGCAGGCAAGCTTATATATTAACTTCATAGACTTTGAAAAAGCATTTGATTCCATCCACCGTGAAAGTCTATGGTTAATTATGCGGAAATATGGAATCCCGAACAAGATAGTAAGGATGGTAAAAGTGTTCTATGAAGACTTCAATTGTGCTGTAGAAGATCAGGCAGAAGCATGTGAGTGGTTCAGCATCAAAACAGGCGTCAAGCAAGGATGCAATATGTCTGGATTTCTATTCTTGATAGCTATGGATTGGATTATGAGAAGGACTGTAGGAAAAGGAGAAAACGGAATCAGGTGGAACTTTACATCTAAACTCGATGATCTAGATTTTGCAGATGATGTGGCGCTTTTGTCTTCTACTAAACAGCATATACAGAACAAGACTACTAAAATGAATGAGGAAGCAAGACGGGTCGGGCTGAAAATCAACAAAGGAAAGACAAAGGTGATGAGGATCAACGGGAAGAGTCAGGAGAAGGTTGCAGTAGATGGGCAAGATATCGGCGAAATTGAGGAGTTTAATTATCTGGGGGTTACCATTTGTAAGGAGGGAGGAGGAATGAAAGATCTGAAAAACAGGCTGTCCAAGGCGAGAGGCACATTTGCCAGACTCAAAAGAATACGGAACTCAAGGAACATCATGAAGAGGACCAAGCTTAGACTGTTTAAAACCTTAGTTGTACCGGTGCTACTGTATGGATGTGAGACATGGAAGATGAACATGGGAGATAACCAACGAATAGATGTGTTTCACAACAAATGCCTCAGGAGGATTCTCAAAATAAAATGGCAAGATCACGTTACCACTAGAGAGCTCCTTGAGAAGGCAGAGACGAAGTTCCTTAGTGAAGAGGTTAAGAGGAGAAGATGGAAGATGATAGGGCATGTCCTACGACAAAACAGAAACAACCATACCAACATAGCCCTATCATGGACACCTGAAGGAAAAAGGAAGAGAGGAAGGCCTAAGACCACCTGGCGAAGAACAGTTGAGAGAGAGAGGAACAGCGCAGGATGGCGTACATGGGATGAGGCAAGAGCTGCTGCAGCCAACAGAGAAAATTGGAGGCATTCTGTGGAGGCCTTATGTGCCACGAGGCACAAAGAAGCTAAGTGAAGTGATAGAGTAGAGCCATGCGGCAAAGACCTAATACAATGCCTATATTGAACCCTTCGGTATATCTATGAGAAATAGCAAGGAATTAAATGGCTTCAAACCTCATGCGACCTCCATAGCCACCACCGGGACCGACACCATCACACGAGTCCATCAAACACGTAAGCAAAGCAAACACAAAGAGGAACTTGAAACAATGCATGGCGATAACAGTCGTTACTTGTCTTGCTTGCTAGAAGTTGATCTGAAATAAGATGTAGATTTCGTTTTAGAAGCACCTTAGCTAAAACATTAAACAGACATAAAATGGATATACTAACTGCGAACGATTCCGCACGAAATGGTGACTGTAAAGCCACTATATTTGCTCTAACAGATACGCTAGCAACCAAACAACAGGAGGGACTATTCATGTCTGCTGCATTTTAATTAATAAATATCCTTAGGTCAACAGCTACTGGGAAAACACCAATCACATACTCTCCCACTGATATTGCTGAGTGAGCGCATCATTAACCCCACCGCAGCTTCAAACATATGAAATGAAAGTGCGCAAAGGTTGTTCATTCATTCTTCGCTGATTATTTGCCCATAGACAATTAAAATATTTTGCAGTTAGACTCCCAGTGAGATTAACAATAGTAACTGAAATGAGTGCAATGCAATTTGATCTGAAATCATGCGTGTGATCTCAAAATCGAACGAGCACTTAACAGATGTTCGATTTGCGTGATTTCAGTAGAAAACTACAACACACAAAGTCCAATTGCCACTTTATGACATCTATTTTGCTATCACTAAAAAAGTTAACGTTAAAAAGCAACGACGTTTCGACCGCTTGACGGTCATTTTCAAGTTGAAAAATAAAATTTTTGCATGCGCCCAAATATATACAATCGATTATAAGAATGCTAATGAGACACTGACTAAAACTCTAAAATATTTACATAGAAACAATACAAGAAAATTGGGGCATGAGTAATAAAAACGTTAAGGCGATAGAAACGATTTAATATATATAAATATATAAATATATAAATATATATATATATATATCATGTTTCAGGTAAATATAAATAACCAGAAAAGCGGGCAATGTTTACTTGCAAGCTATGCTTTGGTAACCAAGTGGTTATACTGCCGGGTGGAAACGGTTTATCGCTGGTGTAGACGATATAGGTTCTTTTGAACGAAGAATTTAAAATATCGCACAGAGTTCCTTATACTTACAGTACAGTGAGCGAATCCAATTTACGGCTGAAAAACACAACTTCAATGCTCTACACACAACTTAACCACAAAACAGATTAGAAACTGCTTTATATTCAACGGCCTCGAGTTGTCCGTTAAAGCGAACCAATCATAGAGTCCTCCGACGTAATTGCGTGACAAGCATTCTGACCTCGACGCCACAGTTACAGATATCTATCTGCTGGCCAATCTCAAATAATCATGAACTTATCCTATCTAAGCGCGACTCAGGAAATAACACGTCTCCCATATCTACCATCGTTTGATTCTTCCTTTGAATCGCGTACTTATTTAACAATTATTCGCCAAAGGCGAAGTGAACTGGTGAATATTCACCTCGATTTCGCCTCGGGAAACATCAGGACTCTCGGGAAAACAAAACTAACTGTTTCGCTCGGGACCATACATCAAGGTGGCCGAACCTGTGTTTCAATCTCCTTTTTCTCTAAAACCCTTGATCCTTTGGTCGCCAAAAATGGCAACACGCAAGTTAACAACACAAACTTCGGATTTTTCATAGCTAGGCTGACGTGTGTGCCGTTGCCATGGCAACATGAATAAATATAAACAGGCCTTTAAAATCGGTTTTGTTTGTTTGCAGAAAATCTAGTCGTTAGATTTTCTTTTTCATTTACATGCAACAAGATTGTAACAATGCTCAGAAGTTAACACCATTTTAACAATAGTTTAACAGAAGGATATTTAATTATCATTTGTAGAAGTTTAACTGGAATATCTAGAATCGCCCCTGTCAATTTTCAATTTTTTTTCCATATTCCAATTACTTGTTTTCTAAAGTATTTTCGTGCGAAATTTCGTAAAATTCTAACGGGTGGTTCTCGAGAAATATGCGTATTTCCAAGAGAGCTATTCCGTATTCAATCGCAATTTTTTGCCTTACTAAAATGCGCTGCATTTAACTGAGTTCTTTTGGTAAAAAAGAAAAATCTGAAAATTGCTGGGTTCTTTGCATCGTTACCTTTTCTAACATACATTTTTGACAAAAAGAGTAAAGCCATAAATACACTGTGTTCAATTATGAAGAAAAAAAAGTACAGATGGCGAGGGCATTGCCCAAGTAAAATGATCGCTGTATTGACGCCATGGTTGCTTTGTGTAATCCTTGTGCGCGCCCTGAATGGCATTAGCAAGAGCGCGCGCGGAAATTGTGTTCGGCCACCTTAAGTGTATATTAATGTTCACTGAGCCTGAGGCGAATAATTGTTTCAGTATAATTTTCAGAGGTGAATATAAAGGACTACAAATTAACGGACTAAAGCATAAAAACACAGACGTAACTGTTCGTGTGCATACGCGTATGCAGCCGTAGTTTTAATAATAAGCTTAGATGTACATCGATTGTCAATCAGTTTACTCATCGAGTTCGGCAATAAAACAAACGAGCAAAATATTATGCCGGCGAAGCGAAACGTATCGCAGAGCAGAGGGATGAGAGCTAGAACTAGCTAGCAAATAAAATATGTATAAGAAAGAAACCTCGGTAGTTATGGGAGAAAAAAAAACTACATAAAATAACAGCAAATCTTCTGTGGCGGCCGAGGCATTGTGCCGCTACGAAACACGGCTCCATTAAACACACACAAGCAACGAAAACACAAAGAAGAACTTGAACCAACGCATGGCGATCACAATCTTAAATGGTCTTGCTTGCTAGAAGCTGCTCTGAAATAAGACATGCTAAGTTCGTTATAGTTGCGGTTAAGGCCTCTAATCTGACTAAAGAAATATAGATTTGCTGCAACTCCGTTCATTAACTTATCAGTATCTCAAGCTGCAAGTCACCACGCCAAACGTGTTAGTTTCCAGATGGTTACTAATAAGTAAGTTTATCGATAGCCACGGAAGGGACCCATCTGGGCTTACTTAGGAAAAGCGTTCGAAGTATACTTACTGCGAGCAAATCTTCGAATTTCTGGCTATCAAAGCAGTTTGAATAACGCTAAAAGAAGAAAAATTAAAAGAATGATCCAAAAGAGAATTAAAACAGAACCAGAAGCAAATGGTTTGAAGTATATTTCCATCACCATGGATTTATTCTAATCGAATTGTGTCGTCTTCTATTTAGCCAGCGGGTAACCTAGGGAGTGATGAACCTTTTGCAGCATCGAAACCAGCTTTCGCTTAATCTTGGTGATGTCCTAACCAGGCCTCTTTCTTTGCAACTTCTAGCTCTCTTGCATCTGGGGAATAAATACAATCTTTTTCCGTGAATCAAGACAGGAAAACAGGCATTGCATGATCAGACGCCGAGCTATGTTCATTGTTAAGAAAGAGACTTGAACATTGCTTGCTTCCCACTGAACCAAAAACTCTGAAGGGACAAATCGTAATGGGATTTCGTGGGAAAGGTTCCAGAAAATCCGAAAGTTTTTGAATTTCCCGAGAATCGAACCATTCAACCAAAAATTCCAGAAAGACCACAATGAATAGCAATGAAACGGAAATTTCCATGCATTATTTTTTTTCCAAAGACTTTAGATATACCTCAAGAAATTATCCTCTTTTTCGGAAATTATGTAAATTCGCAATTTTCTATTCAGCGCTAGTTGTTCTTGTCGCGATCACACTGAGCGAGTTGGACATCCCACGCATAGCTGACGGCCACGCATATTCGAAAATGGATGAGTATTTTACTTTAGAATCTTGACACTTGCCTGCCGAGGAATACAGCTAATACGTCAAGAAAGTGTTCAATTCCAATAAAAGAGTATGCCCCGTGTGGTGTACTTGTTTGTTTTGCATAGGTTGGCTAGGAAATGTACATGGATTTATTTATATTTTGGGACGTTTTCGCTGTCATTGTGGTTTGTATAAGGTAGGTCCCAGCTGATTTGTCTGAAAGTCACGTTGTCGCTGACATCTCAGTGTTTTGTTTGCTTCTACATGTATATTTGCGGATTTAAATCTCCAAGTCATTGAATAATTCCAAGTGAACAAAAGGGCGGTGGACTCAGCCATTTTCAGTTTAAGAGAAAAAAAAAAAATGAAACGCGCCTATCGTTTTCTACTCTGGTGCGGTCAGCCGAAAGATTCTGTCCCATTCCCCTCCAAGAAATTTCCGGAAATTCACAGCGGAATTTTTAGTCGAATGGAAAGCGTCCATTGTTCACTCTCATAACCAGCGAAACATAGGGTGCTTACCATTTGGCCAAGAAATCCGGAAGTTTCTGTTGAAAGTCAAATGGAACAGCAATTTTCCGGAATATTCGTTCGGAAATTGTAGACTACCTCTAGAAGTAATCTTTGTTTTCGCTCGGAACGGAACGGCGGAAATTTCCTCAGTACCACTTGCTTAATTTTCCAATACCAGTCTTTCATCAGCCGAAAAAAAATTACGGGAAATCGAATTGTAAATGCTAAGACCCATCTCGTTCGGTTACTGAGTTTGTTGATTTTGGAAAAAAAACCTCCCCATTATTAAATGGTTTTCCCAACCCGTTTATTCAGGCAAATGGTAAGCACCCTTGAGATTTCCCTCTATCTGCTCGGTGAGAGACGAGAGGGGAGGAGGCGCTCTCTCGTCTCTCGCCGAGCAGAAAGAGAAGGAAATATCTGTCTCGCAGAGTAGAGCTCTTGATAATGAGACGAGGAACTAAGAACTAATGACTAATAACTAATAACACGTATTCGTGAGGGTCGGAATCCAATAAATCTTACGATCTAATTGGCTGCGGGAGGGGGGGTGGGGGATTTTCTCATTCGGCAGGCCACAATGAGCGGAATCGCCGTGTTGATCTATTTTCGAGAGCGAATTAGCGGTAATCGTCACTTTTTTTTTTTTTTTTTGCCTTTTTTACACTTCCATGGACGATTAAGCGACGCAAATTTATCTTTATTCGTTTTTAAATGGCAAGGAAAGTCACGGTAAGTTAATTCAATTGAGTGTTTTGAAGTTGTGAGAAGTTGTGATAGTTTGTTTCTGTCCTAAGTGCCGTTGTACCAATACTGCAACACATTGTTTTTGTTAACTTTTTTATTTGTTTTTCTCGTTTTTTTGAAAAATTTCTTTTCTTTGGTTTTCATTACTATTTATATTGGGGTTCTAGGGAATGGGTTACCAATTTTTTAACAGGATGGTTAGGTGGTGGGTTTACCTAGTAGCGGACCTAGTTTTCTCTTGTATGCCGACCTGCCCCATTGCGAATCTGAAAAATTATAAAATAATAAATAAATAAATAAATTTCAGAATAAAAACTAGCGGTAAAAAATGACGTTTCGATCTCTCTGAGATCATTTTCAAGTTGAAGAAAAAAAGAATGAAATATACATATATAAGTACAAATTAGGGTGTCCTTTCCTGGGAACGGAAATCAGGAAATGCAATGGTCGCCTGGAGACAAGGGTGTACAGAAAACCAACTGACACCGGATTATTACTACATTACAAGAGCCACGTCGCCGTTAGATACAAGAAGTCATTGCTAAAAACAATGCTGGATCGTGCCATTAAACTATCATCTACCTGGCAACTGTTCTACCTGGAATGTGAACGTCTCACACAGACGTTCTCCCGACTTCAGTACCCAACGCAATTGATACAATCGACCATCAGTGATTTTGTCACCAAGAAAGTTTCTGGCGATCCAATTTCTACTCGAGCACGTAACGTGAATGAAGCGCCTGTCAGAATAGGGTTACCTTTCAAGGATCAGAGATCGGCCAATTCCGCGCGAAGGCAACTTGGGGAACTAGGCCGAAAAATTGAAATTGATATTCGTCCCGTGTATACAAGCCGCAAGATCGGACACGAGGTCAAACCAAAAGAAAAGAAGCCGCCTATCATTAACCAGCAACGCGTTGTTTACTACTATAAGTGTGGTTTGTGTGATGCAAACTATGTCGGGTACACGTGCCGACACCTCTATCAACGCGTTGAGGAACACAAAGGATCGTCTTCAATCGGGAATCACATCAAAGAGCAGCATGGAACAGTCCCAAGTGACATATATCGTGGTTTTACGATCTTGAGAAAGTGCCAAAGTAAATTCGACTGCCTGATCTACGAAATGCTCTTTATAAAGGAGCTTAAGCCAATCTTGAACAAACAGTCAGATTCAATCCGTGCAAAGTTATTTATATAGGCTTTTTATAGTATTTTATTATTTTTAATTAACACTTACATTTTAGCGCTTGTATTTACATATTTTATCGTTTGACATTCTCACGTCCTAATTTGTACTTATATATGTATATTTCCTTCGTTTTTTCTTCAACTTGAAAATGATCTCAGAGAGATCGAAACGTCGTTTTTTACCGCTAGTTTTTATTCTGAAATGTTTTTCAAAAAAACTACTTATAAGAATAAATAAATTAATAAATTAATAAACAAATAAATAAATAAACAAATAAATAAACAAACAAATAAATACATGAATAAATAAAGAAATAAATGAAAATAAACTGCGTCATAAGATTGTCAAAGTAGGCGTCGAGGGGATCTGCAGACTACAGTCAACTCTCGCCTTGCGGACACCCCGCTTTTACGGACGCTCGCTATTACGGTCGAAATTCAGATCCCCTGCGAAAGCTATAGAGGTTTGTCGGGATATTAATACCACTATTGCACACCCTCGCTATCATGGAATTACGAACACTTTCGTGGTACCAAAATGACAATTTTATTGTTTTGACTCTCGATAAAGCGGACATCAGTAATACTTCTCATACAACATAATTATGTAAAATTACAGTCTGCTCTTCATCATTTTTCAAAATACACTTCAAAAGTCTTCTGATATGTTTATTTTCACATCAATTCTTTTTTTGTCTGCGCAATAGTCCTTGCTTCTTCACGTTAGCTTACGCTTTTTCCTTCCCGGCTCTTTAGGTTAAGAGCACTCTTTATCTTACACCCGGCTATCACGGACTCTCGCTATTACGGACAATAAACGTCGTTCTCGCTCGTGTCCGCTATAACGAGAGTTGACTGTACCTGGACAGAGTTATGGCGGAAAACCATAAGAAAAAAAACATAAGTAGCGAGATCGTACTTGAGAATGTTCAACGAGTAAAAGAGCGGAAGAATCCGAGATTCATTTACAGCTAAAGCGATTCCGAAACACAATACAACTTAGCCCATAATTCAGTTTTATTCAACTCGAAAATGATTCGGGAATGAAAGAGACCAACTGAATTATTACCGAGCTTAGGTCAACTGCCTTTGTACTTTGGGGACGTCGAGATTTACAGCTTCGGCCTAGGCTTTGATTCCAGGCTAAACGCAAAGTTACTCCCTCGTTGATGTTTTCGTCAGAGTAATCCTTTAGGATGCAATTTGTCTTCAAGATCGAGAGTAACAAAGCTAAACACCTTGGCCAACATTTTGGCAAAATTTCAAGTTCTGAAGGTATTAGCGCAATTTGTGTGTCTGTTCTCTAGCCACTCTTTCTATGTGTTTACCGGTGCAATAAACTACGCGGGATGTTGGGAGAACATGAGAGTGGGTGGGTAGATCAATCTTTAGAAGTTTCCGGAAATTCTGGTTTTCATAAGCAAATTGGTTTTTGTTCTCCACTTTATGGTCCATTTTGTTATTTTCCTTTTTATTTTAACGAATATTAATGAAATAATCATGCCATTTTGTAAATTTCATTTCGAAACACTATTCTAAAGCATTGTCATTACAATATTTTATCGTTTAAACATAAAATGATTGTCAACCGCATAGAGACCGTGCATTCTAAATCAGGGTCTGCCGAGTAGGAACCTCGCGCTTTTCAATTCAAAATAGCGGACACAGTCGAATCCCGTTGAAAGAAGAAACGTTTACTTCAATATGTATACTTTCCTAGCTGTAAAACTAGTCACAAGATAACATCCATCTGGCGCTGCTACTTAGATGAAGAGTAAAGAAGAACTTAGCGCTCTATTCTATACTACCTATGTTTCTACAGAAAGGAGAAAAATTTTGCCGGAGTCTGTTGGATAATTGGTTAACAGGGGCGTAGCCAGGATTTTTCAAAAGGGGCGGGGGAGGGGGGCGGAGAGAATCACACTGTGTCAAAGTAAGGGTACTCACCAGATTGTCATATCATTCTCGCCACCTTACAGAAGGGGGTTCACGGGCACCCCAGGACCCCACCCCTCCCTCCTAGCTACGCCTCTAGTTAAGATACCCAGAGTACTGATTAAGGAGAAATAAACAAACTGAGATATTCTAAGGGATAAAATAGCATAGTTCAGGCTTGATCATTCGATATATGCATTTCAGGAGCATTGTTGGCTGATTCTGACCGTCAGTACAATCTTGCCACCATTGTTTTGTTTTGTTTTGTTTTGTTTCCTTTCCTTTTCTTGCTTACTTTAAGACTAGAGATGGAATAACCATCCACGTTGCTTACCCCTAAATACTTAAATACTTAGTTTGTGTTCACGGGTAGATACGAAAATGCCATACGAAAATAACTCTAGAGAAAATATCCATTGAGGGTTTCTCGTCGCGCAGGAAAAAACTTGAAAGTTCTCACTGAGAGAACATATGCAAGGTTTCCAAGAAAATTTAGAAACTAAAAATATTTGGATTATTTATTTATTTTTATATATACTTATGTATAAATAGATTGAAGTGGTTTGTTTTCATTATCTTAAAGCTCACGCAATAGTATTTTCTAATTGACAAATTCTGCAGCAAAATTTCCACAGTAGGTGTTTAGTGTCTTGTAAAGGTTTCATTCTTTGGATGTTGATCATCGACGATTTCGTTAACAATTGGCCAAAGATGTTCGAGTATGATAGAACTAAATCATACATGTAGTTGTGGTTTAACCAGCAGATCCCTGTTTACGATACAAGCTTATGAGGTAAAAAATAAACTGCAGAAGATGTGATTTTGGGTCTTTTTTTGTCTTCTTTGTGTCTCTGTTGTGTCGTTGGTTTGTCTTCTTTTTGACCAAAACGCCGTGCCAAGTTTAATAATGACACACCGCTCAAAAAGCCAAATATTCGGGCCTGAATTCGCCTGATGGCGGATCGACGCACGCAGAGTGCACTGAGATAGTTTGGAAGTTTAAGCACAGATGTTTTTCAAACGGACGTCGACCGGAAGTCTAGTTTTCTCTTTTTGTCGCATTTGATCAACCTTCCTTTAAAAAAGGTAAGCGGGTTGGAGAAGGGAAGTTAAGAACTTTCCAACCCACTGGTGGAGGGTGAATACACACCAGGTGTAGGTTCACGTTCACGTATTATGTGCGCCTTACCGGGATACTCAGGATGTTGGAGTGTCCATGTATCCACGCTTGATTACTTTTGAATACTCCAGGAGTACATCACGCATGGTGCGCTACTTAAATATTCTAGGGTTCTAGGACGTTACGATTGCATATTCGAGGCTGGAAGACTCTATGAATTTTCCCTTTGGAGCGTGGTTAGAACCTAGTCTAGAGTGCATGGAAGTGGTTTAAATTTTCACACATTCCATATAAGGTAAAAGCGAAAGCGAAAGTTCTTTTCTCTCTTTCTTTGTCAAGAAAATTAACGATATCCCTCGTAAATTAATAGACCTTTCTATTATGCTTCAATAGCCTACGTTTCATACCTAAAAATTCTAACTTCGTCCTAAGGCTTTCTGCTTAAAAGGGCTAATTTTCAAAGATTCCTCTGTTTGTTTGTTAATTTCCATATGAAACTCGACATACAAAGAAAACAAGACGAAATGCAGAAGTGTGTTTAAAAACCTCTGTGCCATGAAGGGCTATTAACAAAACGTATAGAATACTTGTATGGCCTGCCGATCTCAGAAAATGGTGAAATGGTAAAGTGAAACCTTTCCAAATCTTTGGCGAAGGGTGAATACACACAAGTTGCACCTATTACGTGCGCCCTTTTGGAATACTTAGGGCTGGGTTAATTGTTCAAAGCGCGATTAAGCTAACCTGTCCTTTAGTTTTGCATTTACTTGTAAATAATCTCAAAGTACATAACATATAAGCAGTAAAAAAATAGTTTTGTACAAGAAAAAATTCATCACACTTTCTCGTTAACTTTTAACCCTAGGTTAGCGTCAACCAGCTTTCGAAAGGAAAAGGATTTGGCACTGGATTCTATAATCTCTATCGACTTGAATAGTTCACGTGTTCGTACTTGAATGCTCTTGATCATTAACACTCCAGGCCAACATCACCGATTGCGTATATTTTAAATGCTCTTCGATTCTATGGCGCCACGATCGCATATTTGAGGTTAGAATAGCGCGGATTTTTTCGCTTTGGCGCATGGTTAGACCTCGTTAAACGTGCATAAAACTACTTTTGCCTCGCGTAACGATCTTTTTTCTTCTATCCTTGTAAAACATTTTTCTAAATTCCCTCTAAATGGGCCTTACGTCTTTTTTTTTTTTTTTTTTTTTGTAGTAATAGCCTACGTTCGATGCATCAAAATTCTAACTGCCTCGAGGCTTTCTGCGCCCAAAATTGCAAACTTCCTAAGATTTCTTTGTCTGATAATTTCCATAAGAAACTTGATATATATAAAAAAAGACGAAATGTAGAAGCGTGACTAAAAGCCTTGATGCCACGAAAATCCATTGACAACACATCTAAAATACTTGTGTAACCCTCCGCTGTCAGAACCTTCTAGCTTACTCATGCCAATAGTTTGACTAGCCCAAAAGGCAGCATCTTTGATTTTCTTCAACGTTTTTATTGTTGTTTTTGTAGTTGTTTACAGAATAAGGGTGGCATTTTGCAATTCAATTAAACTTGTGTTGCCTGCATGAGCCCTAAATTAATTACCTTACAGCTCAGTGAGTTCATGACAACAACAACAACGACATTTATTACTTATATATTGCGCCTTTTCTATAAAAGTAGTCAAAAACGCATTACAATTAGATAAATTCTTACAAATTACAAATTGAGAATTCATGAGCGACTAGAGACAGAACTTATCATAAACAAACACTTCAAATAATGAAACCACAACCAATTTTATACTTTTGGAGTGGTTGCAGCATACAGGACACTGTAGCTAAAGAAGTATCCCTATTGCTATCTTCTGATCTATGATTTGTATGATTTGACAATCTGTTTGCAACCGTTCAACTATCGGTTCATTTATAGTAAGCTTTTCCGTATATAAAGTCATCAAGTCTATATCATAGTTCCAAAGACAATAAAGAACATCTAAACGATAAATGAAGCATAACCAACCGGTGGTTAATAGCTTGAAGTAAATTTCCATCAACTTGAATTCACTTTAATCAAGTTACGTCGTCTTTTGCTTAGCCAGAGGGTTTAGGGGTACATGTAGTTTACGTTTCTTGAACATCAAAACTGACAGCGACCGCTTAATCCTGGTGTAGGGCTCACCCACTTTCATTCCAACTTCTCTCTTGCATCTAGGGAATAAACATAATCATTTTCTGTGATCACTAGCGTTGAATACGAACACACCGACCTGTGTCCTTTGCTAACTTAAGATAGAGACTTGAGCATTATTCGCTCTTTGTAATCGGATGAGAAACTATTTCCATGTACAGTAATATTGATGTTTACTAACAAGCGTAGAAACTAGAAACCGTCTATAACAAAGACATCAGACTTCAGGGGCTGTAAAGCTTCATTACTACATAGAACCGAAAGCAACTTTGTAATTTTATTACAGCTTCCTGTCGCCTTCCTCCCTTTCTGATTTCACCATTCGTTGAGCGGGCGGAGCGAAGGAACAGAGCTCAGGGAAGAGAGCTCGAGCTACAGAAGCTAGGAAATTATAGTAAATCAGCGTACCTAGGAAATTGAAGTCCTCGCTTCATACACAAGGACAGAAAATGGAATGACTGCAAACCTTATGCGACCGTGGCAATTATCCTTGCCATCCTGTGCTGCCACGAAACATGGCTCCATTAAACAAAGAAGTAGAGCAAACACAAAGAGGAACTTGAACCCACGCATGGCGATAACAGTTGTCAACGGTCTTGCTTGCTAGAAGCTGGTCTGAAATAAGACATTTTAATTCGTTATAGGTAGTGGTCAAAGCCCTAATTAAACAAAAGGAACATGTTTGGTGCAACTCCATTTCATTACTCATGGTTATTAATATCACAACTAGAGTCGACAGCATGTCAGCATCTCGAACTACAAGCCACCTCTCCAAACATAGCTAGACATGTCAGTTTTCAGATGCCCTTCTAGTAACTAAGTCCATCTCTAGCTGCCGAAGGGACCCGTATGGGGTCACCTAGGAAAAGCATTTGAAAAATACTTACTGCAGCGAGCCAATCCAATTTGAACGGCTACAAAACTGATTTGAATGCTTAACATTCAACTGAACAACAAGATGGAGTGGCGACTGTTTTATAATCAGGGGCGTTACGTCATCTGTTTGCGCGAAAACCAATCATATACTATCGTTACGAAATTACGAAGTGGGTGGTCTGACCGCACTGTTGCTTTTTATGAGCCGATTCATAACGTTGTCAAAGGGCACGCGCAACTACGACACGTGGCCGAGAATATCTGCAGGCTACTTGGGCAATGTTATGCTGGAATACAATGGCAGAAGAAAAAAAAGAAGGAAAGAAAGAGAAATAAGACATCAAGCTTAGAGATGAGACGAACGAGAACGTTAGATAAGTGTTCGAGAAAATTTATTGAGGCAAAATAATCCCGAAAAACACAGCACATTTTACGACTGCTTATTCCAACTACGTCTAGTAACTCAAATATAAAACGTGCCGACGAAGCGATTTTCTATGAATACTTCAGTTCTGTTCTATTTTGAAATGAGTTAAACCCCACTGAATTAACAGAGTTCGGATCATGCAACTGATCTTAAAGGACGGTAAAATAAACAAGCTCGAGCCATCCGTGTTTTTCGCTAAACAGTCGCATCTAGTCTAAATAAAAAATAATCATCTCAAACGATCTTCATAATGTAGGTGGTCAGTAAAGCAGTCTCGGTATGCAATGTGGCTTTTAGATGGAAAGTTAACAAAGCTAAACACCGTGTAAACATTTTGGCAAAATTTCAAGTTCTGAAGGTGTTGACGCAATTCCTGTGTTTCTGCCGTAATTGACGGTAAAAATAGGCATATAGACTTGCAAATAATTGTTAGCTATTGTGTAAAGATGAATTCAAGAATAGTCAGACATGCATTCTGAGTAGGAATTCATGAAGAAGACAATGGAAATATATGATAAGGTAAAACTGTTCATTCAGAAATGTGCACAAAGATTGATTTCGCTTAACAGTCGGATCTAGTCTACAGAAAAAAAAACAATCATCTTAAACGATCTTGATGATTTAGATGGTCAAAAGAGTCTCGTTATGCAATTTGTTTTTTCGAAGGAAAGTTAACAAAGCTAAACACCGTGTAAACATTTTGGCAAAATTTCAAGTTCGAAAGGTGTTGATGCAATCCGTGTGTTTCTGCCCTAATTGCCGTTAAAAGTAGGACTTATGGACTTGCAAATAATCGTCAGCTATTGTGTAAAGATAAATCAAGAATAGTCAGTCATGCATTGTGAGTAGGAATTCATGAAGAAGACAATGAAGATATACATGATAAAGGAAAAACTTTTCATTTAGAAATGTGCACAAAGACTGATTTCGCAAGAAGAAGTGAAAAGCTTTACTCGTTCTATCGATGTTGAGTGACTTACTCTACTACAGCTGTCCAGCTGGCCAGCTAGACTTTCGTTTGACTTGTTAACGAGAATTTTAAATTCTTACATATTCGATAAAAAATAAAAGCAACTGAAGCCTCGAGGAGCTGTCTTGAGTAAAGTTCTTTTCTCGCTACCTGTCCTTGTAAATGAGCTTGATTATTTTCTCTTTTGCTGTAATAGCTCACGGTCGGTGCATTAAAGCTTAAACTTGTCCCCTAAGCTTTTCGCCCGAAATTGCAAATATTCTAGATTCCTTTGTCTGCTGGTAATTTCCATAAGAACTTGGGCAGCAGAGATGGCGCAGTGGTGAGAGCGCTTGACTCCCACCAGTGTGTCACAGATTTGAATTCGCCATGTCGTCATATGTGGGTCGATTTTATTGTTGGTTCTTGCCTTGCTCCGAGGGATTTTTTCTGGGTTCTCCGGTTTTCCTCCCTCCACAAAAACTAACATCTCCAAATTCCAACTCGACTAGGAGAGAGGACCCGCATGAAAACCGGATAAGGCTGATGGCGCTTCCTCTTTAAATATTGTAATTTATTTTATCTATTTAACTTCATATACAAAGAAAACAAGACCGAATTTATAAGGTTGACAGAAAGCCTCGGTACCATATAAGAGGGTTTTTTTTATATTGATCGTGGGCTAAACAACATGTACCCTCTGAGGATTCGAGTGTTAACGGCCGATTTCCGAGCTATCTGGTCTACCCAGATTCAAATTTTAGCTTGCCTTAAAAGCCACATATTCAATTTTCTTCAGAATTTGTACAAAAAAAAAAAAAAAAAAAAAAAAAAAAAAAATTAAAAGATTGCGATAAAAGTGGCGTTATTTGACAATTTAATTGGCTTGAGCTGACGGACCTCTAAATTACTTAATTTACACCTCGGTAATTATTGAGTGGCCCGAGATCAAGACAGAAATTCCCTTATACAAAAACTGCAAATAATGGAACCACCAAAAACTGTCTTTCTCAAAAAATCCATTACTATCTCCTGAGATATTATTTGACAATCTGTTTACAACAAAAATCGGATCACTTAATAGAAATGAAAGTTGTTTATAGTCATCTAGTGTATTTGTTTTTCCATTCTTTCAACAGTGATAAACAGATGAAGGAAAAGAAGGGATATTTTTCGAATGTCAGAGTTTAACCGGGCGTAGAAACCAAACCAGGCAAGCAATCAAAATTCGCCGACATGGTTTTTGAGACAGAGGTTTTAAGAACTAGGCGAAATGTTTGTCTCTTCCTCTAGATCACTTTCAACTACACAGGAACTGAATATTGCAAGCCATATGCCTTTGCAAAACGATCACTATATTTTCAAGGCATTTATTATTTTTCTTTCCATAAATATGGTATGGTAATCTTTATTTATTAAGTTTCCAGAAAATAGATAGTTTGTCGGGTACTTTTTTAAAAAACGTGTCGCCTTAAAACGGCGCGAACGCAAGGCGGTCATTCCGGTTGGGATGCTACCTGAAACTGATCTGCGTCCTTTTCAACTTCTCTCTTGCAATCAATAATAATACATAGATTTAGCCAAGCCTAAAAGCGGAGCTCTTGAGCTGGGTTGATTAAAGCCGGATTAAGCTAACCCAGAAAAACAAGACTGAGTTTTGTAACTTTGCAGCGATGTTTTCTGTTAATATTCTTCTGAAACTGCACAAAACAAAAGCAGTGAAAAGCATTTGTACACAAGAAACAGTTACATTTAGGCTAGCTATTAACCTTGGGTTAGCGTTAATCGACTTCCGAACAACCCGGCCTTGATTTCAACAATTTAACCTGACACGCGCCAGCGATCCAATCGAAAACCACTACTTAGTCAGCGGTCAACTTAAAAAAAAAAAACACTTGACCTCGAGGAGCTCTTAACCTGAGCCCTCGATATGGTCACGTGATATAGGTCAGGGGATACCTTGTTTTGAGAGATGTCAATTGACCATAACGGATGTCCATGGATGTTCAATATCAGAGAAGTCTTTTTACTCCTTGTTTGTATTTTGACTCGCCCCACGGGTTCCTCAAAATACGGCACAACTCGTAAAAATATACAGCAATACTACACACCAAAACATGTAATAAGATGTGTACGTTGTAAACCAAGGTTGCGTGATTTGCTATTAGCTGGATCATGGCTGCCATGTTGTGCGACGTCGTCGTCGTCGTCGTCGTCTTTGGGCGCACGCAACCGCGAGCCATGCCGCTAGTCGTGTCGACCATTAAAAAAAGCTGCTTGGTTTTCTATTTATATGGATGCACATAGTTTTGTTCCTATCATGGTACTCCACTCTGGTGCTCTGTTTGCCAGAGTAGAATACACACATTGCAGAATTAGACGCTGATTTTTGTTCATTGCTAAGACAGTTTTGAATAAAAATCACTCTTAATAATCAGATTAGAAGCTAATTGCATATAATAGTGAAAGCCAATAGTGAATTGCCCGCAGAACTTAAAATTATCAATATATTAACCTTATAAGACTGACAGTTTCTTTTGGAATTCTCTCCGCCGCTTTTTGAGTATTGTTAATATCTTTTGTTATCATTTACTTGGCAAATAAATGATGATGATGATGATGATTATGATGATGATGAAGGCTTTGAAGTCCGTTTTTCTCTGTATTAAAAACCGTAATTAAACGGGATTTAACAGGCTTGAAACAAGCTTAATTGAGACCAAGTTCACTCCTCTTTTTTTTTTTCTTTTTCTTTTTTTTTTTTTTTTTTGCATTCACGCATTGAACTTAATAAAGTTGACTATACATGTACAACTTTAAATACTTGTCGAGATATGAAAAAAGGAATACGATGTGGTCAATTTTGCCTTTTCGGCGTTTTTGTTTTCTCCGTTTCTCCGGATGACAGCACTGCGCTTCCATTATGGAACCCCTAGTTTCTTAACTTGACGATTTATTAGCTGACTTCCTAGCGAGATGCGTGTCCCTTGTTCTGAACAAATCCGCTTCAAACAATGGACTGACAACATATTATTAAATACTGATTACGCTTCTCGCTTGCTTAACCTATGAGAGTGGTTGAGGTAACTAATCACAAACGTTCACTAAGCCCGATGCGAACTGTTGCATAAATACAACAGAACACTTAAAGACATAACTCAAGTGACCACTTTTAAGGCAGCATGGAAATACCAAAGTTTAAGAGCTAGTGCAAGTGTCAGTACTTTGGAAATATTCAGTTTAAAAAGCATAGTTTGTAATTCAGTTATTATTTTCACGTAGACGTAGGTCAGGTTTTCTTTTTCACATCTCCCTTCTGCAAGTTTAGTTGCAACCACTATAACTAGTATGAAGTATATTATTTGTCCAAAACATTCATCTCATGCAACTCAACCAGGCCTTCTTTCCATTGAGCCCAATTTCCCTTTTACATGGCCTCACATGTTCTGAGAAGCCAGGAACGGACACTTGGAGCAAATACAAGTTACACACAACGCCTAAGCACTAGGTGAAGAGAAAACTAACTCTCATCAGTTGAAACATTGATATTGCCAGTGGCAATGTCTGAGGCAAAGTCATTATTAGGCCTTTTACTTTAAACATTCATGGAAGTTGAGCAGAATCAAAATCGTGTTTATCACATTGACTACTGCAAAATAGATACACACAGTACATATTCAATCTTGGATTCAGTGGTAAGTTGAACAAGAATTGGCTGAAAGTGTGACCTGGTACAGGGGACTAAAACAATTATTTTTTATCGCTTACATTGATTGCCCTCACCTTAGGGCTTGTTGAAGCAAACCATACCCTACTTCCACAATGATCAATTTACCATTACATTTTTTTTTTTTTACTCCATTTATTGCAATTTATTTTTGTTATTTTGAAATAGCCATCTCTCAATAGCAAGCTGTTTATGATTCCTTTTGATTAGTGAGGAAGTACAGCAGATAAAACTCGATTAATCAAGCTTTATACAAGTTTTGAAGAACGAAACATTGCTTTGATTTCGAATTATTCAACACTTTTCTTCGTAGGTTTTACTTCTCAGCTCTCTTAGCGTCGAACGAAACATAATATCTGTGAACAGCCGTTTTGTTGGCCAACGATACACTGATGAACTTCACACACAAGTCAAGATATCTAAGAAGGAAAGTGCCGAGGGTAACTTCAAATCCGGCAAGTTAAGATCGAATAAGAAGATGTCAGAAACGGAAATAATTTATCTTTCAACCGCAGAGATTCGACAAACCGCGAAGCTTCAATTCCTAAAATCAGCAGTTCCGCACTGAAAATGGCAGCTTTGTAAATCGAGTGGAAGACATCTACAGCTGTAACTTGGCCTGTGAAAAATTAATATGGATGTCATTCCAGATATCCTTCAGCATCGGAAGCGAGCGAGCCCCCTATAAGTCATAATTCCACATCACTTCCGGCGGGTGGAAATGTTTGCCATTCGGCGATCAGATGAAAATGAGCTCCAATCTCTTCCGGCACGCTTTGGCAGTCGTGTCCAACATCGCGTGTTTGACCTCTAAAAAGGTTTGCTATAGCACAGCCAAACGACTCCACTTTACTTAAAATTCCTTCTCATAAGAGAGCATAAAGCACTCTTCGGAATCACTTGTGAAATAATGAAAGGTCGAGACGGACCGAAAATTAAAACACGGAACAGCAAATGCACAATGGTCATGAACCGTAAGAGTCGAGTAGGGCGGTCAAACTCATATTTATAAAGATCTGTCAAGTATTTATCTCAAAGACGTCAACAATCAGCGATTTAACCAATCATGTCATGATACCAGGAGCTAGTATCATGGAACGGCGGCATCAATAGAATGTTTACAGGCTTCCTCGCTTCGTTGGGGCTCACCGGGAGCCTGTTCGCAGGCTATGTCGACTTGTGTCGACTCGTGATTTGATGACATTTCAACCGTTTATTTGATAACGACTGAACCAAATTACATGAATTCTAAAAGCAAATTGATTTATGTCAACAAAAGTGATATCAAACCCACCAAAAAAAATCGCCTTATTTATGCTCTCAACTAATCTGTACGTTAATCTGTACTTGCTTTTGCCTAATATACAACTCCCATATTTAAACTGATTCAAACTATTAGTACGTTAACCAATAAGGCAAGATGCATAGGATCATGTATTCCTTAGTGGAATGAATTTTCTTTGAGAAGTTACCGTCGCTATGCTACTGTTTGACAATCTGTTTACAACAACCATCGGTTTACTTATTAGACCTGAAAACTATCCGATATATTACCCTCTAGTCCATTTCGTGGTCCCAAAAACAAGAAATAACATCCCAATAAGAAATGAAGCATAACCGGCCGCTGATGGCTCGATATACTTTTTTTCCAACGCCATGAATTTGATCGAGTTGCGTCGTCTTCCATTTAGCCTGAGAGGACGCCACCACCTTTCTTCAGCTTTGAAAAGATCGGTCGTTTAATGGCGTTAAGTTGAACTGCTTCCTTTTTAACTTCACTCTTGGATCTAGGGATTAGATGTAATCATTTTCAGTAATCTCTAGAATATAAGAAACACATAGCTGAATAAGACGAGGATTTGTGTCCAAGGAATACTGTTTCACCAGTATCGAGTTTTTGTCCCGACTATTGGGATAATTTGCTTTTCGTCTCCACTTCTCTCCTGGATATATGGGGAAAAGTTAATTAGTTACCTTATCGCTGCTGTTCACAGATAATGACGGCCACTTACAAGCGAATAGATTAGAGACCGCGTACGACAATGAGACATGTGACTTAGTGAACAAGCTTTAGGCTTACAAAAGAGATTGAGGGTACTTTTCCAATATTTTGTAGTGTGCTGCCGCTTATAATTACGCCTCCTCTAACTGCATCTTTTTTTTTAAGTGGGCGGATTGAGATGCCTAGGTGAGTGTAAAGAGTAGAGCCATGCAGCAACGACCCAACCCCTATGCGTTTACTGAGCCTTTCAGTACATCTGTGAATGAAATGGCTACAAACCTTAATCCGTTTTTTAGACCCCTGCAACAGACCGCCCGACCATCACATGGTTCCATCAAACACACAAGCAAAGCACACACAAAGAAAAACTTGAACAACTGCATGGCGATAACAATCGTTACTAGTCTTGCTTGATAGACGTTGGTCTGAATTAAGACACTCAGGCTATCACTCGTAAAATATTTTTCAACCGACTTTGCGATTATAAAACAACTTTTGAGTGCTCACACAGAAACATGAGCAGCCAAACAGCAGGAGCGACTACGTGTCCATTACATGTTTTTCAACGTCATCCGTTACAGCGAAAACCAGTTAATCCGTCACCGTTCCGGCAATTCTGGTTTTCAAATGCAAATTTGAAAATAAGTGTTTGGGATGATTGGTTATCCAGAATACAGGCGGGTAACAGTTCAACTGAGACACTCAAAGGGATAAATTAGCATAATTTTTCCAACTGTTGTTTTGACAATATTTACAGCCGTAAAACTAGAGGTTCGTTTATTATAAACTATTCTGTTCAAAGTCATCTGTTACGGTTCCAAAAACAAGAAAGAAGATGTAAACGATAAATGAAGCAAAACCAAGTGGTGGTTGGCAGCTTGAAGTAGTTTTCGGTCAACATGAATTCACTTGAATCAAGTTGCGTCGTCTCAGTTACTTTGCCAGAGGGTCCAGGGGATGGTGGATGTTTCTCGAATATCGAATATCGAAAGCATCTAGAGAATAAATATAATCATTTTCAGTAATCACCAGTGTTAAATATCAACAATGGAAAATCGGGCGCATATTTTTGACCATTGCTGAGATGGAGACTTGAACATCATTCGCTCCTCATGATCAAATTAGACGCTCTAAGAGCGTTCACCCGGGCTTCGTACCGCAGTATCAAATCGTGCTTTACAATTTGAAAACGTGTATTGTAGACACAATGCAAACAAAAGAATCAGGATATTTTAGCACAAGAGGTCCGCTTATATATTTACTATTCGAGTTGTTTCGTTGAGTATCCTCCTAATCCAATCGCACGTTGTGAGTTTAAGCCATTTTGGTTCAAGAATGAAGCACGGCTATCTACGCATTTAGAACTTGTTTGCAAAGAATTTTCCAGGTCTTTTTAATTTCAACTTATGGCTATTACATTGTACATGCTAGCAGAAATTGTACGAAGTTTGTTTACTCGTCGTGGTGATCCGAGTGAATTGTGCAGCTGAACATCTTTGCCTTGTTACAATCCGTGTTGCCCTGTTGCAATCTTAAACCCTTTTTTCCTTCGGAGAGCGAATAGATTAACTCCTTCACGAAAACAACAGTCCTAAGAAAAGGCGCAACTTGAATTGCACTTAATTTGCATTGTTACACATTGTATTCACCATCTGTCTTCTCATTGGCTAAAAGCCTGCAGTTAATTCTGGGAAACAGCGCAACCTACAGATTATTCACTAATCTGCTCGCAGATTAGTGAATAATCCGTAGGTTGGCGCGCAATGCAGGATTTCCAAGAGCAATGTCAAGTTCACTTAAGAACATGGCTTGTTGAAAATAAACTGTGTTCGGTGCGATAAAGCGTTTATCGTTACTTTTTTTTTTTTTTTAAACAATGTATAATAAAACAATTATGAGATTTGGTTTTTGTGATGAAATGAAATGGCTGCAAACCCTATGCGGCCACCGCATTGTGCTACCAACTTACATGGCTCTATTAAACACAAAAGTAGAACAAACACAATACCGAAAGAAGAACTTGTTCACACATATGGCGAAAACTTACTGTGAAGCTCTGGTTTTAGGTTTTGCTATCTCTATATATTTGTTACCTGTGCTCGTTCCGTTAATACCCATCTTCAAATTCTAAAGTTTTATTTTTCATAACTTAGTTCTGAAACCATATTCTGTTGTACCTTGGGCCCCGACTACGCTACGCTGGAGAAATTAAATTTGGAAACGAAGCCTTATTTCTACGGTTAGGACTAATTTCCACACTAGTCCTTCACGAGACGGAGCTTTTTGAAAACGCTCTTAAAACCAAAGGAATTTTTAACGCCCGTTTTACGTTTTAGTGTGGACAGGAAACGTTTTGAAAACGCAGGTTTTTGAAAACGATAACCTCTTGCACTTAAGTTTTTCTACTGCCGATGATTTTAGCGGTTTTAAAGTTCTCAGACATTTAAAATGCGTTTTTCTAATGCATTCCTCCACACTTGTACGCAAAGCCAGCGTTTTTAAATTACTCTCATTTAATTTAAAGAGCGTTTTCGACAAGCTTCGTTTTCGGGGGACACTTTCTCTGAATTAGTGTGGGAGGTAGTATGTCTTACCTTAGAAATATAGCCGGCGTTCTCAAATTTCTCCTATGTAGTGTGAACCGTCGGGGCCCAAGATACAATAGAATATGGTTTCAGGGCTAAATTATGAATTTGATGACACAGGGGCCGGGAACGGACAGACAGAATAAAATGTAAAATGTATTTTTTTGAGCTGTTCAAACGTGCCGAGTAACTGAATTAACAGTTACTCGCCGAAGGCAAAGTGGACATTGGTGAACATTCACCCGGCAATGTTCACTTCGTCTTCGAAGTGAATAATAATTTTAGTATAATTTTTAGACTGTAAATATCAAGAATTTCAAGTTTCGCCTGCGCACATTTATACGGTGATGGTTTTAGAAATAGGTTGATTGAGACTCAAATTACACATCGATTTGGGCAAAAAATTGAACAAACCAAATTTACCTTAATCCATTGTTGAGTTCATGCGTAACTAATCTGAAGAAGGCTGGTTTGGCCAGCCGAAATATAGTACACCTTCGAAAAATCATCCTACGTTGTGACGGTTTCTGGTTTTATATTCTTCATTCTATATGTGAAGCCGATTAGATCACTATTGATTCCCCATTTTGTTTTTCTCTAACTCCAGAATTTCTATGACTTTAAAATGCAATAGAATATGGTTTCAAGACTAAATTATATTTTTAAAAAATGCCGTTAGAATTTTGTGACAGGGTTAGCATTTTTTGCTTGTCTTGATGGCAACCGTGACGAAGCTTAGTAACCAAGCTCAGAAATGACTTTTTTTTCATAAACCGAGCTTTTCAACCAACGTTTTTGTTTTGACAATTTCACACAAACTGCACGTCCCTGTTTTGTCAAACGCAAAATGAATGGAGGTCAAAGCAATAAGTTGTTTTTCGCTTTCTAAGTCTGAGGTTGTTTTTGTTTCTTACCTTCTGACCATTTTGATCATATCAGTTTGTAGCACAGCGCCTAAACATGCGCTATTTTATTATTTTAGTGGATTTGGTTTTGGCTCATGATCACTGCACTAGAACCTAACCATACGGACAGATTGATATCTAGACAGACACATCTCTGGTACAGCTGGGCACTTTACTTTGTGCCGGAAAAATCAAAATTCATACAATCTCTACTACTCTGATGCAGGCACTTCGCTTTGTTCTTAGCCTCTGGAGTCCGTACTAAAGGCGTTATACAGTTAGTATTAGAAAAATAAATAATGGCCTCAAAGTACATATTTTCATCACTTGTATTCTTCACCATCTACGGCCGGGATATTACGAATTCACAATATGACCAGCTCCCAGTTGGCTTGATAGCTCAGTTGCTACGGCACGGCTGCACCGGTATCGCAGAGGTAATGGGTTTGAATCCCGTTCAGGTCTGAATTTTTTTCAGGTTTTAATTTCACAACTGCTTAAGTTGTGTGCATAACTGCGATCATCAATCATTTGTTCACATGTTCCTCCGCAGTTCAAGTATATGGTCTTTCATATATTCACTTTTATAGGATACTTATGAGTTGAGTAAGCCGGAATCGAAACTGTTTCCGAGTCCGAGCAACTGTAACGTTGTCATGTGCTGTAAAGAATGCTTCACGCATTGAATATGCAATGAATTACTCCCCCTGATATAAACTGTTACTTGTAACAGGCCGCTGGGTACACCAAGCGAACTCTTCAGACAAAGAATTTGAACGGTAAGTCTCGCAACAACGGTTTTGAATTTCTCCCTAAAAAAAGATGTCGTAGCAAGTGGCCAATTAATTGCTACAAGGAAAAGTGCGGGTTACTCTTAAGTTAAAGTATTCTTGCGGACGAGTATAAATCGCCTCTTCCATGATATCTTACTTAAAAGTAATGACGCTATTATATTAGCGAAGACCGAGCACGCAAAAAACTATATCCTGAAACTTTTAATGGCAGTTTTTGTCTCGCGTTCGTATTAGTTTGCTGCACACAGAAATATTTTCTTTACGTTGGAAGATTATCGTCGGTGAGATCTACTTATAGAATCATAGCTAAGGGCTAAGGCAGCATTATTTCAATTTTCTCAATTTTCGTTAACATTTCGTTCAAATTTTCTCCAGACTTTTTTAGTTTTTTACCTTTTTTCCAAAATTTTCCTAAAATACTTAAAACGTCCGCGAAGGAAAGAATAAGTGATATGCACTATGAAGTATCGCTGTATCCCTATTAAATAGAAGATGAATTATTCAGCGCTCTCTTTCTTAAAAATAATATTTTAAAGTGTGTTTTGTCTTTGGTAATTAGTGTCGGCTGTTTAAGCTAGTAGCAATTTCACTTTTATTTTACCATTTGCGAGTAATTCAAAAAGCATTAGGAAAAGAAAATAACGATAATATGATATTGCAGAACAGCTACGTGCTGACAATGAATGATTGCATGATAATCGGATTTCCAGCGACCAAGCGATCGTATTTGAACGTCAGAGAAACCTTTTACAGGCAACATGACAGGTAGCCCGCAGGCGGTGTTGGATACGACTCGTAAAGCATGCCGGGAGAAATTTTCCCTGGAGCTCATTTTCATCTGATCGCTGAACGGCAAACATCTCCACGCGCTGATGGTGATGTGGAAATATGACTTATGGGAGGTTCGCTCGCTTCCGATGCTGAAACAAATCTGGAATGACATCCATATCAAACGTTCCGCAGGACAAGTAATAGCTGTAAATGACTTCTGCTCGATTTACAAAGCTACCATTCGCAGTGCGGCACAGATTTTAGGAATCGAAGTTTCGCGGTTCGTCTAATCTCTACGGTTGAAAGATAAATTATTTCCGTTTCTGACCTCTTCGAATTCGATCTTAACTTGCCGGAATTGAACCTACCCTTGGCACTTTCCATCTCAGATATCTCGACTTGTGTATGAAGTGTATGAGTGTATCGCTGGCCAACAACATGGTTGTTGACAGATATTATGTTTTCGTTCGACGATAAGAGAGCTGAGAAGTAAAACCTACGAAGAAAAGGGTGGAATAATTCGAAATCAAAGCATTCATTTGGGCTAAACTACAGAATACAAGGCCACTTATTTACATCTCATACTGTAATTGAATCGCAAGAGTGCCTATTGTGTTATACTTCGTTCTTCAAAAGATTCTGACACATGTAAAACAGGTGGTCCGAAGTGGCCCTGCATTCAAGCAATGTTTTGTCCTTGAAAGCTGGTGCAAAGCTTGATTAATCGAATTCGCCTGCTGTATTTCCTTATTAATCAAAAGGAATCATAAACAGCTTGCTAATGAGCTATGGCTCTTTAAAAATAACAAAAATAAATGGAATTTAAAAAACTAGAAGCTTAATGGGAGAAGTAGGGTATGTTTTGCTTCCATGTAAGTGGTAAGAAATAATTGTATTGGTCTCCTGTACCAGGTCACACTTCCAGCAAATTCTTGTTCAACTTACGAATCCAAGATTAAATATGTACTGCGTGGATCTATTTTGTAGTCAATGTAATAAACACGATTTTGGTCTTGCTCAACTTGTTTAATATTGTTCAATGTGTTTAAAGTAAAAGGACTACAAATTACTTTGCCTCAGACATTGCCACTGGCATAATCAATGTTCAAACTGATGAGAGTTTGAGATTTCTCTTCACCTAGTGCTTAGGTATTAGATGTAACTTGTATTTGCTCCAAGTGTCCATTCCTTGGTTCTCAGTACATGTACTGTGAGGCCATGGAAAAGGGAAATCGGGCTCAATGGAAAGAAGGCTTGGTTGAGTTACATGAAATGAATGTTTTGGACAAATAATATACCTCATGCTATTTAAAGTGGTTGCAACGAAAATTGCAGATGGGAGACTTACATTTACTTGCAAATAATAATTTAATTCCAAAGTATGAGTAGTATACGACGTTAATAGGGGCCGTAACCAATCAGAAGGCGATGCATATCATTAAAATGGGCTCTCGACCAATCAGATGGCAGTATTTTCGATTTGCATAAACAAGATGGCGACCATTTTTCGCACATACCCAAATAAGGGCAACATGTCCAAATAAGGAGAAATATGAAATCGAGGTTGTGACGCGCATGTCCAAATAAGGCGATAGACAGGAAGTGAGTTTTAACAATTGATTTTTATTGATTTTTACAGGAAGTAAAAAATTACATTGGTGTGTATCCGTATGGAAACGATTTGAAAGTGTTCGTGTCTACGACGCGTTTGTCGAAGACGAGTCCGTAGCGTTTGGTTCGTGTGATGACCTTGAGATGTTTGGTGGCTGGGTTTCTCCAGAAGAAGTTGGGGTTGACGACGTTGATGTTGCGTCGTTCATTCTCGAGAGGTTGTGTGAGTTCGTCGAGTAGATTTTGTCGCATGACGTCATAGTTGAGTTGCCTGGATCCTCGTACATTGAGTGAGAAGCCTCTTACTTTGCAGCAGACTTTGCCTTGGTGTGTTCTGTATCCGTAATTTTTGGGTCCAGCGGCAGTGAAATCGACGATGAAGTCGCCCTCGTCGAGTTCGTTGGTCATCTCTCCGAGGTAATCGCCTAGCGGAACGTCGGCTTGACCTGGTTTGTGCGAGTAGATGACGGAATCGGTGTCAAAGTAGAGAACTTGTTGCTTTAACAGTTCCAGGTAGCTGTATAATTTGAGCCGAGCCCAGCAGGTGGTGAAAGCGGCGACGAAGATGTTGATTCGTCCGTTGTCGGGTTGATTGTCTTTGAGTTCGGCGTGGACGACCTCTAGGGCTTCGTCGTTGGCGATTCTGACTTGTTTTATGTCGTTGAAGTGATTGGAAACGAGGGCGAAGAGTTGCGCTGCGGTGTAGACGACTTCGGTAGTGGGTTTGTGTAGGTTTTCGCCGAACTTGCCCCAGAAGGAGTTGAGCATGAGTTTGGCGGTGGCTTTGCGTCCGGGATTTTTCTGGATCATGGCCGGATCGAGAGCGATGCCTTCTTTCTGGCGGTATTGTTGCACGTACCGTGTCTTGTCTTGGGGGGTGTGACACCAGCTCGGGTAGCCAGCGGATTCCTGTTTGATTTTTAGCCAGGTGTTCACGTAATCGGCAAAGAGTCCTGTACGGCGTTGTCTGGGTGAGAAATGGTAGACTTCGTGGATCTTGATGAGCGTGTATCCCATGGCAACGGCTTTCTGGATTTCGGGTGTGCACCAGGTCCCTCGTAGCGTGCGTTGCTCGGCCGTGTGAGGGCAACGATGCGATTTCTCAAGGAGGGGTTTGCTCATTTCGTCTTCCACGCACGATCGGCAGAGTGGGAAGGTGAGTTTTTTCTCGTGCTTGAAAGGTAGAACGGGATGGTAAAGTTCGTGAGGTGGTAGTATGTCCACTTTGGCCATACCGAAGTAGTGATGGATGTCTTGATCGTCGGGGTTGACGATGATTTGTGGGTGTCCTACGGGGTATTCGCTTCCCTTGTTGACCCAGGGGTAGAGCGACGTCACGTCGATGTACTTGATTTTCTCTCCTTGAGCCACGTCGGCCACGTGATGTAGTTTGACGGCGTTCGTGCGCCCTCCGAAGAAAGCTTCTCTGGGTTCGAGCGGTTTGACGATTTCGAACGTGTCTAGAAACTGGCTGAGATCAGGGTCGGTTTTGACTTCTAGGTTCCAGTCGCATTCCCACTTGACGCAGAGCTGGTAACCTTGGCGACTGAGAAGGTCGTGTTTGCGGAGTGTGGCCTCGTAGACTTCCTGCATGGTGCGATCGGCGTGACAGATGGGATATCGGTCTCGATTGGTCGGGAAACAGCGAGGACATCCGTGCCATAGACATCCGTGGAATTCGTAGACGGTTCGAGTGGTCGGATCGTATCCGTCCACGAGATGACCGGCTAGTCGGACTTCACCCCCGTTTCGCACCGTAAGGATACGATCGCCTTGACCCGTGCGTTGCAACGAGTGTTCTTGCCAGGCTAGCCATTTCAGGGCTTCGACGGACTGATTGGATCGGGCACCGTGCCATCCTCGCGGGGGTCTGGAGGCGATGGTGTTGATCGGGACGAGTTTCTTGCGCCAGAATCGGTTGCAGGCGGAGGCGATGGTGACGCATTTCTCCATGGGGTCAAAGTCGGCTTTTTGTTTGAATTCTTGCCGGAACTTTTGACAGCCCGCTTTGAGGAGTTTGACGTCCGACTCGCAGTAGGCTTCCATTTCTTCCCGTAAGACGAAATGGTAGTCGTTGGCGACTTTCTCTTGGTACCACTGTTCGAACTCGGCTTTCTTTTTGGCGGACATGCCGTCGGGATCGTACATGTCTCGCGGTGGCATGGGACCTTCGTACGCTTGGTTTTCTAGGGTGTTGAATTTGTGCGGGAAGAATCCTTTGCGCAGTTCCTGGATTCCGAAGGTGGCGGGAAAGTTGGCCAGCGGGAACGGGAGAAAGCAGAGGGAATCTTTGAAAGTCAGTCTGTCGGATTTTAGGGACAGTATCTTGGTGCCGACGGTGATTTGGCCGGTGACTTCTCGATGGGTGGCGTAACAGTGTTGCAGGATGAACATCCCGTCGTAGCCTTTGAGATTGTGAAAGAGGACGATGACGTTCCGTTCGTCATTGTCCTGGTCGACGGCGAGGTCTTCGAGTTGGTCGAACATGTCGGCGGTGCAGTCGGGGCCGTAGAAGGAGTAGCATATCTCATTTTCGTCGTCCTCCAGGCAGAGTAGAATGGGTGTCTGATTCCCTTCGGCGTCGGTGATGGCTTCGAAGTCGCAGTACACTTGAAGGGGCGGATCTCTGTCTACCAAGACGATCGTGTCTGGATCGTCTGGACCGGATTCTTCGAAGGGTCGACCGTTGACTTTGTCGCGGGGGACGCGTTTCTTTTTGGGCTCGTCTTCGTCTTCGGGGATGCGTTGGATGTAACAACGGTGCGTCGGCAGATGGACTTGTTTTTCGCAGATGCTGCATTCGCCCCATTCGCACTTGTGATCGGGGGAACGACGACCACCTCCTCGTCCTGTCCTGCGTTTACATTCGTAGACGTGGCAACACTTCTCACACTTTTTGTAAGTGTCGCAGATGGAGGGGATGCTGAGACTCCGCCGTTGCAAGTGGTCGTTGTAGCATTGGTCACCGAAGAATTGTCTGTGACACAATCGGCAGATCTCGGTGGGTTCGGGAAACTTGCCTGGCGCTAGGGGTCGTTTTTTCTCGATGAAATCGGGACAGTCCTTTCGTTTGCAGGCGGGACACCATTGACCGAGGCAGGGATGATGTTCGAAGTCGTCGTGATCGTAGCATCGATTGCATTCGTCGCAGAAGTAGGATTTGCTGAGGAATCCCTTGAACGAATTGCATCCGTCGTAGTGATCGCCTTCTTTGACGAGACGAATGATCTTGGTCGAGGGTTCGGGTCCCGCGTAGATGATCATGTGGGGTGGGTCGATGGACATGACTTTGAGCTGGTAGCCAGGTAACGCGGCCTGAAACTTTTGCAGTTCGGGAATGCCGCAGGGTCCTTCGGGAACGTTGGCTCGACGGTGGAGGTCTTGGGCCAATCGCTCTTGGACGGGTCGTCCCTGTTTGAGATTGTGGTAATCTTGGTCACGCGAATTCTCGTTCGCGTCTACCCAGGCTTTCATGGTGACGATGGCTCGGGCGCAGCAGAGATCGTCTTTGTTTTGGATGGTCACGCGCGACCGTTTGACGATGTTCCGCACGGCGGCGCAACTCGGTTTGTATCGTTTTTTTCCGCTGCCACGACCTGGGGTACGTATGAAAGTGGTTTCCATGGTAAACGTGTCGTCGGGGGTGAATTCTTCGTTGGAGTTGAGTTTGGCTGCGAGAGACTGGAGATAAGTGTTTAGTCTTTCACTCCCTTCTTCGAATTCGCGCACGGTGAAGGTGGTGGACTGAAAGGCGTGCGTGAAGGCATGGGACTGCATGGTGAAATGGACCGTGGAGTTGGGTGTCAGGGTAGGATCCTGAGCGATTTGTTGCTCGATGGATCGTTGAAGGGCCTGAGTCAATTCTTGGCCTAGATTGTCCTCGCGAGTCACGTCTCTGTGTTGTCTGAGCGTGGCTTCGTACCGTTGTTCGTTGAGGACGTTTCTCCAGTGACGTCGAGCGCCTACGGGTCTTAAGTCGAAGTCTAGGAGGGGTCTTGTATTGCTACCACCTCCGGTTTGGATCATCACTCGGTCGTCGAAGGGGAAGGCTTCGTCGTAGGTCCGTCTGTTCTGTAAAAGACAACAAACACAACGTTTTTTAATTAGTCAGTTTTTATTGTCGGGTCTCCGAAAAGTAGCGGGCAACTTCGCGGGTTGTTTTTTCTAAGTTGTCTAACGCGTTCCTGAAACTATTTCCCATATAGAAACTCCTTTTCTCGCCACGCTTGTTGGTACAATGTCCATATATTTCATAATCCGCCATACAATGTCCATGTATTTCATAATCCGCGTCCCAATATCCATATATTTCAGAATCCTCGTAACAATTACAGAAGTTTGTGCGGCATTTAGACGGTCGTAGTTCTATGTGTCCGTAAAACCATTGTCTTTTCAGTTGGCCATATTTCGAGATTTCTCTGTGAAGGTTTCTCAGTCGATAATTTTTCCTTCTATCGCGTATGTGTTGCCAAGTTGCTAAGTCAAGTACGTAACGCTTTAGTTCTTCCGGTAACCAATCCCAGTAACTCTATGAAAAAGATTAGGGTTAGAGTTCTAAAGATGACTTTCTTACATGGGGTACACATCATACTCACTGCTTCATATTGATCCATAAGTTGGTTCATCTCTTCATCGGTCACTGATTCATGTTGATCCATCTGTTGGTTCATCTCCTCGTCGGTCAGCTCTTGTGCCATGATTTTTTTCCAGCGCTCGATACAAGTCAAAAACTCAGAGTGACTTGAACGGTTCGAACCGATCTTTTTTATACCTACGGTGAAACGGGGTCCAGTCTCCGACTGAGAGAGGGATAGGGGGGTAACCCCCACTCGACCCGCCCCCAGTCTCCGACTGAGAGAGGTATAGGGGGTAAGCCCCACTCGACCCGCCCCCAGTCTCCGACTGAGAGAGGTATAGGGGGTAACCCCCACTCGACCCGCCCCCAGTCTCCGACTGAGAGAGGGATAGGGGGTAACCCCCACTCGACCCGCCCCCAGTCTCCGACTGAGAGAGGTATAGGGGGTAACCCCCACTCGACCCGCCCCCAGTCTCCGACTGAGAGAGGGATAGGGGGTAACCCCCACTCGACCCGCCCCCAGTCTCCGACTGAGAGAGGTATAGGGGGTAACCCCCACTCGACCCGCCCCCAGTCTCCGACTGAGAGAGGTATAGGGGGTAACCCCCACTCGACCCGCCCCCAGTCTCCGACTGAGAGAGGTATAGGGGGTAACCCCCACTCGACCCGCCCCCAGTCTCCGACCGAGTAGGGGGGTATACCCCCTATCCCCTGGGTCTGGTTAACACGTGACTTGGTCTCGATCTGTGATTGGTTGGACAGATCTTCATAAGGCGAATCCGCGCCGTCCCCGATCTTCACATGACTTCACGTGGATCTTCACGTGGATCTTCACGTGGAATGCTTCAATGTGGCTTACATGACGACATTGCGAAATCACTCAAGTCAAACTGGCGGCGTTTTGTTGAGCGAGCGAGCGATGTGTATCATTCATTGATTTTCATTTTCGGAAGCGGACAACATTCCTAAAGGTATTTGAAGTAAATACGAATGTAATTTTACGGTTAGCAAGAAATTAGAAGCGAAAATTTTAGGTAAGTGAGCTTGCATGACCTTCGCCATGTGCTACTCAAATTCAAATTCAAATTCAAATTCCCTTCGGACCGCCGTTTTTCCGTTTGCAATCTCAAATAATTCTTGAATTATGTGTCTTGAATCGTTTTTGGGATCGTAGAGCTCAGGAACTTTGGAAAAAAGCTTCGTTTTGTTGAGTAAACACACTTTTCGAAAAGACGCGTAACTCGATTCGAGTTAATATTCAACTGGCTGTTGCCATGGTGACGGAAATGCGAGATTTTTTTTTTTTTTTTTTTTTTTGTGAAGTTTAATTTATTTAAATTGTTTAAAAATTACTACTAGCTTCCATGAAGGAAAACTTTTTTTCTAGAGAGTATTTTTTATGCTCTTTTAAATGAGATATAGTAGATTATTCTCCTGTAAATATTTGCTGAGATATTAATGAATAACCTTATGACCTTTTCCACGCCCATTTTTAGAACTTGTATTGACCGTCCATTACGAAAGACCATGCCTGCCCGCTCATTAGAACGGAGAAGAGAGATTGTAAGAGAGTGGAAAAAGAAGAATCCCGAGAAAGTTCGCGAGCAGAAGAGACGATATCGTGCTCGACGCAAGGACGAGGTACGGTTCAATGACATTGCGCGCGATGCTATAAAATCATTAGAAAGGAAGAATGGGGCTAAGTACAATCAAGAGAAAATTCTTCGGAAGCTGTTTAGAGCCCGTATTGTGTTAACTGATTTCGGGCGTCCCGCAAAAATCCGAGAGTACAACAGAGAGTACAACCGAGAGTGGAGGAAGAAAAACCCCGAGAAAGTTCGAGAACATAGAACAAGGTATCGTGCCCGATGCAGAGCCAAGAGGTGTGAGGAGAGGAATGAGGATATGTATGATCCGGAGGAAATTCTTAGAGGTTTGTTTCCGGGTTGCTCGATAACATCATCATCATCATCCATCACCACGGCCACTTCTAATGAAAGCGCCATCACCTACGCCTCCACCACGACCGCCGCCGATAAGAGCACAAGCACCACTACTGCATCACTACCACCACCATTTCCACTAAGAGCAGTAACACTAAGATCACCACCACCACCACAAAGAGCACTACCGTCATCCACCAACACCACAACCGCCGCCTATAAGAGCACAAACACCACTACTGCAACACTACCAGCATCACCCCCACCGCAACGCCGTGGGAGGCGGTTGTCTTATTCCTCCTCCTCCTCCTCCTCTGACTCTGAGCCTGATGAAGGGTTGGTGGCAGAGTTGGAACGCGCGTTAGCGGAACCAGAAGACCCTCCACCGCAACGCCGTGGGAGGCGGTTGTCTTATTCCTCCTCCTCCTCTGCCTCCAACCCTTCATCAGGCTCAGGGTCAGAGTCAGAGGAGGAACGCGCGTTAGCGGAACCAGAAGACCCTGTAAAACGGAGACTTTCGGAAATCAGGAAAAACAGGAGAGTCGCAGAAGAAAACCGAGTGAAACGAGTACGAAAAGAACAAGAAATGGAAAAGATGATCGTGGGAATAGCTAGTGAGCTTGACGAGATGTCATCCATGCTTCACGACATGGGACGCTCGTTCGCGCAGTTTGAACGCGAGGATACAGTAGAACAGAACCCTTGCCATTTCCCAGTCACCGTCGAACTTATGGATCAATTGGAACATTATTTATTTTCGTCTTAAAGAAAAAAGAGACTCTTTTTTGAAAAACAACAAAGCGTGTGTAACTTTAATTACAACAACAATAAAAGGTTTTACAATTTCCAACGTTTCTTGGTTTGCATGATTTTCTTAACAATGCGTTCTGTCATGGTTTTACGTCCGGGTAATTTGTCGATGGCCTGGATCATCTTGGTGTCGGCATCCCATTTGTCCTGTAAGTTCTTGGCCCTGGAATAGTCAATGTCGTGTTGTTTGGCCAGTCGGTCCAGACGGTTGATCCCGGGGTCTCCACGCGCCAGACGTTTCTTCAGTTTGGTACCAGGTCCCATGTACTGATAACCGGGCCAATGAAACTCGATCCCAGTCTTGGCCAACCATTTTTGGATGTCGATCCCATACCCTCGTTGACGTCGACGTCGGGTACTTCTCCTCGGGGGTGGAGGTGCCTTTTTCCTCTTCTTAATCCGAGTCATAGTCCAGTCCCCTTCTCCAGGGGTCTTCGAAATCTTCCCACCCTGCTTGTAACTTTTCTGCGGCTGACGGTTTGGCCTTCTTGTACTTCTTTGACTTGCCTTTCGGACTGTAACCACCGTCGTCGTAGTCGATACCGAGTGATTTCAGTACACGTCTGGCTCTATCGGAGATGGGTGCTTTTTTCTTGGACGATAGGGGAGTTTTACCTAGCGTGACCTGTTCGAATGGACTGAAGGGTTTGGGGGTTTTCTTCTCCTTTTTAAAACCTGACGTGGAGGGTATGGGGGTTTTCAGCTCCTTTTTCAGTCCTGTCGTAGAAAGGGGTTGTGGCGGGATGATCACGGGGGCTGCGGCTGGTTGGTTGACTCCCTTGAGGATCTGTTTCAACAGAGTTTCGACGGGTGCGTCGACCATGCCTTCGGGTTCTGTCGTTCCCTGGTACGTGATGGGACCGCTTTTACCCGTCCGTATACGTTTCACCAGTTTCCCTTCCTCGGAGGCGATGGGTTTGGTCATCTTGACGGCCATGCTGTCGGGGATGCGTTTGTCGTTCAGGATGAGATGTTCTTCGGCGGCCAGACGTCCGGCTTTGTTCAACAAGGCATTCTGGCTGATCTTCCCCTTGTAATAATCTTGCAGACGATTGAATTCTTGAACGGGCACCATCATGACTTCGTTCATACCTTCTGACTCAAGGTTGTGTCAGGAAACTCGGACAATTCTCTCAAGGCCGTCTCGTAACAGTCTTGCCAGTACCGTATGGATTCGTCTTTCTTTTCCAACTCGAGTTCGAGACTTCGAACGGTTCGCTTGCCTTTACCGCACTCCCTGCACAACTCGATGCACCCACCGGGCGGCGTGGTATCTCGTTTCGTTTGACAGGTTTGGCAGAAGTCACCGAACTTTAAAGCCATGTATTCTTGATACAGGTCGTGGTACCTCTTGTTCAAGAACTCGTACGAGTCTTTCCATCGGGCTTCGCGACGATTGGCGTCTTGCAACAACTGCACGAGTTTAGGAATGGTATTGTTGGACTCGTCTTCTCTCAACCGTGCAAACCGCTCCAGAACCCCGCTCCGTTTTGGGTGAGGAGATGTTCTCTTCGACGCTTGAGAGAGTTTTTGCGTCTACCCACTTCGCGCAGAACCCTTTTATGTCTTTTCAGTTTCCCATAAGTCGTTGCGTTGATGGGGATCCTCTTTTTCAGCAAATTGAGAACCATCTCGCTGATGGCGTTGATCTGATCTTTGTCGGCGATTTGTAACATCCGTTGACGTTTGTTCCGATTGGCTTCTTTCAGGACGCGCGTCAGGAAAGGACGTTGTCGTCGTAACCGCTTCATCGTGGACTTATGCGTACGAGCGGATTGGTGTACTCTTTTTATCGCTTTCCTCGACGCCTGAAGGCCGTTTGAAATGGTATCCTGCGTAAGACTCCTTCGATCTTTCCCCTGTTCTTATGGATATGTTTGTCCATTAAACCGAAGGGTCCAGCCAAAGAACCCAAACCCGCTGCTCTCATCATACTCGCCAAATCATCCCCTTTCTGTGTCCTTCTTCGTCTCCTCCTCCTACGTGCTGTCATGGTGACGAGTGAGGTGTACGACGGCTAGTCTCGTCCTTTTATTTTCACATGATGGAGCATCGGAACTCTTCGCCCTTGTGTGGAATTTTTTCACCTCGTCTCATTCGTTCCTGCATCCTTTTGGTATGCGCCCGTTCTTGTTTGGCTCTCAGGCTTTCTATGCCTTTGGTGATACCCCAAGCCGCCTTGGGTAAACCCGCCACCACAGTGCCGATCCCTTCTCCCCTTTGGTACCGTCTTCTTTTAGTGGTTTTAGCGGTTTTACGCCTTCTCGAAGACGCTTTCTTTCTCCTTGACCTCTTGGGCATGTTGGTTCTGAATGAAGAGGTTGGCCGCGATGTCATTTTTTATAGCGGCACGTGACGAAATCGTTTGGCGTAGTCTCGAACGTATCGGTCGTACGTGGGAGATGTGAAATCCGTCACCACGTCGTCCAACGTTTGCATCTTGGTCAAAAACCCATCCAATTCCTCCACGCCACCCAGAGCGTAGTTCCTGAGTTCTGTCAGCGTCTTTTCGTACGTCGTGTAAGCGAATTGGGCCATGTCCATCTTGAACGAATACTTCTTGAAATCGTTCCATCCTTTCAGTAAGGTGGCGAAAGCCGTCATTCCTACCACCGTGTACCCATCTTTCCACACGGATCCCAAGACGATACTCACGGCCACCGTCAGTAAGGCCAGTCCGTTGAGAATGGCGTTACACAACTTGTAGTAACCGAACATCTGCCTTCGACACCACCAATACTTGTGGTAGAAAGCGTACAAGACGTCCAAACGTTTCAGGGAATCCAAATCCACCACGGTGTTGAAAGGTTCATCCAATAAACAGACAGAAGTACTCATGACTCTTCTCTAACCAGGGCCAAACGTAGTCTGACTTTCTGTCGGGACGTTCGATCCTTTTAGCTTGTTGCTTGTATTCCCAGATCTCGTCCTTGAAGGCGGTTTCCACGGATTGGTTCAGGATGTCCTGGACTTGTCGGTAACTATCGCACTCGTCCGCGATACGTTTCATGTCTTCGTGATCCATGCTGGTCGCATCCCAGTAAGAACGAGAGCATCGACATAGATGCAAAAAGTAGGGGAACCACTCGACTTCACTCCTCAACATCTTGATTCGAATGGTTTTTCATCGACGAGGGGGTCGTCTTTTCTTAAGTCTCACGAGTCTTCGGATCCCGCGACCCACGCCCACTCCAACACCACCAATGGCAGCGGTCGTTCCAGCTCGGATGCCTGTTTTCACGGCGCGGCCACCCAACGCTTTGGCCAATCCCAAGGCAGCCCCTTTGCCAATGGGTAACATCGCAGACAGGGCATTCGCAAGAGCACCGCCCCATTGCTTTCTCCTTTTCGGTCGACGACGGCGTCTTCTCATGGTTGTTGTTCTCAGTTACGTACACTGGTCGAATTGCGTGTGACGGTAGGACGTTGTCCGTTTTTATAGGTGGTCGTAATCGTGTTGGTGGTCGTGATGCCCGCAATGCGACGACCCGCGGCCGTCTGTTGTTGTTGGCGTAAAATCTCTTCCAATTGTTGCTGCATCTGGGCTTGGTCGAGAACACGGTCTCCTCGCCTCCTTCTTCCTCCTCGACCCGATCGAATCGACGAAGGCGGTGTGGAGTCACTACCACTTCCGCCTCCTCCACCTCCACCTCCGCCTCCGCCTCCACCTCCACCTCCGCCTCCGCCTCTGCCTCTGCCTCTGCCTCTGCCTCTTCCACCACCGCTACCACTAGCGCTACTTCGTCTGCGGCTGCCGGAATCACTGGAGGACGTGGGTGTATTTTGACGTGGGACGCGTCTCGGTCGTTTCCCTCCTCGAACAGCGTGTGCCAAAGGTGTGGACATTGTTATCCTGGGTGCCCCGACACCTGCCGTGACATTGGCGCGCGACACCGATCCAGCACTGCCGACACCCACCGTGACGTTGGTCTGCGGTGCACCCGAGCCAGCGGTGCCCACTCCGACGGGCGAGACATTGGGCAGGGGCGGTGTCGCCAGTGACGATCGCGGTGAAGGAGGAGTGTTCAGACTCGTACCCACACCCGCGGCAGGCGGAATCGGAGTACTCGTCCGAGCCGGTGTCCCCCAAGGCGAATAATCCTCCAGAGCCGAGAAGTTGAAATCGTCACTACCATAAGAGCTCATTTTTATCCATGTACCTTTCTCTTTCTATCTTCTTCTCGGCGAGTTCTCGTTGTTTATGAACCAAATAATCGAAACCTTCACCATTATATGCGTTTATGATGGACCGTACATGACGGTAACTCTCGCATTCCGTGACCTGTCTCATCGGTTCGTAGTCCAGCTCGTGGGGATTCATGATGTATTTGAGCCTGTTTTTACACAGGTGAATGAATAGCGGAAACCACTCGACCTCGCTCCTCAACATGATGGGGTTGCAAACTGATGGCATCGGACGAATCCTTCGTCTTTTAACACATGGCTGAGGACACGTTGATCGTCCTGACTGGCTGGATGAAGATCCAATAGCATGTAACCGTAAGGTCGATCGGTGACCTTGCGAAACGTGTCCAACACCTCTTGCCATTGCGTGGGAAACGATTGCAGAAGTAAATTCCGTATCCCCAACTGATCCCGAGGGTTCTTGAATGCCGCGATGTAATGCGCGTTTCTGGAAATGGTCTTGGCGAATTTTCCGTTGGGGAATAGATCCTGGCACAGGTAGATCACCGTGATGTTCCGATGATGCGAATGTTTGGTGAAGAGATCCAACACGCGCTTGTCGTTACCACCCTCGTCCATCAGATCGTCCAGGACCAACACGCCCCCTCCAGGAAACCATCGGGGTAACTGCTCGCTGTCGGGGATGCCTTCGTAAAACTTGACTCCACCCTTCTTGAGCTTTTGGAAACCGTCTTGCCACGATCCGTAGCAGTAATGAATACTCTTCGGTGTCTGTTGGAACAAGTCGCCGTTCTCCAAGAGCAGTTTGGTGGTGAACACCGTCTTGCCGCACCCCGACGGACCCGCTATCAACAAACTCGACGGCGTGTGAAATTGAAACGCTTTGCGTCGTTCCATGATCATGAAATGGTCCAGGGTCTCGAGACGTTCCGTTTTTATCTGAACAACTTGGCCAATGGGGTCTTGACGGCAGGGATGCGTTTCAACAGACCCAATAGGGTGACCTTACGATTGAAACAGATGGGTTTTTTCTTGGCCCGACTCCTGATCTTGGCCATGGCCCTCTTGGCAGCGGCTCTCTTGGGACGTCCTTTTTTCTTGGCAGGCGCCGATCTCTTTTTTCGAGGTTTTTTCTTGGCGAATTTACTCAAGTCTCCGAACTTGTCTTCGTACCAATGCCTCTTTTTCATTCTTCTTTTCCTATCTTCCTTCTCGGAAAGCTTCGGCATGGCAGGGGCGGCTCTCTTGCGTTTCCTACGCGTGGTCACCGTCGCCGGTAATGCACCGGTGTCCAGGACGGACGGCGGTTGAAAAGACACTTGTCTTCTGGCGGGTTGAAGTATTTTCAGATTGAGTTGTCGTTTTGGCGGTTGGTTTTTCTTGAAATGAGCCTCACTGGGTTGAGGCGTCTTTCCACCCGCTTTTCCATAGCGTTTTTCTAACCTGGCTATCACGTCGTCCAAATGTCTATGCCCTTGAAACTGAAGAGCCATGACTACCACACAACCTCTTTTTCAAAAAATGAACCTCTTTTATTTCGAACAGCTTACTTTATAACAAATGACGCACTCCTTGGGAGGAACCGCTCGTGTCCTGGTGACACGGGGTTTTACAAATCTTGCGCCAGGCCAACTCGTCCACGATCAGACGTTCTACCATGTGTCCTACTTTACGATCGTTCTCCACAAACTCGTTTTTCTTAAAACGATTCAAGAACTCGTTCATGTCCCGACCTTCGGCTCGGTCGATCAGGAACATCAGGGCGTAACCGCCGCAACTCTGGCTGAACAGGGACTGCAGACTCTTGCCGTTGTGAATCTGGTACTTGAAATGACGATCCAACCATTCTTGGATCGGTTCGGCGGTTCCGTACGCGTCCAACGGTAGACCGTAACTGTCCAGGATCTCGCACTTGTTCTTGTCGGCCCACAAAGCGATCCAATGCACGCCCAGTTTGTCGTGAGGGTCCGTGTTCACGATGTAAGCGGTCGGTCCTTCTTGAGGGACTGTCCTGGGAAGCCGATCGCAAGGGACCGTGCCGTAAAAGACACAGCGTAGGGACGGATTCGTCCGTGCCAAATGATCCAATTGTATATTATTCAAGGCTACTTTCTCCATTTTTTCTTCTTCTCATTGGTACACGTCGTAGATGACGACTCGGTTCTCGTTGATCTCCAGCAAGTTCTCGAATTCGCCGTACAACAAGATAGTCAGGTTTTCTCCAGGATTGGCTCCGAAATCGATCACCAGACGCAGTTCACCTTCTTGCTTGGGGTTCAACACTGGACTGTCCAAACATCCATTGGCCGTGTTGTCAAATACAAACATGTTGCATCTCTTGCCGTCTCCCCAATCCACTTTTCTCACCATGTTTCCTTTTCCCCTGCACAACGCTCCTGAGGCTTGGAGGAATCTGTAGTAACCTCTCTGATCTTTACTGTCCCCATCGTGATCGAGTTCCAAGGTCTCGTAGGGGTACTCTTCACCTCTCACCAATTGTTTGATGGAAGCCAGATTGAATTTTCCAAAATTGAACGGACTCTCGGTGATGGTTCCGTTGAAGGCCGCTTGTTTCAACAACAACACCACTAGTCTATTAGGTAGTTTACTGTGGAAAGGATTGCTGCACTCAAAATGACGATTGTCGTTGGGATGCGAGTAAGTGCGAATTTCACCTCTCACCGTGGGGTAAGTGGCCACTCTTCCACCTTTCAGGCTGGTCATGATCTCTCGGTACACCGAGGGAGTCACTCTCACTTGAGACAGGAACAATCTCACTTTCACGTCGGCTTCAGTCAGTCTGAGAGTACTAGCACCGTCCCATCGGATGGTCCACAGGGCTGGGGTATTGAAGTACATGTCGATCTGGATCTGCACGCCAGGTAACAGTAATTTGCTGAGATGAAACACTTCCAGGAAAGGTTTGAACCTCAAAGTCACGGCTTCTCCATCTAGAAACTGGGCTCGTCCCTGGACCACATTCTTGAGATCTTGGGGTAAGGCAGTATAATGAGCATGAGGAGTACCAAAATCCAACATATTGGCGGTCAATTCATCGGCATCTCCGTCGTCGGGTACACCGAGACAGTTGTACCAACCACAGGGTGTCAGGATCGATTCACCGTCGTCTCGGTCGTAGTTCAACAGGGTCTCGATGTAAGCTTTGAGGTGGTAAGTATCGGTCTGGGGGCTGATGAGAGTCCCATTCAATCTCACATTGATCTGTTTGAAGAGGGTGTGGGCCAGATTGTTGGCGAGTCCCATAACATCCGCTGTCAACAGATTCGTGTTGTTACTTTTCTTGACGGTCAATTCCACTTCGAAGAAACTCTCGTTCAAGTCGATAAAGTCTTCTTGAGGATCGACTTGGAAGGTCACGGGGTTGATCCCTGTATTGAACGGGTTGATTCTCACCAAACGTCGAGACGACATGCTGACATCCGTGGGAGGGGTACTGAACATGTTCAGGCGAGGGTTACGAACCCCCGCCGACCGGGCATGAGCCACGAGGTCCGTCATCGTCTACGTCGTCGTCGTCTTCGTCTCCGTCTCAGGGCCGACTGCACCCAACGATAGTTCGGGCGTTTTGATTGGGACGGGAAGATCGATCCGCCTTTATACGTTCGTCGTACCGGGATAAGTCTCACGCGCCTCGAGTAAATGGGAATCATACTCCAAAGAGGTCTTTTCTCACTTTTTTCGCCAACGCCCGTTTGATCTCTTGCGTCGCTTTACGTTTCACGGCTCGTGTCGCTCCTCTCTTGACCCCGGCGAGTCCACCTCTCCAATTGGGCTTTCCTCCCTTACCGCCCGAATTTAAACCTTTCAGACCCTCCGTGGCAGCCTCGGTGATAAAGTCTCGTAGAATGCCGGGACCGCGTTTCTTGACACCTCTCCAAGCCATGCCGAATCCGTCTCCGGATTGCTTTATTTTATCGGGCTGAAATCGTACCAGCGTTCCACCGATCATTCTTTCTTAAAGTGTAACGTCACGATCGTATTGCCAGCTCCAAAGGTCGTCAGTTCTCCAGTTGTCTCAGCCACTTGCACTTCTATTGTGTCAATGAGGTCTTTGCGCACGGGAATATATTGAATGTGGTAAGGCTCGAAATACTGGACACCCGCACCTCTTCGGATCAAGTTGACCTCTCTCAGTAAATCCGTGACCTGATTTCCCACCACGCCACTTCTAGCCACGTCCGAGTAGACGAACAAAGAGCGCGACCTGTTTCCCACCACCACCTCGAACGCCTTGTTCAGGTTCAGAAAACGCCAATTGCAATAGATGCTGAGTTTCAAATAACTGTTTCCCGTTGAATAGGTTGAGACCGTCCAAAAAACAGGTAATCCATCCGAGTCGTGTAAGTCCCCGACGACACCAATGTTGGGAATTTCATCTTTGAAGAATTCGCTCTGCAAGTTAGGCCCCAGATTATAACCGCTGCCGTTCTTTTCGAGCCATCCCATTTTACAAGCCAGGTCGACATTGATGTGTAATGCAGGCATGTCTTTGATCGGACGTAAGATGTTTTCGTTGTCCGTGACCAGGTCTTCGCCTTCCCACTTGAACTTGACGTAGGTTCTTTTCCCATCACTCGTGACATATTTGGATCCTAATTTGGGTCCGTTGTACTTGAAGACGCGTTGTCGATCGAAATAGGCGATCATGGATTTCATGAGTCCAACACCGTCCACGTTGTGAATCACCTTCTTGAGGTCCTCCGTATCGAAGTAAGCTTCTCCATACATGTAGTGGCTAGTCGATTCTATGCGTCTCCATGCGGAAAAGGCCAAGGTGACTTTTTTATCAGGATCGTTCGGCGTCAAGGAAGGCAGCCTCACGTGGGCATCCGGCATGGCGATGCTACTCAATCCCACTTTCCATCCTCCGTCTCCATTCAGGCGTAAGGGGTGCGGTAACCTGATCTTGAAATGGTTCGGTTTGTTGTCCGGGAACTCGCTCTTACTGCTGTGACTGGGTAAGCTGACGTAAAAATCACTCATCCTTTCTTGAAATGCAACGTGATCGTGGTCACGCCCGACGCAAAGTCCACCAGTCGCCCGTCGTTCTCAGATACCTGCGTCTCGACAATGTCCAAAAAGGTCGTGCGCACCGGTAGATATAGAATGTGTCTCGGTTGAAGGTCGACCACGTCCGGATCGTAACGCACCTGTTTCAACAGGTCCGTGACTTGATTCCCCGTCACCATACTCTGTCCCACATTCGAATACACGAACAAGGAACGACGCTCGTGACCGAACGCTTCCTCGTAACTGCGATCCAGGTCCGTGAACACCCAATTGATGAAACAACTCAAATGTAAGGTGTCCGGGTCGATCTTGTAAAATGTCTCGTCCCCGTCATTCTGCGCTATGATCAAGTCCGTGGCCGTGGGTACGACTTCCGTGGGAAATTCTTTCCTCAGGTGGGGTCCCAAGACGTAACCCGGTCGTCCGTTCTGCAATGTTCCCATCTTCACCCATTTCATCTTCTTGGCCAATTCGATGCCGATGTTCATTTGCGGGTAGACGCGTTTACCATTGATCAGGAGGCTGAGGCACGTTCTCGAATTGTCCAGGACGCATTCTCCATGCTCGGCCCGATGCATGACCGTGTACAGCAATTCGGTGGGATCGTCGGGTTTACTCTTTTTCTTGTACATCGTCACGTCGGCATCCGTTCTAGATCTCAACCTATGCAGGTATCGATCTCGTATCGCGTTCAGTAACTCGGTACCAGTCCTAGGCGTGAATTCCAAATCGCTTTCTCGCGTCACTCCAGAGACCTGCGTGTATAGGTTTATGGAGGCGTTCACCATGTCGATCCACCAGATTTCAAACAGAAGAGAATCTTTCAAGTCCATCTTACGCGTCGCGGACGGAAACGAGAGGTCGCTGATACCCACTTTCCAGCCCGACTCTCTCAACTGCAACGGGTTCGGCAGACGGTTCTTGAAACTGTGGGCCTTGTTGTCCGGGAACTCGCTCGTGCTAGCATTGCTCATCAGTTGCACGTAAAAGTCGTCGACAGACTCATTCATACTTGAAGTGTAATGTCACCGACGTCACGCCCGATGTAAAGTCCACCAATCGTCCGTCGTTCTCGGCCAATTGCACCTCCACTATATCCAAAACGTTGCTGCGCACGGGTTTATATTGAATCTGATTCGGTTCGTACGTCGTCTTGATCGGGTCGTGGGGGACTTCTCTCAAGAGGTCCGTGACTCGATTCCCCGTTATGGTGCTACGACCCACATTCGAATACAGGTACATGGGACTGCGAGGCGGGGGGAGGTCCGGATGAACGACGACTCCGCGATTGTAGGTCTTGGCGTATTCCTCGTCCAGGTAACTGAAGCGCCAGTTGCAATAGGGACTGAGCTGTAACGTACCGGTGGTGAGCAAACTCCAAAATTCGCGAGATCGATTGTCGCTATGGTCGGTCCAGTCTTTCTTGAAATCAGACGGGACGGTGTCGTTGGGAAAGATCTTGATCATATTCACGTCCAAGTGAACGGAGTAATACGATTCCTCGCGAATCAAACCCAACCTCTTGACCAGTTTAGAACCAAAATACACTCTGGGACGATGTCTGTCTCCGGACTCGTCGAGGAACGTGTCGGTGTTGTCGATAATCAAATCGTTCCCCTCCCATCGGAACACGGGGTAGTATTTTTTCCCGTCCGGCGCTCGTAGACTTTCACCCGCATGATCCATGTAATGATACAGGCGTTCGTGAAAACGATTGATGAGGTATTGCATGAGAGATTTACCACTCGTCACCTTGTGTCGGACACTGTTCAGTTCCTTCCCGTAGACGTCAAATGTCACGGGGTAACGAGATGGACGCCACGTAATCCCGTCGTCCTGCAACATGAACGTTTCAATGGTCCACTCCATACCGAACAAATAATCGCCGTCGTCAAAGTCGTGCGCTTGAGGGACCGGTACTTGATGCGGTCGTGACGGAGGAATCGGGTAAGACACGCTCGCCAAGCCCACTTTCCATTCCTTGTCGGATTCAAACAGGAGCGGATACGGCAGACGGTTCTTGAAACTGTTGGCCTTGTTGTCCGTGAACTCGCTCGTGCTGGCATTGCTCAACAACTGCACGTAAAAGTCTTTCATTTTTTCGTCTTTGGCTTCTTGGTCACGTACAAGCCTTTTTTATCCACCCAACTGTCGTACTTGACTGGCCAACCTTTCCATCGCACCAAGACTTTATCCCCTTTTCGTTTGACGATCTTGTCGATGCGGAACAGATCGTCGTCTTTCACGTCCACCTTTTGCAAATCTTGCGCGTAAAACGTGCCCTCGACCGCCGTGCCGTCCCATTCTTCCACCTTGTACGTGGTGACCTTCCCAGGACGCACTCGGCGTATCACAAACACCTCTTCGGTCCAACCGGGTAAATACCCTTTCTTGAACTGACGGAACTTCTTGTTCAGTCTCACACGATTCCCGACTTTGAGTGGAGGTCGTCTCGATGTTTTTCCCTTTTTCTTTTTTTCCGTAAAGAGTCTCCCACACGTCCTCGCTATTGGCTAAAGTCACTTGATCGGGAGCCATCTTGATACTGCGATGATACGATCGATTGTACCCTCGGACCAGATCTTGTAACACGGGCACATACGTAATCGTATTCTTCACGGTGAAGTACCGGTACATACGTTCCTTCAGGGTCCGATTGAACCGTTCCACCACACTGGATTTCGTATCCCCGCGCGTCGAAAAATGATGAATGCCTTTCTGCTTCATCAAATCCTGAAACGTCTTGTTGTAGAATTCCTTCCCGTCGTCCGTCTGGAGATTGATGGGTTTTCTACCTCCTTTCAGGATCTTTGCCATGGCTTCCGTCACCGCTTTACCCGTCTTGCTCTTCAAGGGCTGGACCCAGGCGTGTTTGGAAAACACGTCCACTACCGTCAAGAGATAACGATACCCTCGATTGTACCTCGAAATATTGATCACCTCGATCAGGTCGGCCGTCCACTGCTCGTCGATGCCGAACACCACCACCGGGACCGTGGGAAAACGACGACGTCTGGGTTTGTGCAACGTGTACCCCAAATCCCGTTGCAGGACCTCGCGAGCACGTCGTACCGAGATCTTATTGGCCTGGGTGAATCGCGTCAGACCGCCCAGACTACCGGGTCTGGAAGGATCCCGATACCGTCCCAGTAACGTTCCGGTCGAAAGCGGCTTTTGCTTCTTCTTTTGACCTTTCTTCATAGTCGATAAAGTTTGTACACGCACTGTCTCCACAACTCGAAACGTTGCTCCCGTACCTCGAGATACTTCTTAAATGAATCGGGTTGCCGTTTCAACCACAAGATATAAACGACAAAACGCATCACGTTGGGTTCGACGTCGGTATAGTCAAACACCTCCAAGGGCGAATCGCTGAAATGGTCGGGGATGGGTTCACCCTTACCGTATCGCTCGTAGACACTAGTGCACTTGGAACACAAGGTCGTCCAACACCATCGATCGGCTATGGTCGTACACATTCTCGAGATAAACCAACTCAAAGCATGAGACATAATGATTTGAACCCAATTCTTTATTCACACTTTCTTATATGTACAAAAACGTCGTGCCTGATTGGTTCTTACGAAAAACAACACCTCTGATTGGCTAAACAAAAAAGAAGGCGAAAAAGACTTAGTCCGAATCTGTAAAGTAATCAACATGTTCCATGTTCTTAAGATCTCGTCCATACTCATCATCACAGTCTTCCTCGTAGGTATCCATGGCATAATATTTACAATTTCTCCAACAACATTCCCCTTTACCGGGTCTCCACTTCAGGGCTTCCTGCTCGTCCCCCTTCGCATAGAATGCTTGTCGCATACTCTCTTTACACTCACCACAAAGGTCCTCCCGATCAGTGTCCATGGCACGAAAGAAAAACCGATCCTTCCACAGATCACGTTGATGCATGATATCGTAGATCAACTCTTCCAACTTCAGACACGTTTCCTTGTAATCTCCCTTGCTGAAAGTCAGTAACGACTTCACCATGGGACTCTCGTCTGCCTCCAACACCCGTCGTGATAGGTCACGAGAGAAACGCAAGGGCTCAAACAGATCACGGATGGCATCAGTCATCATGTACGTGAGGTTATCCGTGGCGATCAAACAGGCCCGCTCGGCGTCCAGGGTGGGATCACTACAATGAATGAATTTGAATTGACCGCTACCACTTCGGTACATCACGCGACACCACTCACCGAAAAACAAAAACACGTGTTTGTTCTTCTTCATCATCTCCAAAATCGTACCACCCCAGTCAGGACGACGTCTCATCAAGAGCTGAAAAGACCACAGACTATCGGGTACTCGACCTGACGGTTCGAAGAGATTGTCAAAAATGTACAGGTCCACTTTGGCATCCGGAATGGCGTCGAGATCTCTTAAAGTGTGTACCTTCAGATCCACGATCTGTTCCACGAGGTCCCGAATCTGGTTCGAGTTGCTATAGTAAGTCATCTTGACACCCTCAGACAAACTCGTTAAACTTCTTTCCTTCTCGATCCGCTCGCTTCGTGATCTCCAAGCCCGACAAATGAGGATAGCAACTACGCACACCCCAGTCAATCAAGTGCCTCTGGAGCCTATAGTACAAAGGAGAGACAAGACGTAACTCCAATTCAATTATCCTCGCGTGTAACGGTCTTTCGCCTTCTTTTTCGATTGTATCCAAAACGTCAGAAGCTCGATTCAACTGCTGTCTCAGATCTTCAAGGATCTCTTGCACGTCTCTCTCATCCAAAATCCTACAGGTCATCACCGCGTCAACAGCAAGTCGAGAATGATTCGCTGCGTCCAACGGGCTCCTTTTATACCCGCGCCGTGGATCCACTTTCACTCCGTACTTTCCCGGATCACGTGCCCACTTCAGATCCCGCCAATCGGAACGAAGACCGTTACATGATCCCATCACACCACACGTCACTGATTGGTCGTCAAAAACGTCCATAAAGTCGAACCACGCATTCCATCACGAGTCACTTTTCAGCAGAAGTCGTCATGGATTCACACGTCGAACCCGTCAGGAAAAAGAAAAAATCGTCCAAAAAGAAACTGGAACTGCTCTTACCCAAGAGAGTGGAAGGAGAAGTAGGAGGTAAACAACTACAATCGACTTTAGATAGATGGTTATTCAAAAAACCTCGTGCCAGACTCCGTTTCAACGAACGCGTCCTCTTCAAAGAAATCACCCCGGACTCGGTCAGTTGGACCACCGTCCCTCTCAAAGGCTTCTCGCGACCCTGGAGCGCCTTTTCGATCCAACGCCAAGAAGTCAAAAGCCAAATGAAAAGTAACCATGACAAGCGAAGGCAAAGACCGACCCCCAAGAACGTGCGAAAAACCACCCACATCCTAGAAACCATGCGACGTGAAAACACCTTGTTGGGATACTAACTCAATCTCTATCTTCACAGACTCAAAGCTACCTGCCATTCAAGGCGGATGCATGACCGTGATCAGAGACTCACCTCCTCGAACCGTGCAAGTCCTGGAAGCCATGGGACTCGACAAATTCAAGAAAGACGACCTCGTAGAAGTATCACCTGAAGTGGATGACCGAGGAGAATTCACCGAAGTCCAAGTGTTGGAGGAATTCGACCCCGATCAGCTCCTGAACCAACTGAAACCCCAAGATTCCATCTGCCCACGTTGCATGGTACCCCTGACATACGGAAGCGTGCGAACCCCAGACGGTGGTACCTGGGAATATTACCGATGCCCCTCTTCCAGATTCTACACCAAGTGTTATGTGACCTGTGGCGTCAAAGAGGTGGGCACTTACCTGAGACGCGTCGAAGAACAGACCCACCCCTGCTACAGGAACATCGACCCGGCTCGTTTCCGATGTCTATGCAGCAAGTCCCTGGTCTTAGCCACCTCCCACTCCCAGTCCAACCCAGACAGGCTCTATCTCAAGTGTCCCAAGCGTACCTGCAAGTTCTTTCAATGGATCGACGAATACCGACGAGGAGTCGCCGAAGCCATACTGATTAATGGACAGGCCCCAAACTAAGAAAAAGACAGACACAGTTTTTTTGTAAAAAACACACTCCGATTTTTTTTATTTCTAATAAAGGCAGGGTGGCGCAGTGGAAGCGCGTTGGGCTCATAACCCAGAGGTCCGAGGATCGAAACCTCGCCCCGCCCATTTTTAATTCACATTTCTTTTTACACGTTTGGTAATCTATCGTTCGCGTCGATCATGGCTCGCATCGTTACTTGATCACAATGGTTGAAAGTACTATAATAATCGTTTATTGATTGATTGATATCCCGAAGAAAAAGAGGGCGCCGGTCAATAGGACCGTGCACACGTCCCACCCTGTAATAAGTGGAATGACCAATAAAAAGTTGTTTTTGTTCTATTTTCAGACTCCATGTCTCGATTTCCTAACCCTCAATGTCTATGGTGCAAGGAAGGATACACTTTCAAACACAGTATCAGAGACTACTTCCTGACACCCTGTTGCGACCAATTCTTTCACGGAACCTGTAAAGCCCTCCACACTGAGCGGTTGAAACCCTCCGAAAGACTCTGCCCTCATTGCAAAGCCGTGAATTTCGGACTGCCTCCCGATGACAATCCCAAAACCAAGTCCTAAAGAGGTAAGCGCTTCGATGGTCTAATGGTTAAGACGTTGAGTTGTGGCCTCAAAGACCCAGGTTCGATTCCTGGTCGGGGCATTAAATTTTTTCTTTTTTCTTTTTAGAGACCCCTGGCCTGTAAAATCCGTTTGGACGAACCCCACCCCGACGAAAAAATCACGCAACAAACCATGTACATTCTCTCGTTAAAGGATCTTTATTAGTGTTACAGGCATGAATAAAAATGTTTTTTCACTCCTCTGATTCTGGTGTTTTTACAATTTGTTTGACAAATGCACGGTACGCCAACTCGTCTCTGTTGTCCCAACTGCTCTTCCACGCTTCCCATCCGTCCTCAAATCCATCCGACAACTTCTCCAAACACACAGGGTCTTTAAACGAGATGGACTGGTCATCAAACATCTTCTCAGACAGCATTCTTCTGAACCTCATCACCTCATCCGCCAGCTTCACCACCTCTTTCCTCAGAACGACATCCATAGCGTGAGAAACGGCGCATTTCATTATCTTTCCAAGAATACCGTCATGAACAGCATCCATCACCCTCGTGGCAAGTTCTTCTATCTTCTCCTCTTCAGAAACACTATTCACCTTCGTCTCGCTCTCCTCTGAAGACATCTTCTAGTCGCCTAGCTCAAAACAACAATACTCACTCGACACTCACGCAAACCCTTTTATTCCCATCCGAACCTCGATTTCATGCACGTGACAGCCTCGATCTCATGGATTGGCTATCGCCTTATTTGGACATGCGCGTCACAACCTCGATCTCATGGATTGGCTATCGCCTTATTTGGGCATGCGCGTCACAACCTCGATTTCATATTTCTCCTTATTTGGACATGTTGCCCTTATTTGGGTATGTGCGAAAAATGGTCGCCATCTTGTTTATGCAAATCGAAAATACTGCCATCTGATTGGTCGAGAGCCCATTTTAATGATATGCATCGCCTTCTGATTGGTTACGGCCCCTATTAACGTCGTATACTACTAGTATGCTTTTTAAACTGAATATCTGCAAAGTACTGACAAGCACAACAAAAAAACAGCAAAACAGCACAAAAACTACATTCTGGAAACAATGAATGAATAGCTCATGGTCCTGACTTGCCTTCATTGCATGTCCTCATATCACACCTCTGCTGAAGTTTAAGGCTCAATGTAACTTGTGTAAACTAAACGGAGCTCTTACCCCGGAACAGTGCTACGCAGGTCATTTGAAATATCTGTCAGTTTAAAATTTATTATTTACTGCAAGTCTTGTGGTCAACAACGCAGTAACCATGTACTGATATTAACATTTCCTACACTGTCTGTTAAAAATTTTGCCCAAAACAGTCCCCACAGCACTTCCTGGTGTCTACTCGTAATGACTGTGACCAACTGAATTCAGAATGATCTAGCATGTAGCTGTATCCTAGATCATCTATAGTGAAAAGGTTTGACTGAGATAACTAAATCGTAGCAACATTTTAAAATAAAAGCAGATGCACTAAATTAAATACTTGTAGTAGCTCTTAAACTTGGGATTGCCATGCAGCTCTCTAAGTAGTCACTTGCATTATGTCGTTATGTATTCCGTTTTGGTCTATTCCATTCTAAATTTGATATCCTAAATAGCAGCATGCTGTAGCTTTCCCTATTTGATCACTACAGTGTAAGTGGATAAATTTAGTTCTTGGGAAATATAGCAAAGTTAATTCCAAGCCCATAATCTTTTAAAATACCAGTTGGTAATTCAGCATTTGCTTGAAACATATTGGCTCGTTCTGCTCCAGGGGGGTTGACAATTATGCGAAACTATACACATGAAACACTTATTATTTATTGATTTAAGCTTATGTATAGTCTCCCACTAATACCAACATTCAAAGCAAAACAAACATAAAGAAGTGGGAGATCAAAATAATCAGCCATAGATGACTGAACAATAACATCCGATCCAAGAGTAGTAAATTTCTGTTAGAGATAACAATTCAAGACAGGCAGTGATCATGATAGTGAAAATTCACTGTAAATGAGATGATATCTCTAATGGACTAGCATCCAAAACAGGATCCAAAAATCTTGAACATCGGCCAAACAAACGGATGACATAGGCATCGCAAAAAAAGAAAATAATAATAATAATAATAATAATAATAATAATAACATATACAGGCAAAAACTAACGATAGATAAATCCGACGTTTCGGCGACATCTTGGCGCCATTGTCAAGGGAAATTAATTAAATATGCGATTTCAAGAGTAACTAAGAGTTCAGAGTTTCTAATAATAATAATAGACACGCAGGCAGGATTCCGGATGACCTTCGCAATTGTTTTAGCGTGTTGAAAAAATGCCACAACAAGTTTGATTGTCTCATTAATGAGATGTTACTCATTAAACAATTACGACCGTGTTTAAATGTACAATCAGACTCAGTTCGCGCTAAAGTCTTTGTCTAACTTATGCAAATTAGAAACTCTGAATTCTTAGTTACTCTTGAAATCGCATATTTAATTAGTTTCCCTTGACAATGGCGCCAAGATGTCGCCGAAACGTCGGATTTATCTATCGTTAGTTTTTGCCTGTATATGTTTATCTAAATCATTGTTGATTAGAATAATAATAACAAGAAAACATCAAGATATAAAGGGAACAAGCCGAACCACAAAATTACACTCTTAAAACAAGGGTAGAAATCACACAATCACTCCTGCGAAATACCGCTAACATCTGACAAATCAAGGAAAATGCCCCAACTTCAAGTCCGATTTTGACCGTTAAAACGGCGGCGCCCGCCTGGGCCCGCCGGACTTTTCTTAAAGTTGAACTCTCGAACTAAAGTTTCACGCAAAAATAATTCACAATACTGATCTCTGTTACCCCGCAAACGACCAAAAGAATATCCATGTCAAGTGCGTGTGGTAAACAAACGTTTTCCATTGACTAGTTCTGATGCAAAAATTGCTTACCTGCACTTGAAGCTTGGTAAATAACTGGTCTAGATATTACACTAGCAGCTCCAAGAAAAGGTTCGTTTGATTCTCTTGACGAGTGCAGAAATCGGTCGAGAAACGACAACCTACTCTCAACCTACTCGCAACGAAAAATGTGTCTGCCATTGCTCCGGCTGAGACGACATATGATTGGTCAAATACTGTCACGTGAACCGTGCCCAACACCGCCTGGGTAGCCCGAATACGAAACCTGTGACCCTTGTGCCTACTCACATCTAAACCGCAAGAACTCAAGAACCTTTGGAGTTCAGAGAATTAAACTGACACTCAGTGGCTTGTGTCACTTGGCAGAAAAACGGGCCCATCTGAGTGTGGCTACAAAAGTTACAAAAATCCATCCATGGTTTGAACCGGGAACAATAGCATGGTGGCAAAATGCCCACGTGCTATTAGGTTACCAAATGAACGGTGGTCGGTCAGCTGTGTTTGAAGTTTGTTCTTGTTATTTTAATTATGCAAACACTACGTTGCTGTGTGAGAAAGCGCAAATAAACACGTTGCGGATCCATGGTTTGAAGTTTTTGTGTACCGAAATTTCTGTCACTGGGCACTCATGAATTCGCTTGAACATATGGCCGGTCATTTACCACGCGTGAGGTCAAGATGGCTAAATGTTATTCTTTACGATACGGCTGTGGATGAATTAGATCAAGATCACGGACCAACTGGTACTGAATAGTAAAAAGAAAAGATCAGTGTCGCTGGAAGGAAGTCGATGGTTCGTAATAAGGCTTAATTTATGATACCATTTCAAAAATCGTGGAAGACAGAAGTTCTGCTATTATAGAATAGAACATAAACTCGCAAATGGAAGCGAAACATCATCCAGCTTCCTATTTACTAATGATAATTTTAGAGTTAATTGCTGCACAGAACTACTAATAGGTTATGATAATCAGCGCCCAGGCTGAGCCCCAAAGCTAGGAAAATTGAGTTATTTATCGAGCTAAAAAAAATGTGGTTCTCAAGTGGCTGTCTGTACGTACGCTTGTACAAATTTACGAGCTTTTTAGGTCTTGTTTTTGTTCATAACGCAGAAAATTACCTCATTTGGCCTTAAAATATTAATGGAAAGAAGAAACACCAAAAAATGTTTAAGAGGCATATAAGAGGAAAATCATGAGATAGAGATTCAAAAACCTTTTTGATGAAGAATATCTGGAGAATACAGAAGCGAATACAGAGCGGCGATTTTATGTGGATCTCAGGACTTCAGAAAACAAATGGTAATATACATCATTGTTTCGAAGTTGGATTCGATTTCTTAAAGGACTGGTAAAGTTACGGCCGATAAAAATGACCGCAAAGCCGTTAAAAAAAAAAAAAAAACATTAAATAAGAAAAATTAAATAAAAAACAACATTCAAGTTACACATTGCGATAGCCCTTTTCACCGTTAATTTTTCTTATTTGCATTACAATGTAATGCAACGTGGATGCGAGGCAATTTCGGGCTAAAACTACAAAATAGCCCGAGATTGCCTCACATACATGCTAGATTTTATTATAATGCAAATGAGCAAAGTTAACCGTGAAAAGGGCTATTGTCCCCCGCAGTGGAGGTGGCTATAGATGGCTATTGGTGGATACTATCTCTACCACAAGCCATATACACTGAAGGGGATAACTGTTTTAGTATATACATGTACCGATGCCATACTGAGATAAAATAGCCAAACAAGACGGCAGAAAGCTCGGAAGATTCACACTGAAGTAAAATACCAAATTGCGGTAAGCGACATGTTGTTGTAGAAACTGTCGTCGCGTTTTCTAAACGTTTGAAGGCACTAGCAAAGTTGCTTTGGCGAAATATCTTTAAAAGGAGTACTGAAAGTCTTCTTACTTTCAAACCATCCTGTGATATATCTTATAAATTTCATTGTTTTAATTGCCTTTGTCTCTAAAACAACACTTGTGTTGCCTTTTCGAAGTTTTTGTAAATTGCAATTGTAAACAAAATAGTTCTGTGTCGGTCGTCGCCGATAAACTCATAAACTAAATACAATAATAATTCATCTAACTTGTCGATACTGCCAAGCCTAATTTTGCATTTTTTTTCTCTTTTTTCTTTTTTTTTTTTTTTTTTTTGCGTGATTTTGTTTGTTTTGTTTTGTTTTTGTTTTGTTTTGTTTTTTGTCTGTTTGTTTGTTTGTTTGTTTGTTTTTTTTTTGCGTGTAGGAACATCTGATTCCTAGACTGCTAAAATTTCTTCTTCTGTTACTGTTTGAAACCAAGAAACCATTTTGCTCAAGACTCTCGCGAGCTGCGAGACTGCGTGAAAAGCAGTATGGTTTGGTATCTGACATAGCGGACGTTTTTAACCTGATCACGACTATTGATCGAGCGCGGTGCTTCCTTCGTTCGTGGCTCATTTTTTAATAATATATATAAATATTATTTTTTTTTTGTGGGTTTCTTTCTTTCTTTTTTCTTTTTTTTTCTTTTCTTTTTTTTTTTTTTCGTTTCGGTGACCGCAACCATGCCTCCCCTCGGTTGACTCCTCGAAAATAAACTTCGTAACATTTGATGTTTTGTACAATAGAACTATCGTGCACAAATGGGCAAAAAGAACCAGGTCTTTTCGTGATCACAGCCGCCAACACTTCCAAAGGATTCCTACTGTACGATGTACCGTTCAAAGCTGTAACCTATCGCCAACAGAGTCTCTATTAACTGGAAAAAATTCGGACTTATTGGGTTGAAGCTTTCTGGCTAGAGAACTGTTTTCTAATGATTTTAAATAGTTTAAACTTTGACTAGCTAGAGACGGATGGAATTATCTTGATGTTGGTTCAAGAGTCAACAAACGTAATCGAATTTTATGGAAAAGCCAATGAAATTAAACTGTTCACACGGTCAGTATTTCACAGAGGGAAAGCGCCAGCAGTTGTTTCCACTTCTGGTTTCTCAGGTAAACGGAGTTTTGTGTTGCTGCTGTTTGGCTACTGTTGAATTAAAAAAAAAAGTTTTTTAATTGTTGTTTCTTATTCTGTTAATGTGACTGGCCAACGTGATCCTGACTTCAGAATGCTGTTTTTATGAAGCGAATACAGCTAAACAGTTTATAAATGGACGTAAAGACACAAGTTTTGTTCTTCTTTTGGTGCCATTCAAGAGTTTTGACTCAATGGCATGAAACGAGGGAATAGATCGAAGGACAGTAACGACTTTCCTCACTGCCCTGTTGTCACGCGCTTTCTCATTGCTTGGTTTTTGCATTTCTGAATTGCTTTATTTTGTATCGGTCCCACTGTCTAGCTTAGGTAATTTTTTTGTCCCATATGAGTGGGTCGTGCATAGGCCCGATATTCCTTAGTACACGCACTTGTTGTACCGACTTCAGCTACTCTTATTTACGCGAAACATCCGTGTGTTTTTTTTATTATTATTTTTCTGCAAATTCCTGGGAAGCCAATCTTTAAGGCTGCAAAACCCTACTCTTTAATTAAACGACTTTTAACCGTCATCGCTTGTAGCTCATTACGTGCCATTTATCTTATGTATGTATGTAGCTGTGGTGTGGTCACTGAAGCGCTCACTCAGTAGTTTCATCGGCAGATTATATGACTGGTTTGACCTAAAGCCGTTTATTGAGAAGCATAGTAGTTACGTATCCCATCCTAGTTTTGTTCAGTTGCTCACGTACCTTTTAGAGTATTTGAAGTGGTTTTATAGTGTTGGAATCGGTTGAAATAGCTCACAGTTAGTATGTCACGATTTGATCCATTTATTAACCTGAATTTACTGGCATAACTACTCGTAAAACGGAATCAATATCTTATTTTCAGACCGACTTCTAGCAAGCAAGACTAACAACGATTAGTATCGCCATGCATTGGTTCAAGTTCTTCTTTGTTTTTGCTTTGCTTCTGTGTTTGATGAAATTACCCTGCTTCGTGGAGGCACTGAGTCAACCAAGCTCTAATAGAGGTTCATGCTGCCGCAGGAGGTTTGCAGGCTTTTGAATACTGATAGTAATAATATTTAGAAAACAGCCCTATTTCCTCACATTTGCATTGCGCATCCTTACTGCGCATAATTCATGGCATCACCAGCGCGCGCTCGTGCACGCGCACATTGAAAACATGGCAGATTTGCCGTAATATTGAGTTCTGTCAGTTGAAAAATGGCTATAGCTCACTAACGAGCTCGGGCAACCCAATTTTTTTTCCAGTCGTTTTAATCAACTGATCATTAGCTTTGCGTGAGAAAAGACGGCTCTGATTTCTATTGCTGAAAATTGGAGAAATAAGGAAAATAGCAGCTACACTGTAGCGTTTTCTATTTGCAGTTTTAATGCTGAAATGACACATTTTCAATGCCTCACTGCTCCTTAACGAGCATGGGCACACCCCCCTCCCCTTTTTTTTATTTTATAATTAAAGTTCTCATATGTTGAATATTCAGTGAACAAAGTTTGAACAAAAATATCTTGACAGTTTTATTTTAGGGGAAATACCTTAACAGTTAGCTTATGAGCTTTCTATGAGGTGATAGTTGATGAGGCCGAAAGCCGAATCAAATACCGCCTCATAAAAATCGAGAGCGAATAATCTAATTGTTTTAGTATAATTCTAACTGAAATAAACGCAAATAATGGTTTCTAATCATTTTTCTACGCATTATTGAATTTTACGTTTTAAAGGCCCAGTTTCACCTTTAATGCATTGCGCGCCTCTCACTTCACTAATGAATTTTGTGCAGTCGAAAATTGTCCTTGAAGTGAATCACTCCGAAATCCATTTCAATCCGTGGTTATTTTCCCATTTCAGTTTCTGTAATTAATGTAAATAGGCTTCTTTGTTATTATATTCTTCCTTTTCATCGATGTTTCGGATAAAGTTTTTAAATAAGACGTTCAGTTCGATCATTTTGTGTGAGCATGTAGCTGTGGCGTGACTGAGATCGATAATGGCGGATAAGGAGAGAACTGCGCGTGTTGGAAGGCCCCGTTTACCGGGTTCCGCTAAGTCTATTCGTCTTCGCCAGGCCGTATTTAATCTTTGGAGAGAGAGGAAAGACATTCTGGGGAGGTTCACGGATAGCGAATTTGCAGAATATCTTCTACATCGAAGGTAAGCTTGCTTTACATAAGCTTTCGACCGCGTATAAAAATAAACGTTCTTGTTGTTTGGGCGATGGAACCTAAGCTTATATTGCTCCTAATGAGGTGGTATCTTATGCGAATTTGTGTTTACATTTTGCTTTAGAGCTGACGGAGACACTTCTCCCGGTGGGGATGAGTTACCTTCGTACAATCTCGCATTATAAAAAGTGTTGAAATTTGTTTTCGGTATTCTTTTCTTGCAGTTCTCTTAGCAGCCCGTTTTTTTTTTCTTTTATAACTTGATTTATTACATTACAACATGTTAAAAAAGCCTTGGTGTCTCTGTCTTCTTCAGGCTCTATTGCACCTCTAAGTTCGACCCCTGTTCGCGTGATGCCTCGTCGGCAGCGTCCTCTTGATTCTCCAAGCCTCTCAAACTCATAAGTCCATCTCTTTTTACATTCAAGGTCATTTTGCTAAAGCATTTTTGTGTAAATGTTGTCGTGAAAATATGGACTAAAGAAGACTAGAGTGACTAGTCAAATTGTTTGAAGCATTATTTTTAACAGCTTATTGGTTTACTATAAAATATGTATGGGTTATTGACCAAAAACATTGGAGTTTTTCACTTCATTGAAGTGGTTTTCAATTGGGTGTTGAGAGTAATCCTGCAGTTACTTTTGTTTTGGTTTGACTAGAATGGCTTAGAAGTCTAATGGTAATTGTTAAGTACTTGGTTTGGTTTTGGTTTTACAACACTCAATTTAAAACTACTATAGATTCAAGTGAAGCCAATTTATTGATTTAATTTGTGTGTTACAGGTAATAACTGTGTATGATCTGATCACCTTCTACTAAGTATCCTTACTTCATCATGAGAGTGACGTTGGCTGCAATCGACCACAACATGCACTTGTCAAGAAAATCAAAACTAACCAAAGCAGGAAAAGAGCAAGGCCATAGAAAATATTCAAAAAGGTCTCAAAAATCTCATGCCGAAATTGTAAAAGAAGAAAAGTCTTTCAGTTATTCCCCATTCCTTGTAGCAAAAATGCTTTACAGGCGCTCCATGTATGAGGGCAGTTTCACATTGCCTTCTGATAGAATGAATGAATTTGATCCAAAGCCAATTGCCCCCACTCTTGGAATGAAGGAGCTTCCGCCAACTGAAGAGTTGATGAAAGGACCTTCTCGTTTTGAAAAGAGGGTAAAATGAGAGCATTGGGACTATGTCACAGCATGCTAAATTTTTCTACATCAGAAACTGTTTCTAAAATGTCCATGTATTTATTAAAACTTTGTACAATTGAACTAAGGCCTTTCCCTTTTACATGGAAAAGTTTGAACAAAACAATATTTCATATTCATGTTAAGCCCTAGGAGAAGCACAAGAAGGGAAAAAGTCCCATTTCAAATGGGATTTGTTATTTTAGACATCTACAGCAAGCTGATGGACTGAATTTATTTTAGTAATAATAAAGGAAAGCTGGCAATAGTTTTGAATTACATCAGTTTTCAACAAATATAAATCCAGTACTTGTTATGTGCAAAAAAAGTAGGTTTGTTTGAATGTATAGAAATAGCAACATCAGAATAAAAATGTCTTGATGAAGTTCATTTTCTGTTCATGACTTTTGTGTTAATTTCCCTACTAAACAAAATGGCCATTTCAACCGTTAACAATAATATTGATGACCACAGGTATCAGGTGTCCAGTGTCCATTTTTAGTAATGCTTGGCCAGACTACCTCATTAATGATCCAGACCCAGGTAAAATTGGGCATGTGTTGCTGATCAGGCTGATAATATGCAGTACGCATGAGTGACAGCTGTTCTCATGTCAGTTATTTCTAAATCCCATGTATCTCCCATCAGGAGAAGGGTATGCTTATCGAATCATCCTTACTGCACAGGCAGGTAGGACGCGTCTGTTCCCTCTACCCAATTTCCCATATTTCCAGAGAGCGAACTGGCGATAGGCTGCTTTGCGGAAGCTTTCCATGGAAAAATTGAATTCATCAGCCCTGATATCACAGCGTGCCTTTATGCACACTTCAAGAATGTCTCTATCCAAGCAAATGTTATCAAGGGTTCTATAAGAAGTGACGGACTGGCGTTTCTTGCAACAGACATTTTCTTGCTCTGTTTCCATTGGTACGCAAACGCGACACCGGCGCCATGGAAGGTCAGTTAGAAGTGTAGGCTCTTCGGGTATGTTGTCTGCAACTAGCTGTTTAGCTAAGTCCAAACTGCCCCTGCCCATACTCAATAACTTTACCAGCAAGTCATCCTTTGTAGGGCTGTGAATTCCTAGCAAGAAATTTTAAAAATATTGTAATAAAGATAATTGAATCTACCATACAGTGAGTGCCAGCCCAGTGGTTGAAATGAGTACATAATTATATCAATTTAACTTTTTATTAGTACGTATTTAGATAGTTTTGAGATGCATTTGTGACTCAAAGGCAATCAAGTTATTTTCTCTTGCACATCATGACCCCATCAGGGCAAACAGTTCTTTGAAAAGTGGAAATATTCAAAATCCCAGTGGTTTATGTGAACAGGCATTTTCTTTTCTTCCTTTCCCGCAGTTAAATATTTTACAATAACTATCAAAACCAGGTGCATTGAAAGTAATCAGTGTGATCAATCGTGTAAACGAACTTGAAATTTACGAATTGATGCCACCATTAAATATCTGAGCATCGGCTGTGTAATGAAAATTTACCTGGATTTGTGCGGCGGACTGCTGAACTTCGGCCTCCAAATGCTCGGCACCATCAGGAATTATATTTTCCTGGCCTCTTCGTGCGACTTCTGCTGTTGATATCTGTCCGTAGACGAAATTATAAATAAATAAACATTAGAAGAATAGTTAAATTATTGTGATAGAACATTCATTTGTAAGCTTCTGTATCATACGGCGGTCTCGTACCTGATTTTTGCACCATTGAGGTCGGCTGCTTTGCACGGACACGCTCCTTTTCCTCTCTTCCGTGCACATTGCCCAGAACAAATACAGGTTACTCTTTCATTTTCTACACCCTGAAAAAGAAAGAAACCATTTAGGAGCTGTGACGAAATAATTATAAAGTAAATACAGCGGCCGCGTGCAATGGCCATTTTGAAATATCTCACCTCTGCAGTTACGTCTACATCTTCCTCGTTGTCCTCTTCATTCGAGTCCAATGCTGAGCCATAAAAATGTACAAGTGTGTTTGCGGCATCTTCTGGAAAGCTATCCATGAACCACGGATCCGGCGAACTATTGGAATACTAGTTATCGGCCAACAAAGTGAAAGGTACGATCTTGCAGTGGCGCGCTTCGAACCGACAAGAAACAGAGGAAACCCGCGATAAGCAAAGAGCCAATCAGAAATCATTTCGTCATTTGAAAACAATAGCAAACGTCCGCAATGCCGAATGGGTGAAACTGGGCCTTTAACAAAATCGCACGCATTGAATTGTCCTTGGTTAATTTGCAGTTGTTTACGCGCGCGCACCCGTTTTCCAATAATTTCAAGTTTTTAAAGTCAAGAAACCGCTATTGTTCTTTTTTCAGTCTTCTCAGGAATTTAATTATCCATTTACATCTAAACTTTCTTCCAGGAAACTTCGGGAAGACGACTGTGGGAACACGCGCCTACGGCTCGTGTTCCCACAGCATTTCTCGTTCTCCCAAACTTCCACTCGTGTTTCTATAACTCGATAGAAAAACGGTACATGTTTTCTATTTCTTAAATAATAGTAGTAAAAATTTATTCTAGCTCGTAACACAGGGAGTGGTTTCCCATTCTTCCGAGCCTGAGGCTCATCATGAAAGTGCTCGACGAAAAAAAAAAGCTTTTCCTCGCAGTTGCATCTAGGGGTTCAGTATACTTCGCCATATATCTCTTCTACATCTCATTCCGCCTGCTCAACGAATGATGCAACTAAAGATTGGCAAGAGGTTTATTCGTAATTCGTGCTGAAGGCAAAAGTTGGCGCGTGATGCGTGAGACCATAGCATTGTTAAAAGCAGCTAAATTAAAGTACATATGTTGCAATTCGTGCGTGAAACGTTATTTTGATCACAACTCCACCCTCGACTCTTTGCTACCCTCTCAATAGTGGAGGCGTAACACGGGAACCAAACTACAAAGTATGGAAAGAAGCAACCTATTTTGTATGACTAAGGCTTGTCCCCGGAGTCACATAACTTTTATTTTCTTACATGGTTTCCAATTTCTTCGCGTGCAAGTGGCCATCGTTACTGATAAACAACAGCAACTGATTAAAATAATATATTTTCTTTTCTCCCGTAGATTTAAGAAAAGAGCTGTGGGAAAAGCTAAATATACCAACAGAGACAAAAGGTCGCTGTTTTCGTTGCTGGAGAAACGTCTTCCTCACATAGGCTTTAAAGCAGAGGACAAGAAGCGAATCAACTGAATTCATGGCGAAGGAAAGCTACATATTAATTAAGCTACCAGTGACCCGTTATGCTTTGTTGATCTTTTCCTGTGTTTGTGCCCATGGTTCAGTAGACTAGATAACTATTTCTCCAGCAGGCTTGAAGACGGTGCTTTTGTAATCAGTGAACCCCGCCCGCAAATGATGTTAAGAAATTATTAAATAATACTTGTTGATAGCAACACTGGTGACCCGGTGATCTTTGGCTCTACCGCGACTTTTCAAATTGTATTAAACCTGCTTATGCATGCATTGTTTGAAGTTGTCTTTTGGTTCAGAGTTTAGTTCAGAACAACGGACCTTCACGATCGTTGAAGAAAGTATTTTATAGGATCGGAAAGGTACATGGCAAAACAAAACATCCACATTACTTCTACGCTAGATTTGTTTGATTACCTCCTACAAGAACTAACATCGTTTGCCGATTAAAAATACACTTGTTTTTAAGATATAATGGTGTTAGCCTACATGTTCCTTGATATTCTTGGACTGTAACCTCTAGTCTGTTTTAAATGGCGAAAAAACATTAAGTTGCACGATAAATGAAGCATTTAACAGATCAAAATTGTCTTATAGGTAGTAAATAACTATGTTAATTTCCGATGCGGTGGCATTCAGTTATAGACCATTTTAAAGTTGTCAGCTCAGTGACCTGGCCTTTGAATGGTAGCGAGGCTGGAGGAGACCTTGTTTTGATGCAGACCTCACTGCTATTGTTATGCAAATCAAGCTGTTTTAATGTTAACTAGGTGCATTTACATGACAAAACCAGAGAGGTCTGTATCAAAGGAAGGCCACCTTCAAAGGCCAGGTCACCGAGCAGACAACTGTAAAATGGTTTATTTGCTAACAATTCCGTGCACGTAATTGCACCGAACTGAAAAGAGTAGTAAACCGTATTTTTCTTCTCCTACAGACTACTTGATAGCGTTTTTAAACGGCTTAGATAGGACAGATGCAAATTTTATCATGGTATCAATCTTTTCGTATCTAAGCACGACTCAAGGAAAAAACACGCCTCGCATATCCGCCAAGAAATGCGTAAGGCATTGTTGACTCCGTAGAAACTGAGTTCAAGTTCATTGCGCACATGACCCATCTTAATGCATATCTCTGGAGCGGCGAATACTCATGTAACCCTAACTCTACGCTCATCCAGTTTTCGAGGTCGAGACCTTTTGATTTCCATTATGGCACATTTTTTTAAACCTTGATATGTCTTTCATTTCTATGCTTTTCGTAATGAAGCAATTCATAGCTCATGGTTGACCGGCAACGACCTTGCTGCTTACGTACGGTAACAGAATACCATTAATGAAAACGGTGCTCACTATTATCGGTACCTTGGTCCAACGCAGTGTTTTGAGACTCGGACCGAGAGCCGACTCACATGTACCAGGAATTTTACAAAGAGACCCGGGTATGTGCGTTCATAAGCAAATTAAAAACATTTGCTTAGAATGCATGAATAACCCCCTTCTTTTTCTTCCATTGTATAAATATGGAACCACTGTTACGAAGTTCATTGTTATCAACAAGAGTTATATCCATGGTAACAGTTGATGCAACCTGATTTTCACTAAAGGATAAGAGCATAAACAACATACGCTGGCGCACTCAGATGCTAGTAAGTTGGGCTTTTTGTTGGCAAAACTTTCTAACAAAAGACTCCTTAACAGCATCTCATATGCTACTGAGAGCCAGCCTTCGAGTGCTACTATGATGAAGCAGTTTTGGAATATTAAAAAAAGATGTCCGTAGGACAAGAAAAATACAGTTTACAGTTTCCAAACATCTCTTTTCGGTTCGAGAAATATTCAAGTTCTTAAAATACGCAAATTAGACAAGGAATTCGACCAAAGTTTAATCAAATCTGAATAAAATGATATCTCAGAAACTCAAAAACGCTTGTTCTTTGGCCATCGTAGCTTGACTAAAAATATCACACAAACAGGGGTAATAAACATTATTTTCCAACGTATGTTTATTATATACGTTTCGTATGTATACATTTTTGAAAAGTAACCGTTGCAAGTTTTAGAAAACTATTTCAATATATCATAATTATTAGAGGTCTGAAATCTAGACTCAAGAAAATGATCTGCAGCAGTAATTTAACCTGTCTAAACATCATGAGAAGTAACAGTGGTAAAGCAACAGCTTCATCTCACTATAATGACGTAGCATTCAGAGAAGGTTTTAGCTCTTGAATGAACAGAGGCTCCTTCATTAGTTTTGCCAGAGGTTGAAAAGTTAAATGATCCATTTTATTTTGTGACTCGCAGTGGTTTTCACTCGCAGTGGTTTTCACATGATCAGCAATGGCTGTTGAATGGTCATTTTTAGCGAGGGACTTAAAATGAACAGTTTTTCAGTCATGGAGATCTGTTGAGCATGGAAAAAGTGGTTTGAAACTCCAATCAATCAATCAATCAATCAATCGATCGATCGATCAATCAATCAATCAATCAATTAATGTATTCATGTCCAAAGTTGGGATCAGGTTGCCTTCCATCAGTCCTAGCCAGAGGTTCATGTATAAAACACTTGTCAATTCAGTTAACAAAAAATTAAAAGGAACTAATGTAAGAGAAAGCGAAAAAAGAAGGACAAAATTTAAAATGATAGGGAGGTACGTTCTGTCAGGTTTTTTTTTTTTTTTTTTTTTTGGAAGATATTTGTTTACAAACATTGTTTTGTTATTTGAATATTTAAAACGCTAAAACCAAAGAGAACGTGATCATTGCTTTGATCCATACACCTTTATTGAATAATCCCATTGTTCACTGGTTCAAAATATAATACACTCGAATGACGGCCCATAGGTCCAACATGTTATACCGTCTTTAGTTAGTTCCACATACATGAAATAACATCAAGTTGATAAATCAAGCCTAAACGATGAAAATATCTCGAAATCTTGAGCTTGTTTTTCATCCGATGTGTTCCATGGTGGTAATCAGTCCATGCATGGGAGATTCACGTTTTTCCGGTATCCTACTCAGCGATCTTTTCTCCCTGGTGTTAAGAATTTCAGCTTTCTCTTTCATTGCTCTCTTCAATCTACGAAAGCAAAATTATCAATTTAACCATCAGATTAAGGTTTGTACGTATGAAACTAGACACCCTGGTTCCTAAAATAAGAAAAATTATTACGGGTAATTGTAATCGAATTGCGGTCCTTTCGATCCAGGTCTGTTTCGCCCCGAACCTTTTCGCCCCAACTCAAAGTCGTTTCGCCCCTAAAAAGAGCTGACTCGCTTCGACCAAAAGTTACTTCGCCCGACGTTTTAGAGCGCAAATGAGGCAGTAGTTGGCGACCAAATGTGTTTTGTTTCTATAGTTCCTTCCTCAATATACCTGTCGAGGTGGTAACCAGTCGTTTCGCCAGCGTACATGTATCACTGGTTCGCGACGACCAATTCGCCAACGCATTAAGTCGATTCGCCAATGACCTGGATCAGTTCGTATGTCTCAGTTCGCCAGCAATAATGTTTGGAAAAGGTCGGAAATGTATTTGGAAATTGCCAGGGCAATAAAATGTCACCTTTGTAAGATGACATAATTGTTTATAGGTTGTTAGTGTCGTTTGAAATTGTTCATTTAACTTTCCCCAATCTACCCTGTAGAGTTTGAAGCGTCTGCAAAACCTTTTTTTTTTTCAAACATTTGCCAAGAGCAGTTGAGTCTAACTATGTTTCGCTTTGTTTTTCACAGCGACAATTACTATTTTATGATCATCTGGCTGGTTAGATGAGAAAGGGTGTCAACATTATTTGTTTTGTTCAAGTTAACCATTCATTGCTTTCTAATTCGTATGAAAAAAACTTCGGCCGAACTAACGTTCGGGTCGGGGTGAATCGACTTTTTTGGGGGACGAATCGACTTTGAGTTGGGGCGAAACGCCCTGCTATCGTTATAAAAATTAGTAGGTAAAACCAGTGTTTGATAGGGACAGTCATCAGACCGGCTATTTGCGCCCGAGTTTCAAAGAAAATGGCTGCCGCTTACGTCTCGTCCTCTTCGGATGCAGTCAGAGCGACATGCATATTCGAGTGAGCCAAACTATATTAAAAAACTCGAAAAGACCCCTTTGAGCAATCATGATTTGGGTGACAGCTATGAAATGCCTACAAACCTGATAAGACGATCAATTCTGTTCTCCTTCATTCTTGCAATTGGTGGCAGTGGTCCAAGGCAAGGTTCCATCGTGCACAGGAGAGAAGCAAACACAAAAAAGAACTTTATGAAATGCATTTTTATAGGGATCTTAACTGGTCTTGCTGCGAGTTGATCTGAACTATAAAAAGGAAATTGTGTTCGTTGTGAGTCGTGGTTAACGCTACTAAGCTAGATGATATACGCGCACGTTCATTTGCCTCAACAATACAGAGATTTGATTTAAGTAGTGACAATAAAAGCACTGTGATTGTACAATTTCGTGCATAGTTAATGAACAGTTAGAAAGCTGTGCAAGGTCAAGGACCTTGTTTGTTTGCTCCACTGATATATACCGGTCTTAATTACTAACCATTTTCCTCTATTAACTATGGAAAACTCCACCCCTTTATTAACAGGCTTAAAGCATCATCGCTCTACGTGCATTCCGTGTACTCAATGTATGTATGTATGCAGCTGTAGTATAGCTAGTCACGGAAGCTCTTACTCAGTAAGGGTGCGTTTCTTTAAGAATATCCAAGATTGGATTCTTAAATCCGAAAACGGATTGTGCGTTCCTTTACTAAACAGATCAATTTCAGATCACTCGGATCATGGGGCATCAACTTAGGAGCCGTAGAATCCTTGCCCAGAGTGGATTCTTCGGTTTCTGTGAAGCACCATGATCAGAGAGATCTTGGATTAATCTGTTTAGAAAAGGAACGCACAATCCGTTTTCGGATTTAAGAATCCAATCTTGGATTCTCTTAAAGCGACGCACCGTATGATTTTTTGATTGATGCGCAAATCCCTGGGAAGCCAATATTTAAAACTTTGGAAAACCCCACTCCTTTATTAACCGACTTTTAAGCGTCATCGCCCCTAGAACATTGCGTGCCATTTATTTTATCTCTGTATGTAGCTGTGGTGTGCTCACTAAAGCGCTCACTCAGTAATTTCATCGGCAGATTATATGATTGGTTTGACGTAAAGCCTATTGTTCAGTTGTCACGTATCGTTTGCAATTGGAGTATATATTAAGAGTGGTTTTATGATTATAAAATCGGCTGAAATCGCTCACAGTTAGTATATCACGTTTTTTTTTTTCTATTTGTTAACCTGAATTTACTGGCTTAACTACTCGTAAAACGGAATCAATATCTTAATTTCAGACCAGCTTCTATCAAGCAAGACCAGTAACGGTTGCTATCGCCATGCATTGGTTCAAGTTCTTCTTTGTGTTTGCATTGCTTCTGTGTTTGATAAAATTACCCTGCTTCGTAGAAGGACAGAGACCACTAAGCCCTAAAAAAGGATTAAGCCGCATAAGGTTTGTAGGCCTTTAAATGTTTATATTTTTTCTTTGTTCTTTTTTCTTTCTCTTTTGTCACAGATGTCTCTAAGGTTTCAACATATATTCTACGCCCTATATTTCGTTGCTGCATGGATCTTCTCTCTGTCCTCATTATGCATCTCGCTCCGTCCGCTCAACGAATGAAAAAGAGTGGCAAAGAGTTAATGTGTCTGACTAGTGAGACACATATATGTGTGACATACGTGATTCTTAAATTTATGAAAACAAAACTACCAAATCCCCCCCCCACCCCCCACCCCCGCATCCCCTCCTTCGCCACCCCGGCACAAGACTAAAAAATTAACATAGAAAGGTGCATTCTATTTCCTCTGACTAAGTCTTGTCCCAAAGTCTTATAACTTTGTCATAGACAGTTTTTAATTTATTCGCTTATCACTAGCCATAATCCCGGTTATTGATTAACAAGAGCAACTGATTAAAATAAAATATTTTCTCTTCTCCCGTAGATATGGGAGAAGAGCTGTGGAGAAAGCTGAAAATACCAACGCCAGGGACAAAAGGTCGGGTCTTCGGCGCGCAGGAGTTCCGCTATAAATACAGAACGACTCATACAAAGTTGTTATGTACCATCGTAAAATCCAAAATAAAATTTGATATAAGCTGGTTTTCACGAGCGTATAAACATAGCACAAACAACTTACGCAAGTGCAATAAAGTGATGTTAAGTAGCACATTCTGTTGGGTAAATGTCCTAACAAAATGCACACTATAAACTTCACATCATTTCACTCCTCACGGGAAGATATGAACTCAATTAATTGACCTCGCTCCTAATGTGTGGCTTCATAGCTCAGTTGGTAGAGCATCGCACCGGTATCGCGGAGGTCACGAGTTCGAATCCCGTTGAAGCCCTGATTTTTTCAGGCTTCTTCTTTCCAATTGCTTAAATTGGAAAATTTACTGCGATGATCATTCTTCACTTTTAAAAAACGAACAGTGTTTAAATCTGCACGACACTGCTCCCAGCAAAGATGAGGGGATACCCGAACATTTCAACTTTCAACTTTCAACTTTATTGCTTCCATCACCTATTACAATATATACTATTAATCGCCTAATATTACTATTTTGTTGATACAAAACAAGTGACGAGGGAGTCTATAGACATTTACAACTAACTGATAATAATTATCAAACTTGAAACGACTCGAAATATCTTATGAAATAAGCAACGAAGCAATAAGTATCAAAAGCTTATTTTATAAAAGGGGTATTTTGCCACTGCTGCTATCTTTGTCTATTATAGATCTTTTTATGTTATTCTTAAACATATTGAAAGATTTGATTTTTCGTGTTTTGATGTCTATACTATTCCATATTTTTGGACCTTGAAAGGCCAAGGAGTATTGGCCAAGTGTAGTTGATTTACGTGGGAGATGACAGTCATCTGCATGTCGAGTACCATAACTATGTATTTGATAATTTGCTGAAAAGATGTCTGACAAATTTTTTGGAAGTTGATTATTGTAAAACTTGAACATAAAAAAATGAAATTTCTAGCTCATTTATCTCTTGTACTTTTAATATTCTTAGTTCCTTAAAGACATTTTCTGTGACTAGTCTCGTAGAAGAGGGCAATCGGGTGAGTGGCAATGAGGGTCCCGGGCAAAAGAGGACAAAAACCTGTTCTGCATGAGGTTAAAAGGCGGTTTTCTGTTAATAGGTGTCGAATTGTGATCACTTGACCAAAGCCGCGGGAGGTGTTAGTGAATATGAAGTGAACTCCGCCATAAATTTAATCGAACGTTTTTAAGGCAAATATGACTTAACAGAGAAGCGGGCAATGTTTACATTCAAGCTATGCTTAGGTAACCATGTGGTTATACTGACAGGTGGAAAAGGTTTATTGCAGCTGTAGACGATATAGGTTCACTTGAACGAAGCATTTAAAATATCGCACAGAATATCTTATACTTACAGTACATTGAGCGAATCCAATTTACGGCTAAAAACCACAACTTAAATGCTCTTTACACAACTTAACAACAGAACAGACTAGCAACTACTTTTTATTCGGCGGCCTCAAGTCATCCGTTAAAGCGAACCAATCAAAGAGTCCTCCGATGTAATTGCATGATGGGTGTTCTGACGTCGACGCTACAGTGACGAATATCTATCTGCTGGCCAATCTCAAACAATCATTAACTTATCCTATCCAAGCGCGACTCATGATCAAGAAATAACACGTCTCGCATATCCACCATGGTTTGATTCTTCCTTTGAATCACTAAGTCATTGTCCATCTCGTAGAATTGGAGCACAAGATCGTGGCGCACATGACCCATCTTAATGCATATCTCTGAAGTGTCGAAGAATCGCGTAACATTAAACTTACGTTCAATTTTCCAGGTCGAGACCTTTAGATTTGGATTACCGCACAATGTTTTTTTTTTTTTGGAAACCTTGATATTCATAGCTCACGGTTGACCGGCGACGACCTTGCTGCTCACGTTAGCAGAATATTTATAGAGAGCTTAAGCAATGACGACGGCGACCACGAGGACAACACCTAGTAAAAAATGAATTTTTAGTTTATCCTCGAAAAAGGAAGAAAAAACTTTTACTAAAAACAGGAACACCAAGTTTGCAGCATATCACTAACCGCTGACTGTTAGACTTGCAGTTTAAAACAAAAAATTCTATTATTCGTAGATAATGATGGTGAAATCCAAGTGTAAACATCTGACTGCAGATAGCCTAAAAACGTTCGAGAAGGTATTCATGCTATTTTAAGTAAGGGTGTATAACCAAAGAGAAAGCGATCATTGCTTCTATATACCTTTATTTAGTAATCCCATGGTTGATTGGCTCAAAATATAATACCCTCGACTGATAAATGGTATCAAGTCTATTATTCCATGATATTATACCGCCTTTACTTTGTCTCGCATACAAGAAATGACATCAAGTTGATAAACGAAGCATAAACGATCAAAATATCGCGAAATCTTGCTGTCGTATCCACCCCTGTTACTATTCAGCCTGCTGGAGGTCGTCTTTTCTCCAGCATTGAGAAATGTGATCTTTTATCCCTAGTATTGGAGTGCTCAGCTTTCTCTTCAACTCCTCTCTTTAATCTGCAAAATCAAAATTATCATTTCGATCACTGGAACAAAATGTGAACAAACAAAACTATAGCCACCTCTTTTCCTGATATGAGAAAAATCATTAATAAACATTGGCAATTGTAAGGGAAGAAGGAGAAACCACTGTAAGACACGAACAATCTTCAGGCTTGCTCCGCCCGAGTTTCAAACAAAGTGGCTGTCGCTTACGTCTCGACCTTTTAAGATACAGTCAGAGCGACATGCATGTTTGAGTTAGTCACACTATAGCAAAAAACTCATCTCAAAAAACTCAAGATTCATTTGAGCAATATTTGCATAACAGCTCTGAAAGAACTAGAGACCTGATACCACGACCTAATCTTTCGTCGTTGCCTCCTGGTGGTAGAATTATCTCTGCTTCTATCAGGCAAGGTTTCATCAAACACAGGAGAAAAGCAAACACAAGGAAGAACTTCAACAAGCGCATGTTGATAGCGATCATAAATGGTCTTCCTGGTTGGAAGTTGTTACAATAACAGAGAGCGAATCCAATTTGTGGCAATAATACCAACCTGAATGCTCTTTGCACTCATGAAGAACAGAGCAAAGGTTAGGAACTGCTGGGCCCCACGTCATCCGTTAGAGCGAGCCAATCATAAACTGCCCCGGTGTCATTGCGAGATGGGCGTTTTGACCCCGGCACTATTACTACAAACATACCTGCAGTGGGAGAAATGAAAGGTCATCGATGCATTATGAGCAGACGAAGCATGTTAACAACGCGAACAAAATTCATGCGTTATAGAATTAACGCGAATTTTCGAAAAGTTATGTTCACATACATTTAATCAACGCGAATTTCCGTGTGGTACGTTTGCATAATCAAGATGCGAATTTGATATTTTTCGCACTTATTTCGTTAGAAAACAACAACATCCAACAACAAAATTTGCTCTTTATTTCCAGCAAAAAACACAAGGTAGCCATACAAACTAGGGCATGACAAAAATGCGATATACATTTTGCGCAAGAAAGTTGAAGAAGTGCCACTTCTTCAACTTTCAGATCGTCTTCTCCGAGGGGATAACTCACTGAGTTATCCCCTTATTTTCTACTGCTTTCTTTTTATCTATGGATTAAAGATGATCAATATAATCATAAGATAAATGTACCGAATCCAAGGCACAGCTGCAGAGAATGAATGAACAACTACTGAAGGTTCAGCTCTTTAGAGTAAATCGTCTTTCAAAAGTTTGGAAAAACCCTATGGGGAGGGTTCATCTACCCCCCACCCCCACCCACTTGTACATTTGAAGGCTAAACTTCCGTATTGTGGAATAAACCTGCGCCTTCTAAGACCTCTTTTGTCAGTGATTTGGCCATTGGTCGCGTTTGAAAGCATGATCCCCTCTGCTTCAAGAAATCGGCCAATGTGCGGTAGTTCCCCGCATGAGCGTTCATAATAAACACGTTAAGCTTCTTCTTAGAATGCATGAATGATCCCTCTTTTTCTCTATTGAACTTATTCGAAAATCATTGTTATCGTAAGGGGTCAAATCCAGGGTAACAGTTGATGTACGCTGGTTTTCACTAAAGGATAAGAAGAGCATAAACAACATACGCCGGCGCACACGCGTTGCTAAGTAGCGCCTTTTGCCAGGAAAATGCCTCACCAAATGCACTACTTTAAAATACTATCTTTCAGCGCGTGTGCCTATGTTATTTATGCGCATGCGTTTGTAAAAGTGCTACTATGATGAAATTTGCATCTCTCCTGACTAAGCCGTTTTAAAATGTCAAAGAGCAGTCTGCAGAAGAAAATACAGTTTGCTATTTTTCAACATCTCTTTTCAGTGCGGAGATGTGCGAGTTCTTAAAATATGCAAATTAGTGGAGACATGGCAGTATAAACTCATCTTAAATTTTGATCAAATGAAGAAAACTATACCTCAACTAATTTGTAATAAAAATGTTTGAATCCTTGTGTGTTCTACAAAATCAGCTTCCCAGTTCTGTTACCATGGCAATATACTGGGATCCAGATCTCCCCTATGTTTATGCCTTTTCTGGCCATCATTGACTACCTTGATGTTTGCTAATGTGCCTAATCTGCATGAACCAGCAAGCATATCAACACGAAAGACGGAGTCTTTGGTCTATTAAATTTGCATTTTTATATTTACCTTTTAATTTTATTTTCTCTTTAATTTTTCAGAACTGAAAATCACTAAAATATTGAAAACAAGTTGGAGGGCACTGGAATAAAATGAGTTGCCATGGGAACGGAATTATGATAAGCCGTCAGTGTGTTGCAGGTAAAATTATTAGTCCAGTAAGTATTAAAGGTTTCTGTTTCTGCCCTAATTTGCATATTTGAGAATTTTTTAAATTTGAAAAACTCGTGAAGTAATACATATAATCGAAATAGGAAACATGCCATACTTAATCTTCCGTGGAATTCTTTGTGATGCTCGTAAAATTGCAAGGGGTAGAAATTTGATCATAGCAGCACTTAATTTAAGTCTGCTTTGAAAAATTATTGCTGTGTAATATTCATGCTATTTTTGGCGTTTTCAGAACAAGGAGTACACGCGACATATTCATGTTGTCTTTCGTTATCATTCGTCGGGGAATGTAAGATCAACAACTCCTCTTGTCAGGTCGTGAATGAAAGTCAGATATTCATCTGTTTGAATCGATGGAATTGACAAACTTGTAACGAGTCACTGTCACTAATGAGATGCAATTGTCGGATCAACAACTCTATTTGTCAGGCTTTGAGTAAAATTATCCATCCTCATGAATAATGTAATCGTAATTTCGGTCTTCAAGGTGATCTAGTCGCCAGTTTTGGACATACCTGAAATTGTCAGCAAATTAGTTAATGTTTCCGCAACAGAAATGATCGCATTAGCTAAAAAGAGACTATTAAGGTTTTCAATCAAAGAGAAGTTGATCATTGCTTCTATATACCTTTATTTAATGCTCCCATTGTTCACTGGTTACAAATATAATACCCTCGACTGAGAGATGGTATCTAGTCTATTGATCCATAATGTTATATCGCCTTTAGTTTGTTTCACCTTCATGAAATAACATCTAGTTGATAAATGAAGCATAACCGATCACAGTATCTTGAAATCTTGATTCCACCCTATTAGCTGTACCCTGCTGGTCAGCCCGAGGGAGGTGGACGTTTCTACAGCATCGTAAACAGCGATCTTTTCTTCCTGATGTTGGGGTACTCAGCCTTATTTTCCACTCCCCTCTTTGATCTACGGAATAAAGATGACCATTAAAATCATGAAATTAAAGTACTGCCGGATCCCAGCAGACGCTAGTCAAAATCACACTCTCGTCAACCACAATTGAGAAAAATCACTTATCCGCATGGACATTTAAAAACGAAGAAGACTAAACCTGTACCTAGCAACAGGCCTTCGAGTTTCAAACAAAAGGGACAGTTGTCTTTCAAGTATTTTGTAGCTGGCTGTCGCCTACTTCCCCACTAACTGAATCCTTTGAATGCAGGCAGGGCACAATTAAGAGCTGGCTACATAACACGAAATGAACTCTTTGAGAAAAGTGTACGAAAAGGACTGAGATGTCTACAAACCTGATACGACGTTCTAATCCTTCCCTGAAGACGCCACGTGGCGGCGGTACTTCTGCTTCCACAAAACAAGGTTCCATCAAACACAGGAGAAAAGCACACATAAGGAAGAACTTCAGCAAACGCATGTTGATAGCGACCGATCTAGAAGCTGATTTGAACAATATGGACAAGAAGTTGAGTTCGCTGTAGTTGTGTTCAGCCCTATTAAACTAGTCAATATACCACATTTGCCTCAACAACGCAGTGAATTAAATTAAATAGTAACAATTCTATTTAAAGTGCACATGAAGCGACATTTTTTCCTGCATAATTTTACCTTCAAAATGTAAATCGTGACATGTCTATCGGTGCTTCAAAGCATTTATTCAAATTCATTTTGAAATTATTGTTAGATTGCATATCGAAGCGAGCCAAACAAGTGTGTCTGTTTTAAGCTTAATCCAAAGACTACAGGTAATGTTAGTGAATATGAATTAAAATCTCGGACAAAAACGAAGGTTTACTAAGTAAATATGAACGAACAGAAAAGCAGACAATGTCTACCGCTACGTACGTCCTAGCTATACTGATGTGACCAAGTGTTTATGCTGACAAGTGGAACTGTTGTATAACGGTAAAAGACCGTATGAGTTCTTTTAGGCGTTTGAAACATCGATCGAAAATAAGCGTGTCATTTATACTTACGTGAAGGAATCCAATTTCCAGCTATAAATCAACCTGTATGCAATACGCTCAGCTCAAAAATAGAGCGGATTACAAACTGTGTTATATTCAACCGCCTCAGGTAATGCGTTAATTAAGGCGAACCACATACCGATTGAATTGCGAAATGGGCGTTCTGACCTCGACGCTATAACTACAGATATATACAATGGAAGAAAACAAGGGCCATTCATATATTCTGAGCAAAAGTTTCGTTGCTGATTAGGAACGCATATCGGTAACCTAAGAGTAGGCAGTGAAACGTGCTCCACTGTCCGTTTGCAAGGTCCTCGTTAATTGTGTGTGGGTCGGCTTTCCCACATTAGTCAGCACCATTTTCTAGAAGCGCCGCGCGCGATATTGGCTTTCTGCTAGCGTGAGCAGTAACGTCAACCATAAGCTATAAATTGCATGAATACGAAAAGCTCCGAATTGAAGACACATTTTCAAGCTTTAAAAGAATTGTGCCATAATTGGAATCTGAACCTCCCAAGCACGAAAGTACGAGATCGACAATGCCTAACGCTATTTTAACTGCAAAGTGAACTTTGGTGTATATGTACCCTTCTTTCTATGGGGTAGTGGAGACTGGTGGGATTTGATGGAAAGACCTTATCATAAAAATAAAAAATTGGGGTGGTGCCCCTCCCCCTTTCTCCCGAAGATTACGCTTGATTACGACAAGCACAGAAATGAAAGGAAAATCAAGCTTTAAAGGACGAAGAAATTGTGCGGCAATCGAAATATGAAGGTTTCGGGCTCGAAACCTCAGCCTTGCATTAGGGTTAGGGTTGCTCGATTGCTCACTTCTCCAGAGATGTACATTAACGTGTGCATGGGCACCGAACCTCTGCTCGAATTCTACGTGATCGATAATGTACTGCACTTTTTTATGAAGTGGTAAACGTTTATGCGAGGTTTGTTTTTTCTAGACTCGCGCTTAGAAGATAAAAGTTGATTATTTTTCGAGATTGGCCAGCATCTGTTGTAATTCTATTAACGCACTAAGATGTTTATAACTAGTGGATTTTGCTCGGAAAATTTTCTGAGAAAAAGGCTGCTTAACAGGACCTTAGTGCCTCTGTATGTTTCGCTCATGTGCTGGTGAACGGCAGCCTTAAGTATACTTTGAAAAGTGGTCTCTCTGCGATATTAAGTTTTCAGAACAAGGAGTAAACACAACTTATGAATGTAAAATTTCCTATACCATTCTTCGGGGATTGTGAGATAGACAACTCTTCTTGTCAGTTCGGAAATAAAAGTCAGTTATCCATCAGTATGAATCGATGGAATTGACAAACTTGTAACGGGTCACTGTCCCTTACGAGATGTTAATTGTGAGACCAACAACTCTACTTGTCAAGCTATGAACAAAACTATCCATTCTCGGGAATAGTACAATCGAAATTTCTTTTTTGTTTTTCTTTTTTTATCAGATTTAGTCGGCAATGTTGGACATAGATGAAATTGTTAGCAAAGTACCGAATGCCCTCGCAACAGCCAGAAATTAACATATTTGCCACCTAAGACGAAAACGTTTGAGAAAATATGTTATGTTATTTTAATTGAAGGTGTATAACCAAAGAGGACAAGGATATCAGTACTTCGACTTCTTTATTTAATAATTTTATTGTTTACTGGTTTAAAACACCCTTGATTAAAATATGACATCCTCGTGTACTGTTTTTTTATTATACCGTCTTTAGTGTATTTCTCATACAAGAAATAACATCAAGTTGATAAATGTTGGATAAATGATCAAAATATATTGAAATCTTGATGTAGCTTTCCATAATGTGTTCCCTGCTGATATTCAGCGCCATGGCCAGAATTTAGATGGCGGCGATCTTTCTTCCTTGGTATTGATATACTCAGCCTTATTTTCTACTCCTCTCTTGGATCTATGGAATAAAGATAACCATATATCAAAATCACTGATAGGATTAAAGTACCGAAGCAAACAGACACCAATCATAATCAGACTCTCAAGCAATAAAGATGCATGGCTTTAGTATTCGTTCCTTAGTTGTTCCTTAAACGAGAAAAATCACTTATTAGCATAATCTTAAAAGCGAAAGGCCCTTGAATTTCAAACAAAATGGACGGTTATCTGCTGCATATTTTGTAGCTGGCTCTTGCCTATGTCTGCACTCACTGTATAATTTTAAATGCGGACGGAAAAAATACGCAGAAGAGCTATTGTAGCTACACTACACAAACCCAACTGTTTGAGAAATGTGTAGGAAAAGTGATGAAATGCCTACGAACCCAACGCGTCGGCTTAATCCTCCCCTAAAAACGGCAAATGTTGATTTTCTATCCGCCTCCACCAGGCACGGTTCCATGAAACACAGGAGAAAAGTGAACAAAAGGAAGAACTTCAGCAAGTGCATGTTGATAGCGATCGTGAATGGTCTTGCTGCTAGAAGTTGATTTGAACAATGAATATCTGAAACAAAGATCAGCGCTATTGAACTAGGCAATATACCACATTTGCCTCAACAGTGAATTACTTTAAGTAGTAAGTATTCTGTTTAATCCGGACATGATTATCATTCTTTCTAAAATTATTAGTCTATGGCACATGGAGGCGAGCCAGCTAAACGTCAGTCCGTTTCCTGATTAATCCAAAGAAGGTAATGTTAGTGAATATGAATTGAGCTCTTAAATTGAATAGAACGTTTTTCAGGTAAACACGATAAAACTGCGAAGCAAGTACTATTGGAACTACTCTCAGGTAGCCAAGTGCTTATACATGCTGAGGCGTGAAATCGGTGTACTGGGGTGATAGAAAACCGTGTGGATTAATCTCAACGAATCATTTAAAATAACAGGAAAAAATTGAAACACTTATACTTACAGTGAGCGGATCCAATATGGGGCAATAATACCTATTTGAATGCCCTTCGAACTTATGAAGAACACAGTACAGGCTTGCATCTGCTGGGCTCCACGTCATCCGTTAGAGCGAGCCAATCATATACTGCCCCGTTGTAATTGCGAAATGGCCGCTCTCACCTCGAGGCTATAACGACAAACTTACACGGAGAGAAAAGAAACGTCAATCATGCATTTTGAGCAGTTAACCGTGTAAGCGTTCATAATAAACATTTTAAGCTTCTGCTTAGAATGCGTTGATGATTCTTTTTTCCTCTATTGTGCAAATATATAAAGACTTACACGAAGTTCAATGTTATCGTAAGGGGTCAAATCCAGGGTAACATTTGATGTACGCTGGTTTTCACTAAAGGATAAGAAAAGCATAAACAACATACGCTAGCGCACGTGGGGCCTTTTGCCAGAAATATGGCCTGACAAAATGCACTACTCTAAAATAGTATCTTTAGCGCGTATGCCTATGTTGTTTATGCGCATAAGCTTGTAAAAAGCAGCCGTCAAGTGCTACTATGATGAAATTCGTAACTGTCCTAACTAAGTCGTTTTAAAATATTGACAAGAAGTCTGTAGAAGGAAATACAGTTTACTATTTACAAACATCTCTTTTCGGTGCGGAGATATTCAACTTCTTCAAATATGCAAATTAGCGAAGTCGTAGCGCTATAAAATCAACCAACTTTGGATCAAATGAACAAAAATATACCTCAACTAATTGTAATAAAAATGTTTGAATCGTTGTCTTAAAAACTCTATCAGACGTGTTCTATAAAATCAGCTTAGCAATTCTGTTAAAATGACAATATACTGGGATCCAGTCCTCCCCTATGTTCATGTCTTTTTTGGCAAACATTGATGTTTGCCAATGTGCCTAATCTGCATGAACCAGCAAGCATACAAATACGGAAGGCTGAGTATTTGGTCTATTTAATTTGTATTTTTATATTTAACAATAAAGATTAGCGAAAAAACTGAGCAACGACGTTTCGGTGTCATCCTGGCACCATTTTCAAGTTAAAAAATATTTGTGCGAAAAGTAAACTAATTTATACCAATGGTAGAGGTGCGAAATTGAATAAATTAAGATTAAGATAGCTGTTCAATGTTCATGTTCATTCCAATGAGGTGTCAAACACTGGTAATGAGTTCAGTGTCTGTTCAAAGCCTAAACAAATACTTTTGCGCGAATGGAGTCTGACTGTGTGTTAAGGCTCGGTTTCTTCTTGCGAATCCACAACATTTCGTGGATCAAGCAATCGAACTTTCCCTGACATTTCTTTAGGATCTTAAAGTTGTTAGTCAGGTCACCAACTGTATCAACTCGGTGTTCATTTTGAAGGTGTTTTCCGATGGCGGTAAATCGGTGTTCCTCAATGCGCTTGTAAAGATGACGGCTAGTGTAACCGACGTATTCTGCATCACACAGATCACATATATAGTTATAAACAACGCACTGTTGATTGATCAAAGGTGGTTTTGGCTCTTGTACTTTGAGATCATCGCCAATTTTACGGCTTCTGAACACCGGCTGTAGTTTTTTTTACACTAGCCACAATGAAAGACATACCAACCGCAGAAGCCTTTCTGAAGACTTTGAACAACTGTCATCCATCCATATCCTTCACCATGGAGATCGCATCTAACGGTAAGCTACCATTTGTCGGCATTGAAATATGCAAGAAGGGCTGCAAGCTGGTAACAAGTGTTTACCGTAAACCCACAAACACTGGTCTCCTCTTACACCACCAAAGTCATGTCGACAACCGCTATAAAAGATCTTTAGTTAAAACCATGTTAAACCGTGCTTACCGCTTGTCCTCAACATGGGAACTATTCTCAACAGAATGCGAACGCCTTAAACTGATCTTTTCTAACCTCAAGTACTCAGATTCTCTTGTGAACTCCACCATCACCCGTTTCGTTAATTCAGTGATGTCACCAGACACAAGATCGACGCCTCCAACAGAGAATATCTACCGCATTGTCCTGCCTTTTAAAGACCAGAAATCAGCGGACATAGTAAAGAAACATCTCTCGGACTTGAGTAATAAACTTGATCACAAACTACAGCCGGTGTTCAGAAGCCGTAAAATTGGCGATGATCTCAAAGTACAAGAGCCAAAACCACCTTTGATCAATCAACAGTGCGTTGTTTATAACTATATATGTGATCTGTGTGATGCAGAATACGTCGGTTACACTAGCCGTCATCTTTACAAGCGCATTGAGGAACACCGATTTACCGCCATCGGAAAACACCTTCAAAATGAACACCGAGTTGATACAGTTGGTGACCTGACTAACAACTTTAAGATCCTAAAGAAATGTCAGGGAAAGTTCGATTGCTTGATCCACGAAATGTTGTGGATTCGCAAGAAGAAACCGAGCCTTAACACACAGTCAGACTCCATTCGCGCAAAAGTATTTGTTTAGGCTTTGAACAGACACTGAACTCATTACCAGTGTTTGACACCTCATTGGAATGAACATGAACATTGAACAGCTATCTTAATCTTAATTTATTCAATTTCGCACCTCTACCATTGGTATAAATTAGTTTACTTTTCGCACAAATATTTTTTAACTTGAAAATGGTGCCAGGATGACACCAAAACGTCGTTGCTCAGTTTTTTCGCTAATCTTTATTGTTAACTGTATTTCCAAATTTAATCTTATAAGAATTTTCATATTTACCTTTTAATTTTATTTTCTGTTTAATTTTTCTGAACTGAAAATCACTAAAATATTGAAAACAAGTTGGAGGGCACTGGAATAAAATGAGTTGCCATGGGAACGGAATTATGATAAGCCGTCAGTGTGTTGCAGGTAAAATTATTAGTCCAGTAAGTATTAAAGGTTTCTGTTTCTGCCCTAATTTGCATATTTGAGAATTTTTTAAATTTGAAAAACTCGTGAAGTAATACATATAATCGAAATAGGAAACATGCCATACTTAATCTTTCGTGGAATTCTTTGTGACGCTCGTAAAATTGCAAGGGGTAGAAATTTGATCATAGCAGCACTTAGTTTAAGTCTGCTTTGAAAAATTATTGCTGTGTAATATTCATGCTATTTTTGGCGTTTTCAGAACAAGGAGTAAACCCGACATATTCATGTTGTCTTTCTGTTATCATTCGTCGGGGAATGTAAGATCAACAACTCCTCTTGTCAGGTCGTGAAGAAAGTCAGATATTCATCTGTTTGAATCGATGGAATTGACAAACTTGTAACGAGTCACTGTCACTAATGAGATGCAACTGTCGGATCAACAACTCTATTTGTCAGGCTTTGAGTAAAATTATCCATTCTCATGAATAGCGTAATCGTAATTTCGGTTTTCAAGGTGATCTAGTCGCCAGTTTTGGAGATACCTGAAATTGTCAGCAAATAACAGAATGTTTCCGCAACAGAAATGATCGCATTAGCTAAAAAGAGACTATTAAGGTTTTCAATCAAAGAGAAGTTGATCATTGCTTCTATATACCTTTATTTAATGCTCCCATTGTTCACTGGTTACAAATATAATACCCTCGACTGAGAGATGGTATCTAGTCTATTGATCCATAATGTTATACCGCCTTTAGTTTGTTTCACCTTCATGAAATAACATCTAGTTGATAAATGAAGCATAACCGATCACAGTATCTTGAAATCTTGATTCCACCCTATTAGCTGTACCCTGCTGGTCAGCCCGAGGGAGGTGGACGTTTCTACAACATCGTAAACAGCGATCTTTTCTTCCTGGTGTTGGGGTACTCAGCCTTATTTTCCACTCCCCTCTTTGATCTAAGGAATAAAGATGACCATTAAAATCATGAAATTAAAGTACTGCCGGATCCCAGCAGACGCTAGTCAAAATCACACTCTCGTCAACCACAATTGAGAAAAATCACTTATCCGCATGGATATTTAAAAACGAAGAAGACTAAACCTGTACCTAGCAACAGGCCTTCGAGTTTCAAACAAAATCGACAGTTGTCTTTCAAGTATTTTGTAGCTGGCTGTCGCCTACTTCCCCACTAACTGAATCCTTTGAATGCAGGCAGGGCACAATTAAGAGCTGGCTACATAACACGAAACGAACTCTTTGAGAAAAGTGTAAGAAAAGGACTGAAACGTCTACAAACCTGATACGCCGTTGTAATCCTTCCCTGAAGACGCCAGGTGGCGGTATCTCTGCTTCCGCGAGACAAGGTTCCATCAAACACAGGAGAAAAGCACAGACAAGTAACAATTCTATTTAAAGTGCACATGAAGCGACATTTTTTCCTGCATAATTTTACCTTCAAAATGTAAATCGTGACATGTCTATCGGTGCGTCAAAGCATTTATTCAAATTCATTTTGAAATTATTGTTAGATTGCATATCGAAGCGAGCCAAAAAAAGTGTGTCTGTTTTAAGCTTAATCCAAAGACTACAGGTAATGTTAGTGAATATGAATTAAAATCTCGGACGAAAACGAAGGTTTACCAAGTAAATATGAACGAACAGAAAAGCAGACAATGTCTACGTACGTACTAGCTATACTAATGTGACCAAGTGTTTATGCTGACAAGTGGAACTCTTCTATAACGGTAAAAGACTGTATGAGTTCTTTTAGGCGTTTGAAACATCGATCGTAAATAAGCGTGTCATTTATACTTACGTGAAGGAATCCAATTTACAGCTATAAATCAACCTGTATGCAATGCGCTCAGCTCAAAAATAGAGCGGATTACAAACTGTGTTATATTCAACCGCCTCAGGTAATGCGTTAATTAAGGCGACCCATATACCGATTGAATTGCGAAATGGGCGTTCTGACCTCGACGCTATAACTACAGATGTATACAATGGAAGAAAACAAGGGCCATTCATACATTCTGAGCAGAAGTTTCGTTGCTGATTAGGAACGCATATCGGTAACCTAAGAGTAGGCAGTGAAACGTGCTCCACTGTCCGTTTGCAAGGTCCTCGTTAATTGTGTGTGGGTCGGCTTTCCCACATTAGTCAGCACCATTTTCTAGAAGCGCCGCGCGCGATATGGGCTTTCTGCTAGCGTGAGCAGTAACGTCAACCACAAGCTATAAATTGCATGAATACGAAAAGCTCCGAATTGAAGACACATTTTCAAGCTTTAAAAGAATTGTGCCATAATTGGAATCTGAACCTCCCAAGCACGAAAGTACGAGATCGACAATGCCTAACGCTATTTTAACTGCAAAGTGAACTTTGGTGTATATGTACCCTTCTTTCTATGGGGTAGTGGAGACTGGTGGGATTTGATGGAAAGACCTTATCATAAAAATAAAAAATTGGGGTGGTCCCCCTCCCCCTTTCTCCCGAAGATTACTCTTGATTACGACAAGCACAGAAATGAAAGGAAGATCAAGCTTTAAAGGACGAAGAAATTGTGCGGCAATCCAAATATGAAGGTTTCGGGCTCGAAACCTCAGCGTAACATTAGGGTTAGGGTTGCTCGATTGCTAACTTCTCCAGAGATGTACATTAACGTGTGCATGGGCACTAAACCTCTGCTCGAATTCTACGTGATCAATAATGTGCTGCACTTTTTTATGAAGTGGTAAACGTTTATGCGAGGTTTGTTTTTTCTAGACTCGCGCTTAGAAGATAAAAGTTGATTATTTTTCGAGATTGGCCAGCATCTGTTGTAATTCTATTAACGCACTAAGATGTTTATAACTAGTGGATTTTGCTCGGAAAATTTTCTGAGAAAAAGGCTGCTTAACAGGACCTTAGTGCCTCTGTATGTTTCGCTCATGTGCTGGTGAACGGCAGCCTTAAGTATACTTTGAAAAGTGGTCTCTCTGCGATATTAAGTTTTCAGAACAAGGAGTAAACACAACTTATGAATGTAAAATTTCCTATACCATTCTTCGGGGATTGTGAGATAGACAACTCTTCTTGTCAGTTCGGAAATAAAAGTCAGTTATCTATCAGTATGAATCGATGGAATTGACAAACTTGTACAGGGCCCCGGTCCCTTACGAGATGTAATTGTGAGACCAACAACTCTACTTGTCAAGCTATGAACAAAACTATCCATTCTCGGGAATAGTACAATCGAAATTTCTTTTTTGTTTTTCTTTTTTTATCAGATCTAGTCGGCAATGTTGGACATAGATGAAATTGTTAGCAAAGTACCGAATGCCCTCGCAACAGCCAGAAATTAACATATTTGCCACCTAAGACGAAAACGTTTGAGAAAATATGTTATGTTATTTTAATTGAAGGTGTATAACCAAAGAGGACAAGGATATCAGTACTTCGACTTCTTTGTTTAATAATTTTATTGTTTACTGGTTTAAAACACCCTTGATTAAAATATGACATCCTCGTGTACTGTTTTTTTGATTATACCGTCTTTAGTGTATTTCTCATACAAGAAATAACATCAAGTTGATAAATGTTGGATAAATGATCAAAATATATTGAAATCTTGATGTAGCTTTCCATAATGTGTTCCCTGCTGATATTCAGCGCCATGGCCAGAATTTAGATGGCGGCGATCTTTCTTCCTTGGTATTGATATACTCAGCCTTATTTTCTACTCCTCTCTTGGATCTATGGAATAAAGATAGCCATATATCAAAATCACTGATGGGATTAAAGTACCGAAGCAAACAGACACCAATCATAATCAGACTCTCAAGCAATAAAGATGCATGGCTTTAGTATTCGTTCCTTAGTTGTTCCTTAAACGAGAAAAATCACTTATTAGCATAATCTTAAAAGCGAAAGGCCCTTGAATTTCAAACAAAATGGACGGTTATCTGCTGCATATTTTGTAGCTGGCTCTTGCCTATGTCTGCACTCACTGTATAATTTTAAATGCGGACGGAAAAAATACGCAGAAGAGCTATTGTAGCTACACTACACAAACCCAACTGTTTGAGAAATGTGTAGGAAAAGTGATGAAATGCCTACGAACCCAACGCGTCGGCTTAATCCTCCCCTAAAAACCGGCAAATGTTGATTTTCTATCCGCCTCCACCAGGCACGGTTCCATGAAACACAGGAGAAAAGTGAACAAAAGGAAGAACTTCAGCAAGTGCATGTTGATAGCGATCGTGAATGGTCTTGCTGCTAGAAGTTGATTTGAACAATGAATATCTGAAACAAAGATCAGCGCTATTGAACTAGGCAATATACCACATTTGCCTCAACAGTGAATTAATTTAAGTAGTAAGCATTCTGTTTAATCCTGACATGATTATCATTCTTTCTAAAACTATTAGTCTATGGCACATATAGGCGAGCCAGCTAAACGTCAGTCCGTTTCCTGATTAATCCAAAGAAGGTAATGTTAGTGAATATGAATTGAGCTCTTAAATTGAATAGAGCGTTTTTCAGGTAAACACGATAAAACTGCGAAGCAAGTACTATTGAAACTACTCTCAGGTAGCCAAGTGCTTATGCATGCTGAGGCGTAAAATCGGTGTACTGGGCTGATAGAAAACCGTGTGGATTAATCTCAACGAATCATTTAAAATAACAGGAAAAAATTGAAACACTTATACTTACAGTGAGCGGATCCAATATGGGGCAATAATACCTATTTGAATGCCCTTCGAACTTATGAAGAACACAGTACAGGCTTGCATCTGCTGGGCTCCACGTCATCCGTTAGAGCGAGCCAATCATATACTGCCCCGTTGTAATTGCGAAATGGCCGCTCTCACCTCGAGGCTATAACGACAAACTTACACGGAGAGAAAAGAAACGTCAATCATGCATTTTGAGCAGTTAACCGTGTAAGCGTTCATAATAAACATTTTAAGCTTCTGCTTAGAATGCGTTGATGATTCTTTTTTCCTCTATTGTGCAAATATATAAAGACTTATGCGAAGTTCAATGTTATCGCAAGTGGTCAAATCCAGGGTAACATTTGATGTACGCTGGTTTTCACTAAAGGATAAGAAAAGCATAAACAACATACGCTAGCGCACGTGGGGCCTTTTGCCAGAAATATGGCCTGACAAAATGCACTACTCTAAAATAGTATCTTTAGCGCGTATGCCTATGTTGTTTATGCGCATAAGCTTGTAAAAAGCAGCCGTCAAGTGCTACTATGATGAAATTCGTAACTGTCCTAACTGAGTCGTTTTAAAACATTGACAAGAAGTCTGTAGAAGGAAATACAGTTTACTATTTACAAACATCTCTTTTCGGTGCGGAGATATTCAACTTCTTAAAATATGCAAATTAGCGAAGTCATAACGCTATAAAATCAACCAACTTTGGATCAAATGAACAAAAATATACCTCAACTAATTGTAATAAAAATGTTTGAATCTTTGTCTTAAAAACTCTATCAGACGTGTTCTATAAAATCAGCTTAGCAATTCTGTTAAAATGACAATATACTGGGATCCAGTCCTCCCCTATGTTCATGTCTTTTTTGGCAAACATTGATGTCTGCCAATGTGCCTAATCTGTATGAAACAGCAAGCATATAAACACAAAAGGCTGAGTCTTTGGTCTATTTAATTTGTATTTTTATATTTACCTTTTAATTTCAGAACTGAAAATCACTAAAATATTGAAAACAAGTTGGAGGGCACTGGAATAAAATGAGTTGCCATGGGAACGGAATTATGATAAGCCGTCAGTGTGTTGCAGGTAAAATTATTAATCCACTAAGTATTAAAGGTTTCTGTTTCTGCCCTAATTTGCATATTTGAGAATTTTTTAAATTTGAAAAACTCGTGAAGTAATACATATAATCGAAATAGGAAACATGCCATACTTAATCTTTCGTGGAATTCTTTGTGATGCTCGTAAAATTGCAAGGGGTAGAAATTTGATCATAGCAGCACTTAGTTTAAGTCTGCTTTGAAAAATTATTGCTGTGTAATATTCATGCTATTTTTGGCGTTTTCAGAACAAGGAGTACACGCGACATATTCATGTTGTCTGTCTGTTATAAAATAAATAAATAAATAAATATACATTTATATAGCGCCATTTTCCACTAATTGTCCATGGCGCTTTACAATACTTTAAAATTAAAATCCTAATTCTTTAAAAACCTAAAATCCTAAATCCTAAAAGTTAAAATCCTAAGAATTAAATACGCTATATAATACAATTAGGCTACAGATAAAAAGTAAAAACTACAAATCAAATGCACGCTTAAAAAGATAAGTCTTAAGATTAGCCTTAAAAACTGCCTCTGATGATGAAAGTCTGATCTGGAGGGGTAGTTTATTCCAGAGCCTTGGTGCCGCCACGGAAAAAGCCCTTTCACCATACGTTTTAAGATTTGCTCTAGGCTCATCAAGCAACCTGTTGTTTGAAGATCGTAGTGTCCGACCAGAAATGTTAAATCGCAGTAGGTCTCTAATGTAATCAGGGGCCAGTCCATTCAGAGCTTAGTTATCATTCGTCGGGGATTGTAAGATCAACAACTCTTCCTGTCAGGTCGTGAATAAAAGGCAGTTATTTATCCGCTTGAATCGATGGAATTGGCGAACTTGTAACGAGTCACTGTCACTAATGAGATGCAATTGTCGGATCAACAACTCTATTTGTCAGGCTTTGAGTAAAATTATCCAATCTCATGAATAATATAATTGTAATTTCGGTTTTCAGGATGATCTAATCGCCACTTTTGGACATATCTGAAATTGTCAGCAAATTACTAAATGTCTTCGCAACAGAAATTATTATATTTGCTACCTAAGGCAAAAACGTTCGAGAAGGTAAAACACTATTAAGGTTTTCTAATCAAGGAGAACGTGATCATTGCTTCTATATACCTTTATTTGATGCTCACATTGTTCACTGGTTACAAATATAATACCCTCGACTGAGAGATGGTATCTAGTCTATTGATCCATAATGTTATACCGCCTATAGTTTGTTTCATCTTCATGAAATAACATCTAGTTGATAAATGAAGCATAACCGATCACAGTATCTTAAAATCTTGATTCCACCCCGTCTGTACCCTGCTGGTCAGCCCGGGAAAGGTGGACGTTTCTACAGCATCGTAAACAGCCATCTTTTCTTCCTGGTGTTGGGGTACTCAGCCTTATTTTCCATTCCCCTCTTTGATCTATGGAATAAAGATGACCATTAAAATCATGACATTAAATTACCGCTTGATCCTTACAGACGCTCGTCATAATAAGACTCTCGTCACCCACAATTGAAAAAAAAAATTCAACAGGTCTTTGAGTTTCAAACAAAATGGGCGGTTGTTTCCCAAATATTTTGAAGTTGGCTCTCGCCTACTTCTCCACTAACTGAATCCTTTGACTGCGGGCAGGGCAAAATCAAGAGCTAGCTACATAACACGAAATGAACTCTTTGGGAAAAGTGTAAGAAAAGTGTAAGAAAATGTCTACAAACCTGATACGACGTTCTAATCCTTCCCCGAAGGCGCCAGGTGGCGGTAATTCTGCTTCCGCAAAGCAAGGTTCCATCAAACACAGGAGAAAAGCACATAAAGAAGAACTTCAGCAAACGCATGTTGATAGCGATCGATCTAGAAGTTGATTTGAACAATATGGACAAGAAATTGAGTTCGTTGTAGTGGTGTTCAGCGCTTTTAAACAAGTCAATATACCACATTTTCCTTCACCACGCTGTGAAATATATTAAGTAGTAAGAATTGTATTTAAAGTGCATATGAAGCGGCATTTTTTCTGCATAATTTTACCCTTCAAAATGTAAATCGTGACATGTCTATCGGTGCGTCAAAGCATTCATTCGAATCAGGAACCATAATCGGGGACGGAGACCGTAACTCTTGGGATCCGCGCGCACCTATGATATGGGACAATTTTTCTATTTTTAGAACAAATTGCGCCATCCTGACGTCATATATCCGCACAGATCCACGCACATGTCGGGGGCTCTCGCATGGATGTTGTCAGGTTGCGTGATCAAATGGTGAGAGTTGAGAGACCTTGAGAGATTATCTTGCGTATTTTTCACAGCGATGGCAGGGAATAAGGCAGGGAATACGAACCAGGGCGCTTATATGTAGTTTTATGCTCTAAGCTAACGGAAAAGATAGGTTTCTCAGGGTCGAAAACAAGATTTCAATCTCCCGCTGGGAATGAATAATAAGATCTGCTCGCGCTAGTTGTAAGCTTACGCGTATGTTTTTACGTTTGTTCTGACTTAAGAATATAGCAAGAAAACACTCTACTCTGGTATCGAGTTAATTTGTGAGTTTCTCAGACAATGGTTAATCATAACCAAAACCTGTTTCGATGGTTTCTTATTGTTTCTGCTTGTTTGGTGAGTTTGCAAAAGTTTTTGAAAGTAAAGTCTGACACGTACAATTAGCTCATTTGCATAGTGCAGCTCGTGCACTTTCAAGTCCGAGTCGGTGTTTTCAATTGTCAACAAATCTTGACAAAGATTTCTTTCGATTTATTTCGTTATGTGCTGAGGTGCTGCAACAAATTTCACGAACGCAAAAAAGGCTACTAGCATCATGTGTGTTTCTTCAACATAAACATAGTGAAGTTTTACACTGCGAAAATGAAAATAGACAAGGAGTTTTGATAACTCGATCAACAAAATCGAAATCGCTATTCGAAGTTGATTAAAGAAAGCGTCATTGTAACTTTGCTGATTATTTCTGCTTTATTCGCATATTTTCAGCTTAGCTTTTAATATGTTCTCAAACATTTATCAATCTTAAACAGATTCAAAAACTATAGCCGAGTTATTGTTTGAGTTCAATGTACGCTTTCACACGAAAGTGCGGCGGAAGTACAATTTGTCATGTTTACTGACTGTACAAAACAAGCATCAGCGGGCGCTCTCATTCATCGACAACAGAGAATTTACTGGTTTTTTACACGAATAAAACTGAGCAGTATCTACGGACGTAAAGTTATTGGGCCTTGATGAAACATCAAGCGTTGCTTACAATTCAGGCGAAACTCAAACTAGCAATTATTTTGTTTTACTTTTCGGTCGCGACAGACTGGCAAATTCCTCGCAAGCTTGTGGCAAGAGGAGTAGGAAACTATGAAGTCCTGAAGCTCTGCTATATCTAAATATATCGAGCTAGATTTTTGCTGTGTAATGGAAAAGCTGTTAATCTTCAACATATGTGAAATTTAAAGTGGAGTAATGTACAGCTCGTGTAAAAGAAGCATCCGTCGGAACACAACTTGGTCAGCGATATATATCTAAGCTTAAAGCGGACCATACCTAAATTCGACACTGTCTTACTTCACCCAAACTGGAGCAGCTTACGACGAAAATACTTAAGCCAAATTCCAACAGACGTAAACGCGCTGAGTTGTGGGCCAAAAAAATGAAAAATTTCGGGAGTTTCGGACGCCATTCCCCCCGCGCGACATCCGCAAAAATCCTCGCAGCATATACGCGCGTGTGCTGCAGGCGATGGCGCAATTTGTTCTAAAAATAGAATTTTTGTCCCATATCATGGGGACAACCCCAATACTAGAAATGGCGCGAGCTTACGGTCTCCATCCCCGATTATGGCTCCTGTTCGAATTCATTTTGAAATTATTGTTAGATTGCATATCGAAGTGAGCAGAACGAGCGTGTCTGTTTTAAGCTTAATCCAAAGACTACAGGTAATGTTAATGAATATGAATTAAAATCTCAGACAAAAACGAAGGTTTATCAGGTAAATATGAACGAACAGAAAAGCAGACAATGCCTACACACGTACTAGCTATACTGATGTAACCAAGTGTTTATGCTGACGAGTGGAACTGTTGTATTATGGTAGAAGACCGTATGAGTTCTTTTAGTCGTTTGAAACATCGATTGTAAAAAAGCGTGTCGTTTATACTTACGTGAAGGAATCCAATTTACAGTTATAAATCAACCTGTATGCAATACGCTCAGCTCAAAAATAGAGCAGATTACAAACTGTGTTATATTCAACCGCCTCAGGTAATTCGTTAATTAAGGTGAACCACATACCGTTTGAATTGCGAAATAGGCGTTCTGACCTCGACGCTATAACTACAGATATATACAATGGAAGAAAACAAGGGCCATTCATACATTCTGAGCAGAAGTTTCGTTGCTGATTAGGAACGCATATCGGTAACCTAAGAGTAGGCAGTGAAACGTGCTCCACTGTCCGTTTGCAAGGTCCTCGTTAATTGTGTGTGGGTCGGCTTTCCCACATTAGTCAGCACCATTTTCTAGAAGCGCCGCGCGCCATATTTGCTTTCTGCTAGCGTGAGCAGCAACGTCAACCATAAGCTATAAATTGCATGAATACGAAAAGCTCCGAATTGAAGACACATTTTCAAGCTTTAAAAGAATTGTGCCATAATTGGAATCTGAACCTCCCAAGCACGAAAGTACGAGATCGACAATGCCTAACGCTATTTTAACTGCAAAGTGAACTTTGGTGTATATGTACCCTTCTTTCTATGGGGTAGTGGAGACTGGTGGGATTTGATGGAAAGACCTTATCATAATATGTAATGACCCACCTTTATATTAAAAATAAAAATTGGGGTGGTCCCCCTCCCCCTTTCATCCGAAGATTTAAGTTAAACTTAATAAATAATTTTAAAATTCTTCATTTCTTTACGCAGTAAAACTAGCCAAAAAGCAACAGAAGCAGCACTAAGCGAATTTTCCAAGCTAATAATTTTTCTGCAAGAAGTTATTTACATTGCGTCGATAAGTCTTAAATCCCTGCAGGCTGGCTCTAAAATTACTTTAACATGACCCAGACACCAAATACATTTGACAACAGAAATGTCTTATACTATAATCTAAGAATATTAACCAGGATATTTTCAACCTAAAACTGGCAGAAAAATAATGTATTCAGCCTCGGACAGAAAAACAATATTATTATTATTGGAAAAAAAGAGTGTATTTCAAATAAGAATTGGAATAAACTCAATTATGATGAAATTTGCATCTGTCCTGACTAAGCCGTTTTAAAATGTCAAGGAGCAGTCTGCAGAAGAAAATACAGTTTGTTATTTCCAACATCTCTTTTCAGTACGGAGATATTCGAGTTCTTAAAATATGCAAATTAGTGGAGACATGGCGGTATAAACTCACCTTAAATTTTGATCAAATGAAGAAAAATATACCTCGACTAATTTGTAATAAAAATGTTTGAATCCTTGTGTGTTCTACAAAATCAGCTTACCAGTTCTGTTACCATGGCAATATACTGGGATCCAGATCTCCGCTATGTTTATGCCTTTTCTGGCCATCATTGACTACCTTGATGTCTGCTAATGTGCCTAATCCGCATGAACCAGCAAGCATATAAACACGAAAGGCTGAGTCTTTGGTCTATTTAATTTGTATTTTTATATTTACCTTTTAATTTTATTTTCTGTTTAATTTTTCAGAACTGAAAATCACTAAAATATTGAAAACAAGTTGGAGGGCACTGGAATAAAATGAGTTGCCATGGGAACGGAATTATGATAAACCGTCAGTGTGTTGCAGGTAAAATTATTAGTCCACTAAGTATTAAAGGTTTCTGTTTCTGCCCTAATTTGCATATTTGAGAATTTTTTAAATTTGAAAAACTCGTGAAGTAATACATATAATCGAAATAGGGAACATGCCATACTTAATCTTTCGTGCTGTGTTATGGAAAAGCTGTCAATCTTCATTATATGTGAAACTTAGAGTTGAGTAATGTGGAGTTCTTTTAAAAGAAGCAGCGGAACCCAACTTCGTTAGTGATATAAAGCGAAACATATCTAAATCTGACACGGTCTTACTTCACTCAACTTGGAGCAGCTTACGATGAAAATATTCATGCAAAATTCAAGTAGACAGAAACTTATTGAATTGTGGGCCAAATATATCAAAAAGTTCGGCAATTTTGGACGCTATTTCCCCCGCGCTACATTCGCAAAAATCCACGTAGCATGTACGCGCGTGTGCCGCTCGCGATGAAGCAATTTGTTCTAAAAAGAGAAAAATTGTCCCATATCGTGGGGACAGCCCCAATACTAGAAATGGTGCGCGCTTACGGTCTCCGTCCCCAATTGTGGCTCCTGGTATGAACAATTATACCATGCTCTTCAAATATGGTAAGCATACTCGTAATTGCTTGGAGCCATTTTAGTTTTCTATATTTTAAGGGAAGTTGTAATAAAACAATATTTTAGTCGCGCTTGTTGGATATATCCAACTCGACGCTACTCGCCTCCTTGGCTTTCTGTCATCTCATATCCAACCCGTTTTTCATCGTGGTTCACGTTCTTCAAACAACATCGAATTTGGTCGATTCACATTGTTGTTTTCCAGAGGACGGCAAAGAAATGTACCAAGAACTGTAAACACGTGTGCCCAGCCATTGTATTCCTCATTAAACCTTTTGTTTAGCTACGTTCCCATTGCCGTTGCCTTTGTGACTTTCTGAAACTCCCTATTGTTAAATAAACCTGCGTTTTCTAAGTTGCCTTTTCTGATGTAAGTTGGATATCGGTCGTGTTTCATTTTATGACCCCTTCTGCTTTAAGAAATCGGCCCTCGTGTGCTATTAACTGCTCAGAGCAAGGAGTCTGCTAAACGTCAGTCCGTTTCCTGATTAATCCAAAGAAGGTAATGTTAGTGAATATGAATTGAGCTCTTAAATTGAATAGAGCGTTTTTCAGGTAAACACGATAAAACTGCGAAGCAAGTACTATTGCAACTACTCTCAGGTGACCAAGTGCTTATGCATGCTGAGGCGTAAAATCGGTGTACTGGGGTGATAGAAAACCATGTGGATTAATCTCAACGAATCATTTAAAATAACAGGAAAAAATTGAAACACTTATACTTACAGTGAGCGGATCCAATATGGGGCAATAATACCAATTTGAATGCCCTTCGAACTTATGAAGAACACAGTACAGGCTTGCATCTGCTGGGCTCCACGTCATCCGTTAGAGCGAGCCAATCATATACTGCCCCGGTGTAATTGCGAAATGGCCGCTCTCACCTCGAGGCTATAACTACAAACTTACACGGAGAGAAAAGAAACTTCAATCATGCATTTTGAGCAGTTAACCGTGTAAGCGTTCATAATAAACATTTTAAGCTTCTGCTTAGAATGCGTAGATGATTCTTTTTTCCTCTATTGTGCAAATATATAAAGACTTATGCGAAGTTCAATGTTATCGTAAGGGGTCAAATCCAGGGTAACATTTGATGTACGCTGGTTTTCACTAAAGGATAAGAAAAGCATAAACAACATACGCTAGCGCACGTGGGGCCTTTTGCCAGAAATATGGCCTGACAAAATGCACTACTCTAAAATAGTATCTTTAGCGCGTATGCCTATGTTGTTTATGCGCATAAGCTTGTAAAAAGCAGCCGTCAAGTGCTACTATGATGAAATTCGTAACTGTCCTAACTAAGTCGTTTTAAAATATTGACAAGAAGTCTGTAGAAGGAAATACAGTTTACTATTTATAAACATCTCTTTTCGGTGCGGAGATATTCAACTTCTTAAAATATGCAAATTAGCGGAGTCATAGCGCTATAAAATCAACCAAATTTGGATCAAATGAACAAAAATATACCTCAACTAATTGTAATAAAAATGTTTGAATCTTTGTCTTAAAAACTCTATCAGACGTGTTCTATAAAATCAGCTTAGCAATTCTGTCAAAATGACAATATACTGGGATCCAGTCCTCCCCGATGTTCATGTCTTTTTTGGCAAACATTGATGTTTGCCAATGTGCCTAATCTGCATGAACCAGCAAGCATATAAATACGGAAGGCTGAGTGTTCGGTCTATTTTGTTTTTGTTTATATATATATATATTTTTTATTGTTTTTATCGTCTATTTAATTTTGCAGATCTGAAAATCACTAAAATATTTAAAACAAGTTGGAGTCACGGGAATAGAATGAGTTGTCATGGGAAATAAATTGTGATAAGCCGTCAGTGTGTTGCAAGTAAATCTGTTAGTCCAATAAGCGTTTAAGGTTTCCGTTTCTGCCCTAATTTCCATATTTTAGAATTTTGTTTAAACTTAAAAAACTCCTGAAGTAATACATATATTCGGAAAAGGGAACATGCCATTCTTATTCTTTCGTGGAATTCTTTGTGATGCTCATAAAATTGCAAGGGGTAGAAATTTGATCATAGCAGCACTTCATTTAAGTCTGCTTTGAAAAATTATTGCTGAGTACTATTCATGCTATTTTTGGCGTCTTCAGAACAACGAGTAAACGCAACATATTCATGTTGTCTTCGTCGGGAATTGTAAGATCAACAACTCTTCTTGTCAGGTCGTGAATGAAAGGCGGTTATTCATCCGCTTGAATCGATGGAAGTTACGAACTTGTGACGAGTCACTGTCAGTAAGTAGATACAATTGTCGGATCAACAACTCTATTTGACATGCTATGAGTAAAATTACCCATTCTCATGAATAGTATAATTGTAATTTCGGTTTTCACGGATAATCTAATCGTCACTTTTGGACATATCTGAAATTGTCAGCAAATTACTGAATGTCTCCGTAAGAGAAATTATTATATTTGCATAACCATTCGAGAAGGTATCATACTATGACGGTTTTCTAATCGAACAGAACGTAATCATTGGTTCTATATACCTTTATTTAGTGCTCGCATTGTTCACTGGTTACAAATATGATACCCTCGACTGAGAGATGGTATCTAGTCTATTGATCCATAATGTTACACCGCCTATAGTTTGTTTCACATACACGAAACAACATCAAGTTGATAAATAAAGCATAACCAATCACAGTATCTTGAAATCTTGATTCCACCCTATCTGTACCCTGCTGGTCAGCCCAGGTAAGGTGGACATTTCTACAGCATCGTAAACAGCCATCTTTTCTTCCTGGTGTTGGGGTACTCAGCCTTATTTTCCAGTCCCCTCTTTAATCTATAGAATAAAGATGACCATTAAAATCATGAGATTAAAGTACCGCCGGATCCCAGGAGACGCTCGTCATAATGAGACCTCTCGTCTGCCACAATCGAGAAAAATTAACAGGTTTTCGAGTGTCAAACAAAATGGACGGTTGTCTCCCAAATATTTTGTAGCTGGCTCTCGCCTACTTCTCCACTAACTGAATCCTTTGAATGCAGGCAGGGCAAAATTAAGAGCTAGCTACATAACACGAAACGAACTTTTTGAGAAAAGTGTAAGAAAAGGACTGAAATATCTACAAACCTGATACGACGGGCTAATTCTCTCCCAAAGACACCAAATGGGCCTGGCGGTATCTCTTCTTCCGGGAAACAAGGTTCCATCAAACACAGGAGAAAAGCACACATAAAGAAGAACTTCAGCAAACGCATGTTGATAGCGATCGATCTAGAAGTTGATTTGAATAATATGGACAAGAAATTGAGTTCGTTGTAGTGGTGTTCAGCGCTTTTAAACAAGTCAATATACCACATTTACCTCAACCACGCTGTGAATTAAATTAAGCAGTAACAATTGTATTTAAAGTGCATATGAAGCGGCATTTTTTCTGCATAATTTTACCTTTCAAAATGTAAATCGTGACATGTCTATCGGTGCGTCAAAGCATTCATTCAAATTCATTTTGAAATTATTGTTAGATTGCATATCGAAGCGAGCACAACAAGCGTGTCTGTTTTAAGCTTAATCCAAAGACTACAGGTAATGTTAGTGAATATGAATTAAAATCTCAGAGAAAAACGAAGGTTTCTCAAGTAAATATGAACGAACAGAATAGCAGACAATGCAATGTCTACGTACGTACTAGCTAAACTGATGTCACCAAGTGTTTATGCTGACAAGTGGAACTGTTGTATAAGGTTGAAGACCGTATGAGTTCTTTTGAGCGTTTGAAACATCGATCGTAAATATGCGTGATATTTATACTTACGTGAAGGAATCCAATTTACGACTATAAAACCAATCTGAATGCTCTACGCTCAACTCAACAATAGGACAGATGATAAACTGTGTTATATTCAACCGCGTCAAGTAATTCGTTAAGACGAACCACATACCGATGTAATTGGGAAATGGGCGTTCTGACCTCGACGCTATAAAAAGAGATATATACAATGGAAGAAAACAAGGGTCATTCACACATTCTGAGCATAAGTTTCGTTGCTGATTAGGAACGCATATCGGTAATTTAAGAGTATGCAGTCAAACGTGCTCCACTGTTCTTTTGCAAGGTCTTTGTTAATTGTGTGTGGATCGGCTTTCTTAGAGTAGTCAGCACCATTTTCTACGAGCGCCGCGCGCCATATCGGCTTTCAACTTTGCGGTGAGGTTTTCTGTATATACTGTTTTGCGCTCTGTTTTGAGTTTCATTAATCATGAAAATTAAATACACAAAGCAAAAGCACTGAAAAACATTTGTACACAAGAAAAAATATACTTCGGTTAACTTTTAGAATCGTGGGTTAGCGTTAACTGGCTCCCGAACAACCCGGCACTGATTACAACAAGTTAACCTGACATGAGTCCGCGATCCAGTAGAAAATCAGCACTTGGTCGGTGATCAATTAAAGGAAAAAAAATACATGACTTTGAGGAGCTCTAAACTTGAGCCCGAGATATGGTCACGTGACTCACGTCGTCGCCTTTGCCGTCGTCCGTACGCGGCCACTAGCAATACCGCTAGCCATGATAACCACGAGAAAGTCAATTGACCAATTTCGATATATTAAAATTCAGCCAAACACAATAGTCCTCAGCACGAAGTTCTGGGGAATAAACCACACAAACTCTGTAGTTATTCCCCAGAGCCTCGTACTGAGGTCTTTTGTTTAAGGCTGAATTTTAATATATCGAAATTGGTCTATTGATGGGTTTCCTTTTCCCTCCTATATGAGTATGGGGCTCCGCTTGGCCAGGGCTCCGCTATTACCTCGACAGGATGGCGCACTGAAGGAACATTTTGTGTCACGTTTAAACTTTCCACGGCAACTTTTCAGATGCGTCTAACTTTTTCTCGGGTTTCACTTTCGATTGCAATGATTCGTAGAAACTCTTATGTTCAAAAACAGTTCTGTATGAAGCAACGTGCCCTGGAGCAAATATTTACTAACGCAATCCTACAAATTTGTTTTTCAAACATTAAAAATCCCATAGAATCTAAGGATAAACGTATGTAGTGTCAAAATGCTGAAACGATTCACGTGACACCACTCGCCACTTTAAAGAGGAAAGAAACCTGGTGCAAGTGTCATCTCGCAGTGGCGTGTGGGGCCGACTGCGAGATGAGACTCGCCCCAGATTTCTTCTCGTTTCTGAAGCTAGTGGCGAATGTTCTTGGTAAGGGACAATCCCACTCTTCAAAAACACGTACCCAAATTCCAGAGCAATATAACAACTACAGAACCAATAATGAAAAAAATTGTTTTATCTGCCTTTGTTTTTTGCCGGGTGTATCGAAACTAACGTTTACTCGGCCAATAGCTTTTATTACAGTTGAGCCTGCGGTTCAACATTCTTTTGTCTAAAAGGGCATACAAACGCGGCGAACGGGTCAACACAAAGCAGAATTGACCCTTTCGCCTCGTTTGCGTGTCAAATTCCTGAAAACTGTAATAACAGCTATCGACTTCATTTTTGTTTTCGCTTGTTTGTTTTTCTTTGTGTTTTCTTTTCAAGAAATAGCTAATGAAATTCACGAAATAAATTTACTGGGTCTGAAGATTCTTCATGTAGATCTAACAGAAGCTTTTAATGCGTCCTTTTTTTCTGCCATTGTTTCATTAATCCTCTGTAATTCTCGGCAAATATCGTGACCTCAACGTTAATCATTACTCGATGATCGTCGCGATTTGACAGCAGCATCGTTTCTTCTCCGGTACCAACCGTAAAATCTTCGGAGAACAGGTCTCTACTTTGCGATCTTGTTTCGCCGTGTTTTCCGAAGTCTCTTCTTAGCCGGAGCTTGAGCCTCCGTCTTGAGGTAGCCTTTGTCCATGTATTCTTGAGTGTCAGGAAAGCTTAGGTTCCAAAATCCTGGAGGTGTGGAAGGTGGAGGGGAGAACTTCGCTCGGTGACGTGAACAGTGCTTCAAGCGCTTTTTAAGCTCGTCCTCGGGAAGATCAAGACCCTGGTAGTACTAAAAAGAAAAACAAATGCGTGAATTTCTTTTAATAGTTAAATGAATATTGCTAACAATTGATGAGAAAAAAAAAAAACAAAAAAACAAAACAAAAAACAGTTCACAATACCTCTTGACAGTCGCGGCATTTATAGCCATTCAGTTTGACTCTTTCATCTTTTTTCCGAACAACTTCCACGTATTTGTAGTTCGGTTCACAGGCGCAACTCCTAATGAAGTATAAAGTGTAATTAATTGTAGACGCGGTGGGAATGTAGTTAAAAATTTAGACAAAAGAAAGGATACCGCAGAAATGTAGACAATACGCACTTCAATTCTATCGGCGGGCTCTTGTCCACGTTTGTAGCTATTTCTTCTGGTTGCGTCTTGTTATCTTCCTATGAGGAAGAAAGAAAGACAAAAAATCATTTGTCAAAGAACAAGAATTGAATAAAAACAAGGCACGAAGTGGCGCGCGCAACACGGAAGTGCACGGCACGGCACAGCAAGGCACGACACGACACGGATTTCCCCGTCACTGCAATAGTACATTATGTATTGGATCAAGAGAATTATCAAGGTAAGAGAGTGAATTCCCTCTATAGGCCTTATACATACGGTAATCCCACGGTAATGCTGCGCGTTGCGTGGATGTTTTCGTGGAGGATTTGTTTATGTGTTGCTTAATTTCAAAGCGAAGAAGAACCTCCAATGCTGTGGGGATGCCTTCTTTTATATAAATATCAAAGAAGCAAAGGAGCTTCTACCCCAGCCATGGTTTAAAACATTTCCAAACAGTAATAGGGGTTTAAATAAGACACTGATGTCTCCTGGACAAACAACAACTAAATGAATGGCAGATAAATGAGTAGACAAGCGAGTGCAAAGCAAACGAACGCCCAAACACAACGCAACTGAACAAACGGTTTGTCGAAAGTGCAGACAGACATCCGCCACCCAAACAACAAAAAGGAGTTTAAGCAGCAACGCCCATGACAACGTCGATTAAACGATTTCATATGCATCCCACGAATCTCGCAAGAATTTACATTCATCCAGTTTGTCTATAACTTTCAGAGATATTTTAAACAGAATATGTACGACAGCGTGAAAATGCGAAAAAGAAATTTTAAACATTGGTCGTCGTATTATACGAAGAAAGTGTTAATTCCATGTTGTTGTTTTGTAACGAATGGCAAACAAATGAGCAAAGAATTATAACACACGCGCGCGCAGTCATTGCACTCTTTACCTTTGCCCTTGTGCTTTGCCTATTTTTAAACTCCGTGAAACCAAACGGTAAAAGAATGAACAGCCAAACGAACACAAAACAAACGAAAGCCCAGCCGAACAAAAGCACGGCTGGCGGTGCAGAAAACATCTTAGCTATGGAACGTCTTCCGAACACCAAAACGTATGTAAAATGACTTTTCACCACATTTCCCGCCACTTTGTCTCAGTTAATCGCTAGAAAGTCGCTTGGGCTGTCCACGCATTTCGCGAGTAACAACATCCTCGGAAGAACTGGGTACCGTGTCTAAAAATAACTTAAGAGGGATTACCTTGGTTACAAGGCCTACATGGGGGAATCACTCTCTTACCTTGATAATCTCTTGACTGGATTGAATACCTCTTACATGTATCAATCGACTTCCAGGTAGATGTATTGTAAATGAGGAGGGAAAGAAGGACCGAGAAAGAGAACTAAAGAAGTCAATTACATCCCTCTCTTTGGGGGAAAAAAGCAAACAATCCAATTTGCATGTAATTCAATGTAAAATGACAGGAGCTCTAGAGACACAGTTTACACACACACTTTATTTCAATTACATTTAGAAATTAATGCAAGTTTGAAACAGATCCCAGCGGTAGTAGCATTAGGCTAATCTAGGCGGATCAGTTAGAGCTATCTATAAATCTGTTAGTTACCTCATCACTCTTGTTCGAAACATTTTCCTTATCACTTCCTTCCAGTGAGCCGTCTTGAAGTTTTTGATTTTCTTCTTGCAAATCTGCAAATACCAGAAAACAAATTTAACGCGTAAGAGTGCTACAAGAACACACTGAAAGAGATCCACATCCCTTAAAGAAACTGGAAAGCGTTAGTAGAATTGTAGTAGTATACTAATGCAAATGCTGCAATCTGATTGGCTGAGTTACTCGTATACTATCAACCATTGGAGTGCAATCTTCATCGAACATTAAAGAAACTAGAAAACGTTTTCTAGTTTCTCTAAAGTTCGATGTAAATCGATTCGGCCTTCGGCCTCATCAACTATGACCTAATAGAAATCTCGTGCACATAATCTCATAGGCCACGTTGGATATATCAATATTCTAACATGGCTCCCAAGCATTCAGGTCAAAATTGCAAATTTTCTAAGGTTCTTATGTCCCTCAATTCCCAAGACACTTGGATACAAAGAAAACAATACCAAATATAGACGTTTATCCCGAAAGCCTCGGAGCCATGCTAAAATACTGATATACCGACTGTGGCCTATTGATAAATAGACACAAAGGGCGTCAGATTTTTTTTTCCAAGGATTATTCAAGGACTGCTGACGGACGCGCGCGGTTTGCTTACTCAGCAAAATATTTACCTGGTGACCGGTGATCGTCCATATTATTGTCAAACAAGTCCATACCACTTGTGTAAGGCCCTGTCATGTCCCCACTGCAGCTGAGGAGGGTGCCACAAGACTTTCTTCCTGTCCCGCGTGAAGGGAATTCTTCCAGTAGAACCACATCCGGGGTTTTGGGCGGTGGCACTATTGGAACTTTAAACACTGTTCTTGTCTGCTCTTCCTAAAGTGTGCACGAAATGGTAATTTGAATATGTTTAGAAGGTAAGCCCTGAGTTTATAGGACTTCCAAGGCATAATTTTACACGTTATGCATTATTTTCAGCATAAGGGTGAGGCAAAATAATTGAGCATTATGCCGGAATAATAGTTACAAAAAGTGGCGGATAGTTGAGGGCCTTGGGCAGGCCAACAGAAATCTAGGCACAAATCACCTGGCTGCACTCTACACACATCACATACCTAAAGGTTTTGCCAATTCAGCACTCTTCTGTTGCATCAGAAGGAATTTTTTTATGCTAAAAAACTTATTTTGCAATAACGAAGCCGGAGCAATGAAGGATCACATCGAGGCGTCCCTCATGCTTCAATGTAATCAATGTTGAGGATAAATATAAGCTGTTGTCGGTGAGCATAATGGGGCATAAGGGACGCCTTCGGAGCACAATAGTGAGATGTTTTGAGCATCGAGCATTAGCATAATGGTGAAAAATTGAGCATAATGTGTAAAACCTATTCGCAAGAGGTTTTGGACAGTCTAAAAGGGTATGAAAACTCGCTTGGAATCAACGTTCAACTCGCTCTGATCAAATGTTTTGTCTCGCATCCTACTTCCAAACATATTCCCTGTCAATTTCTATCTGAAGTACGATGTTCTGTAAAGATGTTACTTGCAGTAACGCAATAGTGGAAAATTGATGTAGGGGATTTTATAGCGAGGAGGTTTTTATAGTAAGGAGATAAATAGCTTTGGTAATATACTGCTGGTAGCCGGTCTTTTCTCTTTGGGCCATATGGGCGTTTATCCATGAACACGAACGCAAAAGGGCGGTATACTCCCAATCCCTTCCATGGCACTCTGAAATCGTTCGCCTGATAATGCCAGCCTCATTTTGAGAGAAAAAGAGACTGGAAGCAGTCTACTAGCTGACTTAAATAACTAGATAATTTGCAAGTGGGAGCGTCTCATTCTTATTACTGCGACAGATCAGCATTGTAAGCAAAAACAAAAACGTTTCTGCGTACAGAATTGAACGTTCAGTTTTTCTTTTTATTAAAGTGTTAATGCATCTGAAAAGGTAATGGTGTTTTCGGAGCTTCTACAGATCCAACTAAGCAATGCGCCGCCAAAGATAATGTTGCGTTACATGTACATCGGCGTGGCAAGGAGACACTTATCAGACAATTATCATCTTGAGCTAATAGATATGTACCAAATTTGGTATGCTGACGTTGGCTGTATTATCCCTTTAGTCGATGTTAGACCTTTGCTCTGATGAAGGGCTAACGGCCAACAAGTAGACCTTCCAAATTCGCTACTATTATTAACTTCAAGCTTATTAATTGTTTCTAAGCTCAGCATTATTATGCAAGTCTGAAAGACATCCATAAAAACGACTCGACTGGTATAATTATACACTAGTCGGTGCGTTTCCACATGACAGGAAAACATTATAAAGTTCAACGTCAGGTTATTACCTCAGAGAAAAAATTGTATTAGAAAGTAAATCAATACTAACCCTCAAACCTTTACTTTTTGTTGCCCATATGGTGTCTTCACGTTCATCTGAACTTTCTCGTTTTCTCTTAGCGGCATTGGTATCATTTTCACTCGAAGTTACTTTTGTTTTTACATATTTTGCATCCAGAGTTGTTTGTTTTGTTGCTTTGAGGTTGTGACCTTTTTCGGCTGGTTGATGAGATCGTTCTTCATTTTCTCTACTTATGAAAACTGTATTATCATTGTTTTTGATCATTCTGGACTGGGAATCAGACCTGGGTTCTTGTTCTTCGTCACTCTTCACGCCATGGGGTAACAGCGACACAGAACAGTCTGCCGTCAGGTTCAAGTCTTGCTGCAGTGATCGGGTGCGGCTTGGAATGGTCGGCGACTGTGGTTGAGTGTATGACAAATCAACAGGAAACTGGGAATCAGATTTGGGTAAATCCTTATTACTGGTTACAGAAGCAAAAGTGCTGTCATTAAGGGATTTTACTGGAAATCCAGGAAACTGAGATTCGGATTTGGTTAGGTCCTTGGTATCGGTTACAGCATCCATAGTGTTTTTACAAGGCGAATTTCCAGAGATCTTGTCTAGAATGCCCATGCTTGCATCATTGTCATCATCATCATAGTTAAACAAGAGTGAGTTTGCAGCTGCTAAGGGAGTACTTGCTGCCGAAGGGGTTCCCAATGAGCAATGGAAGCCATCAGCAACCTCTTCTGAATGGACGTCCTCAGTTTCTTGCACCTGAATCTCTGGATGGACAGAAATTCCATCTACAGACACCTTTCTGTCTTGGAGCTGAGAAGAATTCTTGTAAAGCTTTGTACTTTCATTGGCATCAGAGAAAAGGTTAGCAACACCATCCACCATTAACTTTTTATCCTCTTCAATCACTCGGCTGACACTCATATTATCTTTATGATAAACTCTTGATTTTGTTTCCTCTTGTGCTCCAGATCTCGACATTGACACCTTGTTGTATCGAACTTTCTTTTTACACTTCAGGGTTGACAGGTTTCTGTGCTTCTTGCTCAGCTCATAGTCTTTCAAAATAGAACAGTCATCAGGCTCAGAATCACTCCTGGGAAAAAAGGAAGAATTCACGAAAATACCACAATTTCCAAAAGAATAGACCTTTGTATTTAGAGCTCTTTCGCTATTGCTATTTTGAAGGATCATAATTTTGGGGGGCCACTTCCTTCAGATGGCATGTTTTGCTCATCCACCATAATAAAGTAGGAATTATTTTCTGCATGAAGATAAACAGGATAAATATTATCAAAAATAACGTATATTAGATCAAAACAAAAATGATACCTTTGGAATGAGGGTTACACGGGAATCATTATAAGTGAAGTTATTTTTGAGGTTGCTATATTGTTTAGAAAGTTAACAAAATTTCATTCTGCTGGGATAGTTAGGAGTTAAGAGAAAAGCTGACCATTTTCAAGTCGAGATATTTCCTTCCAAGCTGTCATGCAATAACATACAGGCATATTTCTTTGAAGAATGATGCATGTCCACAAGTACCAGATGTTAATTGGTAGTTTGATAAGTGGAACAAAATATAGCTGACCTTGCTTAGAGACCTGGCAAGTTAAACAAAGTTTGTTGATCAATCACTAGAACAATTTCGGGAAAAAAGGAGATTCTCATCTCAATGGGCAAAAGAGGGTGGTAACTTACTTTTGAGCAGAACTGTAAATTGCATTGTCCCCCCCCCCCCCCACCCCTTGAAATTCAAGTTCAGCTTCATACAAAATTTACTCTCCTTTAGAAATTCTGGTTTTGAGACCCCCACCCCCACTCCACCCCACTCCCTCAGAATTTCCAGTGACCTTTCATGGGGCGGGTGAGGATATTGTGTGAAACCATGCATTTGTACAGGGAAGCATGGATCATGCTGTCAGTGAATCGTCTTTCATGCAACTTACATCAGCTCAGTGGTATCTTTGTTGACATAATTTTCAAGAATATGAGCAGGAAAAGCCCCAAAGTCTTTCATTACTGTGATGAGAAAAGATAATTGGAAAAATAAATACCAATACTTTTTTTTAAGTTAATAGAATTAGAACATGACCAAATTTAGACATGCAATACTGATACAAGTACATGCATCAACTCATTTGTTATTATCGAATTGTGGTCAGCATGTTAAGATGCAACTTTTTGCAAGGTTTAAACAAATTGCCTATAAATCCTACATAATTTTTTCAACTTTGCAAAAAGTTGTATCTGAACATGCTTATCACAATTCAAAAATTCAAAAAGGGTTTCACCATTCTTTTTCAATAACTTATAAATAATCAATTATATATTAATTTAAATCAACAACACTCTTTACATTGATAGTAATAGTTATTATAATTTTAAAAAAAAATGTTTAATTAATTCATTGTGTGCTCCTATTTTTTGGGTGTTCCCAAGTTTAATACTGTATGCTTCATATACATCTCCAAAAGATCATGACATCCAATCCAGGCCTCATAATTAGGGCGGTCATTAAGGGCTGTAACCCATAGCACCTGCTACGGCTGAGTATGCTTGATTTTCCCTTGATGCTAGGGGTGAAATTGCCTGTTGTTGATAGAATTCACACATAAAGTAACAAATTTGCTACAGGTGTGGAGAATAAGGCTACACACTGCTACAGGTGACTAAAAACTTAATGACAGCCCTGATAATGAAGTCTTCGAATACCCTCTAGAGTGATCAACTGGCTCTGATGCAAAATCAGTCATGGGAAGACATAATCAAGGTCTTGACATAATTACATGTACATGTATTAATTAATGTCAATTTGCCAAATGAACATTTCTTTTGTCTGCTTTTATTTCATTCTCTTTCGTTTGAACTGACTGACTCACTTTTACAAGAAAGAAGGCAGTGGGAAATGAAACACTTTATGGGGATGATCTAACAATTTTTTTTAATGAATTAATTTTCAAGACGTTCCCCAGACATTCATGATTTTCCCAAGGCTACTACTAAGCTATTTCAAGGCTGGTTAAAAAAACAGTCAGGTAACACACCTTTAAATCTACTCTGGGCTGCCTCCAGATAGCGTCTCCACCAATGATCTTTCTTACATAGTTCCTCATATTTCCTAGAAGCAAACATCCTTAAAGCGTATATGACATGAAAAATAATTTCTGCTTATTTGAAAGGCCTTTGAAAATACAGAAGAATGCATTTTTCTTTTAATGAAATATCTTTTTTCATTTTAGAGATATTGATGTTTTTCTATTATGTAAATTAGATCAGGGATGACGTCAAAAGGTTTGCAACTGAAAGTGGTAAAATACTGAATAAACGATATCTCTGGAAATATTGAAGCAATGTTCTACACAACAGTTTTGCTGCTGGTACTGTCTTAATAAAAACTGAAAGTCCCAGTTTTTGTCTTAAACCAAGAACCATCTACCCCACCCAATCCAATGATGGGAGTTAAGAAAATATGGGAACTATGCCTGTTCCAAATAGGATCCTTTGCCTCACTTTAGAGGTTGCAAATGGGGATATGTGGTTTTCTGACAGAGACTGGAGCTGATAGAGTTGCTATGGCAACAGCACTAAGGGTGTCATTTTGTTTCTTTTGTGATGTACATTTGTGGTGCCAAGTTTCCAGAACACTGCTTCAATATTTCTAGAGATATTGCTTATTCAGTATTTCATCATTTTTGGGTGCAAACAATATGATGTCTTCACTGCTCTAATTTGTATGATAGAAAAATGTCAATATCTCTAAAACAAAAAAAGATATTTCAAAAAGAAATATGCCATTCCTCTGTATTTTGAAAGGCCTTTCAAATAAGCAGAAATCATTTTTAATGCCATGTACACTTTAAGAGATCTTTGAAAGACCTTACAAAGATCCTTAAAATGTTCATTGAGGATCTTTAAAGATCCTGGCAAGATATTTGAGCAATATCTTTGAAGATCCTTGTTCAGGATCCTCAAAACGATCAAGATTTACATGTACAGTGGAACCCTGCCTTACAACCACCCTGTTAATAAGACCACCTTGCTATTACAGCCACTTTATTCTGGTCCGAAAAAAAAGCTCAGACAGTCATTTTATTATTTAAAGAAAACCTTTGATACGACCACCCCGATAACATGACGAATTTTCCATGGCCCGAAGGTGGTCATATTAACGGGGTTCCACTGTACATGTTTTCTGCACCCTCATGCAATGTACAGCTGTAGCTCGGTCAATAGTTATATAAGAGGAACAGAAGTCTAATCTGGTGTTGATGAGTTTAAATCACACTTAGATAAAATAATGTCTTAACATTGTGTCTCTCTCTCCCACCCCCTTCTTTCTTTGATAGGCCTAATACTCGGGGCTCAGGAAGAATATCATGGCGTATATGCAGTAAATAAATATGGCATTGAGCTACATGTACAGTGTTAAATCAGTTATAAGTTCTTGTCCTCCACTAAAAATCAGCTTATTTACATTCACATGCAAATTTATGTAATCAGATCATTTCATTTTATACCAAGTGCAGTTAAGTATTTCCAAAAAGTAGAAAATGGAGACTGCACCAAATGGGGGTATATGTAGTAAATAAATATGGCATTGAACTACAACGTTAAATAAATTATAATTTCTCGTCTTCCACTAAAAATCAGTTTACACACATTCACATGCAAATTTATGTACATCAGATCACTTCATTTTGTAACAAGTGCAGTTAATAATTTCCAAAAAGTAGAAAATGGAGACTGTACCAAATTTGTAACTGTTTTAATTTAGTTTACAAAATACACTGTGAGACATTCTATCAAGAACAACAAAATCATGAAGGTTTTGTGATGTAATTCACTTCATTGGATAGTTACAATCATGAAATTGACTTTAAAAATCACCACACATGTGAATCCCACTGACATTATTTGCACCTCAAAATCTGTCATGTTAATACTAAATTTTGAAAGCTTGCTGTTCTAAAGGCATATGTTCATGATTACGCTCAGGGCTGCGTGAAAGCAGAGCATGTTTAATGTGCGCTTCTGCTTGATGTTGTGGGTTAACTTGGCTGATGTTGGCATGATATTCACCCAAAAACCAACTAAGTCGATCGACACTTGACCATGGGTGCCTTTAGTACATACATGTATGCAGGTCTGGTTACTTTGCTATCTTTTTCTAAAGGATCATAATCATGTGATTGAATACTGATTGTACTGTAGTTCAGCGGAGTAGCCAGCTAATTTCAAATCGATTTTAAGTAGCTAATGACTTTCGTTGGCAGCTAGCTACATGTGCTTTGGACAACCCTGCATAGCATTCTCAAACATGGTGAACCTACATGTACATGTAGTAAAAATGGTCCAATTTTCTATGCAGTAGTCAATAAAAGCTCTCATTATTAATAATAAATTATCAATTGGCCATACCTCCTGAGTTTCTCATCCTTGTATGCAAGTTCTTTTTTTAAACTCACCACGGTTTCTTTAAGACTTTAGAACACAAGAAAATAAAAATATTCATCATCATCATCATCATCATCGTCATAATTGAAAAAATGAACACTGTTAGCATTTTAGGTACAGAAAAAATATGTAGGTCTACTATATAATAATTATTATTATTAAATTATTATTAAATTATATAACTAGTACAGAAAATCAAGTACCCATTTGAGTGTACAGTAATATGTGCAAAACCTTCAGGTTAGCTTCAGCAGCATGAAGTAACTGAGGAAAACATGTAGTTTTACCACCCTCCCTTCCCTTCTCCACAGAATGAGATGCTACATGCCTAAACCTAATAAGATCACAGAGTCCGTCCAAGCATACAAGCCAAGTGGTCCATCAGGCTGGTGCTTATTCCCGGTTTCAGTAGCATGAAGTGACAAGGAGTGTCCCCCCCCCCCCCCCCTACCCCTAGATGTGATGCTAGTCCATTGCAGGGCCAGCATTTAAATTTGCCAGTACCCATTTATACACCTGGGTGGAGAGAGGCACTGTGAGAGTAAAGTGTCTGCCTAAGAACACAACACGACCTTGGCCAGGACTTAAACCCAGACTGCTTGATCTGGACTGTGTGCACTAACCATAAGCACCATGCCTCCAGACTGCCAAACTGGTGCTTACAGGCTGTACCTGCAATTTGCACACCAACTAAACAAGAAGGAGCATTAGCAGTTAGTTTCCCTGGATGAGATTCTGGTGGAAAGTCTACAGTTGTTTACTGGTTGTATTCTCAAGGTGGTCAGATTAAAGAGAAGCAGTGATCACCTGAGACCTACCTATTAAACTAACAGTGTACATGTACGTTGTAAGAAGGTGACTAATATTAAAATCTTAAAATGTATACCCGGCGTTTTCTTCTTGAAGGTGATTGTTGAGCTTCTTAACCCGACTGTTTTCTATCTCCAAATCCTGAATCTTGCTGTTAGCTTCATTACACTTCTCTTCAAGACCTGCGAAATAAAATTCATGCATGTAGGACCGCAGCTTTTGTGATAGATCAGGTCGAGATTCTCGACCTGATCTACATGTACCACGTAGGAAATTTAAAACTAAACACTTCACCTTTGTTATCAAAACTTTAAAGTATATTTCAAAATAAACCCTTTCAACGAAGTAACAACAAAAATAAATAAGACTGAAACTGCTGGAAACTGTCGGTATCAAAACTCAAGATAAATTACGTAAAGAGTACCTGTGATGTGAGATGCTTCTGCATGAGCTTATAAATCTCAGTTTCTTACCTCGAAAATCGCTTTGAATTGTCTCCTTTAACTTGTCTAAAAGGCAATATGTTTCCATTAGCAGCTCTCCAAATTATAGTTCGATTTTTTTCCATCTGAAGTAAAAAAGGAAACAAAATCTTCCGCTCATCGACTTGTTTAGCTTTGTGAACTTCCCGCCATATTAACGCACGGTCTGGAGACTGGGACCGAGCTGGACGCCTTGCAATTTTTTGCGATTTGCATGAGTGTTCGTTTTGTTGTGGTTACAGCAAACGACGAGCTCGTATTTTTGAAGACCGTTTTCTGGAATATTGAGCTTTATCTGTCTTACATAAATGGGACAATGACTGAGGAGGAAACGTTGTGTGATCGAACTTATCGAGCTCATGAAAGACACGAAAGCAAACCAGATAAACCAGAAACGCGTTCGTTGCCAAGACATACAAAGCAAGACCATAAGGTAGGTAACTTGTAAGCTTATTACAGTCGAACCTTGATTATCCGTACCTCGATTATCCGGATTTCTCGATTATCTGGACTTTTTCTCTAGCCTCAATTTTTTCACGAATATTTATTAGTCATGATCAAGATCCGTAGCAATATTCTTTTTAATATTCTTTTCTCAGAGTTGAGTGGTTCAAGATGTACAGTAGACCATATTGTTTTCCAAATGATTTGTAAAAGTTTCACGATTAAATGTTGCTTTATTTAAACAGTTTTGTTCTTCATTAATATTGATATTTTCGATTTTCCGGACCCTCGATTATCCGGACCATTTTGTCTAGTCCCAACGAGTCTGGATAATCGAGGTTCGGCTGTACAGTACGTTACTTCTCAATTAGAAAACGAGTAAGACGGCGTGTTTTATTTATGATTAAATTTCGAAATAAATGGAAAGCTAAGAATAAATATCAATACTATCGCCTCTTGTCAATGACAGTTACATGTATAAAGGAATATATACATGTACGCTCAAACCAGAGTCAATGGCAAATATCTTTTCTTAATTGACATCCTATTCGACGAACAACTTCGCTCCTTGTAATCGGCCGTGTTTAAAACATGAATCAGCGAAATGACGAAATGGCACTGCGGTTAGCCTATAGCCAAATAGCGCTCAGGTTAGCTTATATATATCACTGACTTGATAGATCTAGCTAGAGGCTAGCTCTCATTCCTCAATAATTGTAATGGTTAACCTTACAGACACCCTTATCCAACACGGACTCTTTCAATGTAGCGTAGGCCATTTCGTCATAATTTTTGCCATTTCGTGTTTTTAAAACACCCTCCTTGTAATCTTGTATTTCTTAATTCTTCCCCAAAATAGATGCTCTATTCTGCTCTGCAGAATCTTTTTGTCCAATATGTTTACACTTTAAGATGGCTTTTCGCAATAATTATTAATGTTAACCAAAGTGGGTGAAAGGTGGTGGATATTTACTGAGCCATGAGGTAGTGAGGTAAATATCCAACACTTTCACCGACACTGAGGTGAATAACTGTTTTTAGTATACACCAATCAAGTTGAATAATCAGCCTTGTTTATTGATAAAATTTGCTCCTTGGTAACCAAAGCAAAATGTGGAGCCATTTTGTTTTTCTCCATTTGCTTAGAGGTGAATATTACTTGCTCTTCACCTCCGAGCTGGTCAATCAGAATGCGTAGAAAGCACAATTCACTTGTGTGGTATATACTAATTAAGATGAATTACATGTATTTGAATTAGGAATTAGTGAATTACTGATAATCAGCCAGCATACCGTCCTATTTGATTCAAATCGATCTACATGTATATATCAACTTAAAAGAGTACCAGCAATCTGTTATTAATGAGATCTAACAAAAAATATAGTTTAATTAAAAAAATATCTATCCAATTATCCCTGCTTCAATCGCTCATGGAGGGTGTTTCGGTTTGACACCACCCACCCCCTGAGCCCCTCTGAAAAATCCAGTTTAGCTTGAGTCATACTTTCCCTGAAAAGTTGAAGCCTTCGAGAGTTCCTCCAGTGCCTCAGAATTTCCTTCTAAAGAGACTTATCTGGGTGTGGCTCAAACTCTATTCATCCTCTAAAAGATTCCACCTTGAAATGGACAGACATAATTTTTTAATTATTTCTTTGAGTGTAACCCTAAAGATATCCTGACAGCTAAAAACAGTGCGGTTTCATCCTGCACATTCTACATGTATTCCAGTCTCATGTAAGTGAGACCAAAATCCATATTTACACTCCAAAGGGAGATGTGGGCATCCCCTCAGCCTTTTCACATGGGTTTACCACCACCCCCCCCCCCCCCCAACAACTCTTCCCAGGGAGAAAAATAAGCTTGAGAAGTGTGGTCCTGTATGATTGACCCAGGTGTGACGTAACCGTTAGCTGACCAGCATTTACTTAAGAAACAGAAAACATGTACCATGTTTCTATCGAGTTCTAGTATAAAATTAATCTACTAGCATTCTATCATGAATGCTGTTTTTTTGATTGGCTAGGCTACTCACTATCTATTCTGTGATAGATAGTGAGTAGCATAGCAGAATGCTACCACTTCTTGGCATTTTCGAATTGTCTGTGAAAAGGATTTAGATTAAGTTTTCTTACCTAGTAGATTTATAGTTGAAACAATTAGATTATTTGCTCTCAATTTCTATGCTTGATGGTTGACTCGGGCTGCACCCTCGTCAACTATCACACGATAGAAATTTCAAGCTCATAATCTAATTGTTTAGTAGAAACACAAGTGGAAGTTTGGGAGAACAAGAAATGCTGTGGGAACACCAGCTGTTGGTGAGTGTTTCCACAGTTTTGTCAAGTTCTCACGAGTGTTTCTATAACTCGATAGAAACGCAGAGAACATGTTGTCTACAGAAAAACACTGCGATGAGAAAAAGGGGAAACAACTTGTTTACTTTGATCATCAAAATGTAAATTCTCTTTGCTAGTGCCTTCATTACGTCAACAGCTCGTGCTAGTTCCGTGTTTCTATTGAGTTTAACTTGTAGAAACACGATTTTTAATCAATCAGCACTCATATTTCCCTAGGGCTGTTTTCTGAAAGTATTTCTAATTAATATTAATTTGAACTCTCTCTTTTTTAGGCCCCAGGTGCTCAGTTTTTGTACAGTCAGCTGGGAAGAGTGGTAATTAAGAAGCACACATACTTGACGCCTGTAACACATGCTACATATCCCTGGAACTATGCCCAACCACCTGGGAGAAAATCAGCCTTCAAAATGTCGAAGACTGTATACCCCAAGAGATGAAACTTAAAAGAAGAATCTTAAAGGGGAAGGTGCCATGAAGAATAACCAGCAAAGGCAATTGTTAGACCTTGTTGATCTGTATTCTTCTCTCCAAATTAAAAAAAAAAAAAGAAAACACGTGAAGAACATTAGAAACTTTGCCAGGTGCAACTGATGGCCATTACCACAACCTGTTTTACAATATCGGAAAAAGCATTGCTTCCATGTACACACAAAAAGAAATCATCAAGATTACATGTACAACAACCTGTATACGTAACTTTTTTTGGCTCTTTGGAGTACTACAAAATGTAATTAATTTTTAGTCAATATAATTTCATTATCAATCTATCTGGCAAGACAGACAGTCAGAGAGACAGTCAGACAGACAGACAGAAAGACATACAGTCAGTCAGACAGACAATCAGTCAGTCTGTCATTTTTCCAGATTGGATTAAAAGTTTCTTAGACCCAAGATTCACCACCATTTAAAGTACGTGAACTCTAACTTACTGACACTTGTTTTGTGTTAGTGTCATATGTCATATGTTTGGAGACTTTTGATATGATGTTATGATGTTGAATTTAAAGTGTCTGTATAGCCTATTTGCTTTGTCATTTTCAGCATCAGTATAAAGCAAAGATATTAGAACCATTATTCTTCTACACGCTTTTACCCTGAATTCAAGCTTTTAAATTTCCACTTGAGCCACGCCCATCCAGGTTGACCAAGTGGCAAGAAGTGGGATACTCAGCCCACCCACCACACCCCTAATGGGGCATCAAAACGGGGAAGTCGTACCCTCAAAACAAACGACGTCAACCACAAGAACCTTGTACAGGACAAAGGCTCTGTGAATTAATTCTATGCATTTAACAGATTTTAACGATTTTTATTTTTATTTATTTATTTATTTATTTATTTTTGTGAAGTCACTTCTGTTTCCTTAACTCTACAGAATGCTAACTCCACGAATCTTGTGATATACAGTCGACCCTCCCCACAACGGTCACCTTGGGGACAGAGGAAAGTGACTGTTGCAGAGAGGTGGCCGTTATGGGGAAGTATGGGTGTAATATGGCACCTATTTTTCTACGGCGGTGCAACAATTTTTTCCGGAAAGAAAATGCTTATTTTTAGCATGTAAATACGTAAACAAACAAAATACATCTATCAACAGCAACATAGACTAGTGACGGGCTGTAGAAAGGTGGCCTTTAGTGGAGGTTCGACTGTAGTTACTAGTAGCAACCAAGATCTCTAAGGCAAAGGAGGAAGGGCCGAGAAAGAAAATGAGGGAGACGGACAATAGAAATTAGTGCCTGTCTTCGGGCCATTAAATGTAGAGACGAGGTTAAAAGACGCGAAGGCAAAGATGGCATGTCGTTTCGCGTTGTGAGTATTTTACAACGAGAAATCGCTTTATGTGTGATGACAGAGTTCAGTATGCCTTGACTGGACTTTCAGTCTGTAAGATTTGATAGAAAGCTCTCTCAGTTATTATAATTTTTTTTTTTTTTGGCTTGTTTATTTTTTTTTGTTGAAGAGCATCTCTCGGCTTACCCACGCAAGCATAACAGTTTACTATTACCATGAATATAGTATTACTTGATTTTATTTTCATTGACAGTTTACATATTTTAAAACATTCTTATTAGATTATTGGGCTCTTTCTTAATGACGATGGACAGACAGACAGACAGACAAGAGAGATTTAGACACAAAGCTAAGCTAAACTACTACAACTACCTAAAACTAAAACAAAGTGGGTTTTTCCTGTACATGACAGACAGACAGAAAAGAGATTTAGGCACAAGGCTAAATATACTTCAATGACAAAACCATAAAAAGTGGACTATTCAACTTGAAGTTGTTTTGGAAATTACCAGAGGACTAACAAAGACATTCCTGCAGTTAATTTTAATTATTTCTTCTTCATCACTGTCTCCAGTTTGTCCAGCAGAGATGGTGGCACAATAATCTGACTGAAAAATGCACTGGGCTCATCAGCCGGGGGATCTTGTCTTCCTTCCAGGGGAGTCTCCATGATTAACTAACAGGAAAACAAAATAAGGAAATATTGACAGTAACGTACATAATAAGCATAATTGTGGGTAAACAATACACGTCGTTTTGATGTAATTATCTATTGTTATTAATAGATTAATAATTATAACTTATTTATTAATAATTATTCACTAATGATATGTTACAAAAAATTATGCTAATCCATTAATTAAATCATTATTATTAGTTTGGAAATAATTCATAATGATTTATAATGTAGAAGAAAGGAAACCATAGCCGTAACAATGATGAACTCAGTGCTTTCAATACTCCCACCACCACGACTACCCTTCCAGCATTGCAAGAAGTGAGAATGAGAACAAAAGACTCAAGGAAATAACGTGGTATTCGGTGATATGCTGTTCATGTTTAACATGGTTTAGCTATGTATTTTCTGCGGGACAGTTTTTGTTTGTCTGCAGTCTCCTTATCACGACAACGACATTATATTTTGGATTTTGCTTTTTGTTCGGGGTCACACGTTTTGCATGTGACATTGACCAATCCGCAAACATTTAGATTTGAGTTTCATCTGAGGTCATTACCACGTGCATTTGATAGGCAATCAGTACACATCACAAGCCTGTTGTTCTATTTTTTGCTGCTACACTGTGCCGATGAAACCCAACCAGGTCGAAAAAGCTGTACCACGGTTGCAATTTTTGGCCTTCAATTTGGACTCTATCATGTCGTTGTCCCGTTAACCTTTCTCCGTAGTAATCAGCCTTGCTTCATTATTATGTTTCTATTTTTGGCTGATTAGATCTTTCACAGATCCTACGTCTACCAGCAGCATTTTCGTTTGCGGTCCCTTGCATCACTGAATTCTTTAAGTAAAGGTAAAGATAATTACCTGTCTGGCTTCCGCCCTTGTCATATCTCCCCGCATCAACAGCAAAGCCAGAGCGTGATCCGATTTGAAGTCTGGGTACTTGTTAGCAATTCCCTGAGGATATGTGACAATTCGGGCATTACTTACACGAAGCCTCCTTCAAACTTTTCAGACAGGCACAATCATAGGCACGGTCATACATACACTTTAAAATAATGTACCGTCATGTACGTGTGTTACTAAGAAAATACGCCACCTCACTATTTCTAAAATAAACTGTCACGTCTTCTAAACAAGCTCACGCGAAGGCAAGTGAAGTTTTGAAAGCTGAAATGAATTAAAACGAAAAAGCAAACAAAACCGGAAACAAAAACATACATAACATTCAAGGGCGCTCAACATGCAAAACAAAAGGCGGAAAGAGAACATTTTTTTGGTCACGGTTAGTTCATTTCTCATTTCGCAGAAGCTCATCTGTGACTAACCTCCCACGCAAACGCTCTTTGGGCCCGTAACACAATCTCCCTGGCCATGAACTACGTTCATACGGGAGAAAGATTGCGGGATGAGCCCAAAAAGCGTCTGCCAAGGAAGCTAATCTGTGACAAGTTTCGCTACTTACAGAGACTTCAAGCGCCATCATGGATGTGTCACGGAGTTTGATGACCTCTGCAAGTGTGGGCAACACTGAACATTGAGTTTCAGGTTCTAAGCTCGCTTTTGCTAATTTTTTAAAGAGTTTCTCGATCTTTTTGGATTCCTCCGTGATCTTCTTGGCAGCATCTCTTCTTCCCTCGTAATCCTTGAACGCTATTCGTCTGGCAAGGAAAACAGAAAAAAAAAAAATCATATAAGTTAACCAGCTATGGAACGTCCAGGCAAGCCATGCTAATGTTTCCAGAAAATAAAATTTCATTCATTTGGGAAATGAGTTCTTTTCTTATGAAAACATTTCACACAAGGCCGCCGTGAAAACGCTCTATAAAGACCGTTTGTGTTCAGCTACAAATATGTAAAATTACTCATTGACAAACGGCTTACATGTGGCATCAATAATTGTAAGAGAAAACGTCCAAATCAACTTCTTCCGTGTGTGCATGTGTATGATATTTTGAACATTCTAGTTTTCGCTGTGTTGATGTTCTTGTTGTTGTCTTTTTTCTCTTTTTATTTGCTTCACAGTCTCGAAAGATTATCCCAGCGACCAAAAAAGCTCTGTTCAAGCAATAACTATAGGCCCGTATAGTTCTCACGAACAATGAAAAATAACCGCAATTAGTAGAATTCTACTAGTGTACTAAATGCAAATGTTGTAATCTGATTGCCTGAGCTACTGCACACTATCAGCCATTAGTGTGCAGTAGCTTGGTGTGGTCCACAAAATTGCAACGTTTTCTCGTTTCTCCGAAGTTTTGAAAGAACATTAGAAACAAATGGATAATCAAATTCCTGCAAATAATAAAAGGAGGGCATCAACGGTTTCTTAAATTAAAAATGCTCGAAATTTTTTGAAAGAAACTGATAAGCTCACGTACACAACTGCAACTGTCAAATTCACAATTCAGTCCGCGCGAATTCTCAAAAGTGTGAAGTTAAATACTAAGATCAGAAATAATTGTAATCGTTATTTGAAGTAAATTTCAGTTACAATTCTGCGAAAACAATTAGATTATTCGCTCTCGATTTCTACGAGGCGACAGTTGATTCGGCCTTCCGCCTCATCAACTATCACCTCATAGAAATCTCGAGCTCATAATCTAATCGTTAAATAAGGTCTATCAAAAATCACATGAAGAAAAACATCATTGAAAATTGAGAACATACTTGTTCAACATAGCCCGGACATATTCCAAAAGTACTTTCTTTAAAGCTTGTTCCATGAGGAAATCAAAAAACCTGAAAGACAACAACGAACAAAATGAAAACTTTGTACTAGTTGACTTAACAATTATTACAATTCTTTGGTGAGCTCTTGAAAAGGCACACAAATCAGTTTCTACCTATACTGAAATTAAGGTTTGAGCTGGAGGGCTAAATTAGCCAGTTGATTTTCTTGTTAGCTCCCTTCGCAACTTAAACCAAATTACAAACAGAACCGGCTTTGAAAACGAGGGATTTGTTCTCGTTTCGAAAATAAACAGGTAAAAGTTAGTTCAAATCCTGTAGATAAAAGCAGCCTGACTGCTCACGAGCAACGGTGCTAAAAACAGGTTTTTGTAGCAAAGAGCATTACTAACAGCTTCCCCTTATCTTGAGCGGAGATCACCCACGCCCAAGTGTCAAGCAGAGTGAGGTCTGGGAACGAGATTTATTATAGACTCTCGCTGGATGGGATGGTAGTGGAGAAAGGCGTTGTGTGAGAGAAGTGCCTTAGACAAAGCCAGAAAACAATGAAACCAAACGAAAATTGGGTTGGGACTTCTCGATCTATTATCCAACCCACAAATTCTCAAACCATCTGCATTGTAGAAAGCCTACGAGCAAGCGATCCTATCCAAGATAATTTGCCCCCAGTCCACATTGTAGAGAACGAGAAGTAGCTCTTTTCCTTCGTCAAGCGAGAAGTGCCAAACAAAGACAAACAATAAAAGAAAGGAAAATGGTAGCAAGTCTCATCCTCCAGTGTCAGCACATATATTGCTCCCTTGCGATTTCTTTTTCACTTCTCACTCGATGAAATACCGGAAAGAACGGTGGAATATAATAATCGTAGTTTACTCGGTACTGCGTAAAATGATCTTCACAAACAAAACAACACATATATAGTTCTACCTGTCTTTCATGTGCAGAAAATCACTGTAATAATCCTCTACCGTCACAATGATTGTGTCCACTGCCTCGGGACTTGGAACCCTAACAACGAAATGAAGAGTTTTGTGAGGTTGTGTTACTTGTACGAAAACCGGTGCAAGAATATGTACATAGGTTATAACAACAAACTTGAAGATGGGGAGGTAATTTTAAAAGGATGCTGGATAAGGAAGGCTGACTTTTTGAGCGCTAAAGCGCAGATGTACTGAGCATTATTTTTCGTGCTACCTTCATAGTAATTTGACTACATTGCAAGTTGCACCAAAACGTGAGTAGTATCAGGATAAAGCACTCTGAAATGAAAATGTCTGTACAGCAAAACTATATCAGGATTGGCCTAGGCGGTGTTACACTGAGAAATGTGTCAAGCAACTTGTGTTGCAAAGGTGTAAATTCATTGCGTGACATGTTGCACAAAGACTGCATTGTCTAGTGCCACAGCCAAAACGGTTTCATGCTGCCTGTTACGAAATTTCGTTCTGAGATTTGCTGTCCCGTTTAAACAACATGCTTGTATATAGGTAGATTTTCTGCCCAACTACAAAGCCACTCGGCTCATATTTGTGACTAGCCTCTAGTTCTTCAACCACAATCTTGGGCTCGTCACGCAATCCTCTCCGACAAGGCTTACGGCCGGTGAACGGAAGTGGCTACGCAGTTAAGACAACGTTCGTAACAGAGTAAATATTGCGTGACCAGATTGTGTGACCTATTAAGTGACCAGATTGCATGACCAGCCCTAGAGATAGCTTATCACAGGCGTTGAAATAAAACGAACAAACACTAGAAATTATTTTAAAATAAAATACACTGTCTAGAAAAACAGCTTACCAAGCGGGAGTCATGATTTGGCTAAAGTATGGCTCCAGATCCATAAAAACTTCTTCCAAGAGGTATCCAGCACTAAAAGGCAAAAGCAGCTTTGCTGATGAGAAGTCGACGGAACAAACACCACCCATGGCAAATTCTGGTCTACGAGTCAGGCGTGAGCCCGCAGCTTTCGTCCCGAGGTTACTAAGATACTGATTGTGTCATGAGCGATATCTTTCAGAGTTCTCTGACCTATCAATTTATCATAGAGTTTGGCTGAGATCAAACTTAAAATATATCCTGCTTAGCCTAGCCTCATCGCTAAGAATAAAGCACTGCCACACGATAAATCTTTCAGTACATCAAAATGCAAATTTCGACCAACCTCTCTTGTCCTATCTTTTCAAAGCAGTCGACAACACTCTTAAATGACCGCTGTTTATCTTCACCAAAAGCAGCTCGACCCAGTTCAGCCAACAGTCTCTCCTACAGAATACAAACACCAATGTCAAGTTGGTAAGGGACTGTCTTCAAATTTACCTGGCTCATTCAGTCAACTTAAGAGAAGTGATGACGTCTTCCACGCGTGACACGCGGAGTCTATTGGAGGCTCCTCCCTCCCCACAAGAAGCCCCCCCCCCCCACCCCGAAGGGTGGGAGAGGAGGGAGGCGCGAAGGGGCTTGAGTCGAAGGCGAGAGGTAACTGACCTGGCCCAAAAACACAACATATTGACCCCGACAAAAGCTTGACTACCAGGCTTACTATTAGGCTGCCGCGTTAGTGATCAGAAAACCGCTTTAAGTAAACCTCTTTTCATTGTAAAAAAAAAAAAAAAAAAATGCAATCACTTGTGCGATACATGTACCTTGAGTTGCTCTGTAAAGTCCATACATGCCTTGCAGTTGTTAACAATTGCCACCTAACAAAGAGGACGAGAAGTGAGCATTAAATGGGCTCAAAACCTGGGTTTTTTTTGTAGGAATTTCAAGACACTTCACTAAAGAATCGCTGATTCTTATTGTTCAATCGCAAACGGCACAATCACTCCGACAGGCGCACCAGATGCAACTTGCACCATCTCCCTAGCTGCTTGATAGAAATTACCAGCTGTAATCTACCGCGGGTAAGAAGTACGAGCGGAGTGCAAAGTCCCATGACCCACTTTACCGATTGTATGACAGAGAAGAGGGATTGAGCCTAGCAAAACCTACCATGTATTCCACAAATCTGAACGGCTGCATTCTGTCCTCGAAGTGTTTGCTTTTATAACCTCTGATGGCACCTAAACAAATAAAATAATCATCTTGTAACTTATCTGGTTTTGAATTGTCAACTTAATCAGTAGAGACAACGTATTGTCTTCACAGGTAAGCGCCCAACACAGCCTTGAATAACATTAAGTTACTTGGAAAATTGTTTCTCTTTGTTGTCATCGCTGTCGAAAGAGTACTAACCTGCGTAGAGACTGAGAACAGCACGGATGAAAAGAGGGATACTGGGAGAGAGAAAACCTCCCTCCCCTTCTTTGTTGCGTTCCCCCTTCCCCGTTTACGCCTCTGTTATTCGATACACTGTCACCTAGCACAAGATATCCCTCTGAACGAGATTCACAGTGAGTGCAACAAGTTCCACGACAAAAATAACACGAGCTCAGCAATTGCTTGTGTAAGTAGCTAGCAGGATTAGGCACGCGAGTGCTTTGTTCTGTTTGTTTCAGGGTGGAACCGCTAATGAAAGTCACGAGGCCGCGAGGAGAGTGTTAAAAAATTGTGGAAACCACCTTTAAGTACCTTTGTCTTTTAATTCATGAACTACGATTTGAAGTATCTACTATTCGCTAAATGAAGAGATGACTTTACCCCTCCCCTCCCCCCCCCAAAAAAAAAAACAACAACAACAACAACAACAACAACAATGCAGAGGAAAGACGCTAATTTTGGAATAGCGCAATAGCACCACAGCATAAATTTTGCGACAAATTTGTCCGTTGTTACTGTTCATAAACTTACTTCTATACTCTCTTTGGAATCCCTGCATGGATTCAAGGCAAATATCCAGAATCTGTTTAGCAGGCAAACACAAACGGTGAGATTATCGTGAGACGGAGAAAAGCGCACAATACTGTGAGTTTGATTACCTATACAGTGCGTTTGCCCTTCGGCTACTTCTAAACACAACTTAAAATTAATGCTAACATTTATGTGTGTGGAAATAGCATTAAAAGTAAAGGATCATATCATTCATGTCGAAGTCTACTTGCAAACAACATAACAGCAGGTAACAGGTTACAAGATATTTTGTATCATTTTTTTAGCGACGTTGAAAACTTCCTTTTAAAATTTCGAAAGCTCGCACTACTCGTGTACTTGGATGGAATAATTGAATGAGGGTAGTTTAGGATGAATTACGTTAAGAATGACGGCCTTGAGAAACGAATAAATTGTGCTTCAGTCACAAAGTAAGTAAAATCATTGAAGACTTCTCTATATCAGATTTACGACAAAGGTAGGCAGAAGCAAGATGTACTTGAGCTTCAAGCTAAGCTTTAAAGCTTACCTGTAGTTTGATTTCTTCTCCAGCCTTGGCAGCAACTTGAAGCTGAGAGAAATGAAAACAACAAAGTCATTTGACATCGATGAAGAAAACAGAAAACGTTCAAACAAGCGAGGAGGCATTAACATCTATAATTTACTCGTTTTCAATGATTCTACACGTGTGTTTGATCTACTAATGACTCAAGACTACGAAGACAAGCTGGTTGTATCAAAAATGATAGTTCAGGCAAGCTTGCATTTCAAGACACGCACTATCATGTGAGCTTTAGATGAATGTACAATGTATTACATGGTTCTCGCTAAATGCAATCTTACTGCGCAATCTGGTATATCTGCAACCATCTCATAGGCAGAATATCATTTCAAGATTAAGCTTTTAACACAGTATATCTTTGTTTGTCAAGAGAAACGTACGGAACATCATATCTTACATTCTGATCGGTCATTTTAAAGAGGAAGACAGGAAGTGAGGTATTGTAGAAGCCTTCCATGTCTGTTTCCGGCGGAGCTTCGCTGTTCCAGTCCTGAGAAAAATAAAATAACAAAAACAACGCAATGGGTTACAAACTACATAATTATGGATAGTTAGAGAGACACTTTGACATTGTATAGTGAGTATGAGAGATGGAATGAATAAAACGAAGCAGGTGCTTGAGTAAAGGAAACACAAACAATACAGAATTAGCAAATCAGCTGCCAAGCCGTCACTTCATCAGGGCAGAGTCTATCTCCAGTAGGCATAAATCTACTGTCGTTCTAACACAAATGCCGTTCTCTGATTGGCTACTAGCTATCTATTCTGTTCCACGTAGTGAGTAACCTAGCAGTGTGCGATTGTTAACAAAATGGCGGCCACTTCGTTTTCTTTTCGAAGCAGCCATGGGGAGAATTGTTGTTTTAAGTTTTAAATGACTTGTAGATTTATACTAGTTAAGAACAATTAGATTATTGCGCTCTCGATTCCTATGCGTGATAGTTGACTAGAGCTACACCTTTGTCGACTTCTTGCGATAGAAATTTCGAGTTTCCAAATAAATGTAATTGTTAATAGCAAATAAACCGCATGACAGAAATGGCGAGTTTCTGCTAAAACTGTTGTCGCCGGATGCATTTTGTGAAATCCTCTACTTTGAAACCAAAAGTTAAACCACAGTTCAAAAAGACATCAGTTCTGTTTCATCCATGGACTATTTGAGGACTTTTCTAGGACAACTCTACCACCTGTGGATGGCCTACTGGGCTCTTTACTAACCGCCGTCTTGGCCGTGATGCTAAGAGAAGATCGCGTAAGGGTTTGCACGTACTCTCACCTTTAAATCTGTTTCTGCTATCTTACTCATCCACTCCATCATGTTGTTTTTAGTGGTTGTTAGGTAACTGCCAACAAAACAAAGGAGTATTCCTTGAGGACGGCGTCATACAGGGATCAGAACCAAACTGTACTAAGTTCTATTCCTTTAAAAATGCACCTTATGTCTCTTATGTCAGTTGGTTAAAGTACATGTAGACTTCTCGCTAACTCAATGCCAGAGGATTTCTCAGTGATAAGAGCCGGTCTCCAGTTTGGAATGGTGTATCACAAAACCATATTCGTTTTTCAACCTTGGGCTGGTTCAACAAACTACTTTGATTATTATTTGATTAATTCTGTACATCACAAAAGCAAATAACATAGAATACTGACAAAACTACCCAAAACATTAAGTAGCATTTTAAAGAACACTCAATGGTTACCTTTTTGCAAACAGACGAATGCCATTGAAGAATCCACGCAATCTATTTACAACTTATTTTGTTTCAATCTGTTTGTTTGTGTGTTTTTATTGCTGTTGTTGTTATTATTTATTTTAGGAGAGGGGGGTCAAACTGGCTGCACTGTAGTATATCGTGTCTTATAATCCATCAAATATTTTCGCTCGCGCGCGATTGGTCTAAACGCGTCACGTGACTGAATATTCCCCAGCTGAAACTGGGGAATATCCGAGAATATTCCCCAATTTTCAAAACTGTGCGCGTTGCGAAAAAGATTTGAAGAATAATAAACGCAATGGCCTCCATTTGGGGCGAAAATATGCGCGGATATTTGTCCTTGGACATTACCTGTTCCTCGAAGCTCACAAATTTCCTCGAGCTACGCTCTCGGAAAACTGTTCGCTTCTGGGAGCAGACAATGTCCACGGACAAATATCCGAGCATATTTTCTCGCCACCTGGAGGCTATTGTTTATATAGTTACTTAAGAACTACCATCCACATCACATGAAAAAGCTCCAAACATGATTATCATAACTTGACTAGTGTTGCAACTTCTGACCTCCTTGTTTGTAAACTGGCACCCTATCAGCTAAGCTCACCAGTTAAGTCAGGTGATCTATGTATTAAGCTAAAGAAGTAACTACATCAAAAGGTATGATTACGTGTCTAGTAACTCCTGTTCAACTTTGGTTGACAGTAGAGGACCCAGGAATCCCACATCGATCTGAAGGTCGGGATGCATCATAAGATCTGTACCCCTGATGGACAAAACAAAGCAAAGGCAGTTTAATGGGGAAGCAGCTTCTGCTTGGGTTGTATGCTAATGAGACACAATGTGAGTTCAATGACATCAGCAGAGATCATCCGACTGCTTTCAGACTACTTTCAGAACTGGAGCTTCGTCGTGGTTTTTGCATCTTCAAAAGCTTAGCCTAAATTTCTCAAGTTCGTCGTTTGTAATCCGTGTTAATCTTCTCCATCCTCAACCATTCTTGTTCCTTTACGGTTTATTATTACCTCTTTGATGTTTTTCTATCTTAGTAAACAATTATTTTCAGTTTTCCTTCAATTTAAAGGCAAGTTTGTACCTGGACAAAATAACTCAAAATACCGTGACTGAGTTGAAATGAATGGTTCATGTAAATCAAGAGAACACTGCTCACAATCGATATACATAATCATATTGAAAGAGATGCGGCAAATCTAGTAACCATACTATTCAATCTAATAAAAGTTTCTTTCATCAGTTTGTGTTGCACTGGTCAGTTGCCACTCACTTGTACTCCCTGATCCACGTCAACAGACTGATACACTCATTGGAATCAAGTCTCTCTTCAAGAACAAATTTCTCCAGCTACAATTTAGAACAAAACACAAAAAGCTTGTATGTGCGCAAAAAGAGTAAACATACCTAGTAATTTATATGGTACTCAACTTTTAAGCATGTGTTTACCAAGAATGGAGCCAGCTCAGTTTTGAAGGGCTATCATTAATTATCATAATAAATATTGCTCTCCTTCTTTTTCAAAAGTTTGTGGACCCTGCCGGAAACTCTGTCCATAACTTGCATAAAAGAACTTGACCATCGATTCTTCAATACTTCAGTTATCTCTCAGTTACAAAATGCACTACACCAGCTGTGATTGGTCAATTTAGCGAGCCGTATTCTACTGTACGGCCCACTAAAATGTAAAGCTGTTTTTGTTGCCAAAATGTTTCGTAATTTATAGCCAAGTGTTCTTAACTTTTATTGTAAGTATGCATTAAAATGTGCTAACGACTTAACAACAATTTCAAATTGACTCCTTTTGCTTTCGATGTGTGTCAGAAATTTGAAGCCGTTCCGCCTGAATAGAAATCGACAGACATGTGCACAGAAGAGATAATTATAATAAATATCTTACTAACCTCGTCTTCTTGGTCCGTACTGTAAGTTACAGATCCTCGTTTTTTCTCGGTGCGTAACTTGATTACAGTTACGGACCGAGAACTCGGTTAACAAGACGTACAAACAAAAACAGTACTTCTTACCATAACTGATAAAGCCTTGTGGTACATCTTGACGTAGCGATCAAATATGTCGTAATTTGGAGGAAAACAAGCCTGGCACAGGTTCTAGAATGACAAAAGGATTTAAAACACAGTGATCTGTATGTAGCTGTCAATGTTTAGCTTTTCATGATCCCAAAGATAGTCACCATGCAAATAATATTATTATTTAGTGATACCTTGACAACAATCAAGTCATCGAGAACCAACAGTCTTGTACGTTCAAGATGTTTCACCAGCCACATTTTGTCATCGAGTCTGTTCTGTAGTTCCATGTCAAGACTCTCAAACCTGAAAATCAACGCACAAAATATAACAATTCCTTAAGAAATAGAAAACATGTACCCTGTTTCTATCGAGTGGTTAAAAACTTTGAGATGTTTGGAAAATTATAGTCAGACACTGTCTTGATTGTCTGATAGATCTCAATCGAAACTACAACTCAAGAGAAAAAAGAAGAAACAAAATCAGAAAATATTTATGTTAACTGAGTTGTCCAAATACCGTTACAGTATTAGGGTCTAGGAAGTTTGAAGAACTTTCATGAACTTCATATTACCTGTTACTGACTGACTCCTCAAGAACTTTGAATGTCCTTTCTTTCCACTTCTTGGGTCGCCCTGGAACAGAAAATCCCATGCTTTCCTCTTTTTCCTGTGCCCTTTTGTCAGCTCTGCAACAGCACAATCAGGAGACAGTTTAAAAGGTGTGCCAAAACGAACTTGCCTTCACTATCATGCGTAAATGTTACACCTAACAATTTCACTTAACCATCGTGTCCTTTTTTGTTAGCAAGGAAATATATAGACAAGAAAAGTATAATCCAAATTGGCAAAAGGAGCCGCTTACAATAAGGGTGTTCATGGACTAATAGTCAGTGTATTGTACAGTTTGATCATGAGACACTTGAGCAAGACACCCTTAATAATCACATGACTACATATTATATAGAGTTTAAGTCACACTTTCGTAAACCATGGAAACTGTGGAGCCCATCCTGGTTGCCACATAAATTGACGTGATTTGAAATACTGCTACATCCGACCTTATCTACTCCACGACTCCATGGGACACTAGTCCAGTAATTGCAGTTTACATGACTTGTGCTTCCTGGAATTCTTATCCCTTAACAGCTGACCGGTAGTGGTATTTATTTTATATGTACTCATCTGTGTTTCATAATTTATCAGTGCATTAACCTTCAGGTTATTGTTTGAACTCCCACAGTGTACAGTACATGTAACCATTTGCAAGTAAAATGTTTATATAAAACTGACAGTTACTGGCAACTGATATTTCAAATTTTCAATTGTGATCCAATATGGCGCAATGTCGCTGTGTATAATACAATTTGTACAACTGGTACCTTTAAATACCTTACTAGTTTTAAAATAACCTACAGAAACAAAATAGTAAATAAATATGGTTGTAAATAATAGCTTAAAACAAGAAATTAACTAAAGTAAACATCTTTCCAAACACACCTGGTCTCCCTTTCAACTATTCTGAGAGCCGTCACCAGCTGGGCGGGGTCGCTACGCACTGTACTGAGCACTCGCCCTAACACCACCCAACACTGTTTACCAAGGGAGTCCTGTAGGACAAAGAATCTGTTAAGGCAGAGAAGTGACCACTCTACAATGATCACGTATATAAATTGAAACATTTGTTTTTAATACACTGCACAGAGTACACTCGTCTGCAGTTCAAGCTACATGTCAATATTTTAAATATCAAAGATTGTAACATACCTGGTCACAAATTAAAATTTAATGTCCCAGCCAAAACAAATACAAAGAAGTAAGAGTACAAAGTAACATAATCATGTACTTGTATAAAAAATTATAGTTATACTTGAAAAAAAAATTCCCGCCAAGTAGTTTGTTAATTACAATAAACTGAGTAATTAACATTAATTTTATCATAATGATTATTATTTATTGAGATGTCAGTAACTCACTGATAATTTCTTGACTGGCTCGAAGTATTGGTACAATGGCTAGAAAAGAGAAAAACAGTTCTATTAATAAACAAATTTTTTTATTTATTTAGTAAGTATTTTGAATGTAGATCATGCCTCGGTTTTTCAACAGGCGGATAACACTATCCACTGGATAAATCACTATCCAGTGGTTAGTGCAGTTTGTGTAATACTTATCTGCTGGATAGCAATTCATCCAGTGGATAATGTTATCCAGCCATCAGACAACCAGAGACAAAGCTCAATAATAATTTGAACTTGATAGATCTGTGATGAGACAAATGATAAACTACGTAACTGTTTTGTCCAGTTTGGGGCCTTCCTCTTCCCGTGCCATCTTGTGAACTTCAAACAGTAGTTCATCTCTAGTAGCCTCCAAGTCTGATAAACTATATTTTCACAAAGCTCAAGATTAATAGTTTTAACTAGTTCAGCCTGGCTGAAAATAATAAATTATCATGTTTTTCTTGAAAGGACATACTGGGGTATGTTGAAGAAACTCTCCACTTTGTTGGATGAAAGTGATCAGCATGTACGTTATATCATGTAAAATTATTACCTTGAGCTTTACTTTGGACTTAAGTAATACGACAAGTAATTTGTAATATTGTGGCAACTCAGAAGTACAAATATGTTATAATATTCCAAGCTTAAGGAAGGAGTTTTCAGCGACTTTAAGTGACACACTAACCAACAGAATCAGTTACATGGTGTAAGACTCCACTTTGTTCTTAGACATTTTGTTATTTGCCACTTTAATTTGTTATTCGACTCTTTCTCATTAGACTGAGCTCTGCTCTTAACGCTGTTTGCTATTACTTATTTTTTTTAAAAGCACTCTGTGAATGGTCAAATTTAGCAGACCATATCAGTGCCAAAAATATTTTTTCTTCTCTTCTTGGCCTCACTTTTCCATTTGAAGTATTTTACATGTAGTTTGCACACTTCGTGACCTGGACCATAACTCGAAGAGGAACTTATTAAATCTCAGTTGATAAAAGTCAGTTAGTACAAGGTACTGCTGGCAAGAGAGAAACAAAAGACATCTCTCCTTGCACTGAGACAAGTTTTAATAATAACTTAAAAATCCAATGTATGACTCAGTAACCATTTTGTTCCCTTTACCCTACACAACTGTACTCATGTATATCTTTAAGTGACAACATCCTACTTTCCCCATACTATAAATTATTTTAGGGCAAGGTTTTCCTTACCATTTGTGAGCAAGGAGAAGTTTCCCTTCATTGATCAATGCTTCTGTTTTCTTCACACTTTCAGGAACCGTGAAGATGAGGTTTAGATGTTCAAAAGCTTTTGATAACTGCAACATAAAATATATGCACAAAATAATAATAAATAATTGAAGGGGTGAGTGCAAAACCATGCTAAGTGACGATTTGGGTGAAAAAAAAATTTTTCGCAAAAGGGCTTGAATTCTTGCATGTGGTCTTCAATGTAATAGAAAAACATGGTCCTGTATTTTTGTCGCTGGTTTTTGCTTCGTTTATAAAGACGCCGCTAGGAAAACCGAGTGGTTTTTCTGCATACGCAACATCTCGAAAACGAAGCAAAGCTTAGCGGAAAAACTACGGGACATTGTTAAACATACTTAAACAAAACTGCATGCGAAATTTGAAGCGTTTTCGACAAAGTTCACTTTTGATTAAAATACCTAGCGCCCTTTTCCTGCCGAGGTCTTCAAATAAACGAAGCCGGGCCTTTGTTATGATAAACAGAGCCGATCCTTTGTTATAATAGCCAAGCCCAGCCTTTGTTATAAGTCGAAGTCTCGCCTCGGTTTATCATAACAAAGGATCGGCCCGCCGCGTCCACAAGGACTTTGATTTCGCTTAGAAAGCAGCAAAATGTCAATTTCACGCAACGTATAAGCTCAAAAATGTTGATTTTAGGTCAAAAAAGGTTTAAATGTTGATTTCACGTTAACGCATGACAGCAAGGAGGTTGATTTCTCTAAGAAATGAGCAAAATGTCAATTTCACGCAACGCATAAGCTCAATGATGTTGATTTCAGGTCTAAATAGGTTAAAATGTTGATTTGACGTTAACGCGTGACAGCAAGGAGGTTGATTTCTCTTAGAAACCAACGAAATGTCAATTTCACGCAGCACATAAGCTCGATGATGCTGATTTCAGGTCTAAATAGGTTAAAATGTTGATTTGACGTTAACGCGTGACAGCAAGGAGGTTGATTTCACGTAGAAACCAACAAAATGTCAATTTCATGCAGCGCATAAGCTCAATGATGTTAATTTCAGGTCTAAATAGGTTAAAATGTTGATTTCATGTTAACGCTTGACGGCAAGGATGCTAGTTTCACTTAGAAAACAGCAAAATGGTAATTTCACGCAACTTATAAGCTCAATGATGTTGATTTCACGTGAAAACACGCTATAAATAGGGCTGACAGATTAACAGATCAACCCTTCTCCGCAACATACGAGTCTCCATACATCTGCATGTCCGCTGATCCCAGAAGCTCAAAACACTACAAATCATGCCAATTTGAAATAAAATCAACGCAACCTGGATCGCAGATCTATGTTACAATCGATCGCTACTTGTTGGCCATTCTTATGTTTAAACAATCTAGTTACCAGTTCGAGAAACGTCCACAGAATGCGATCGTAATGCATGCCGGGAAGGGTCTTTACACCCCGTGCACAGGAAAACATGGCGGTCAATACAAGACAAATTTTATAAGTCTAAAACCAGTTCTCGCTTTCCAAACTTTGACGCTAGCAACGCTTGGCAAATGGGCCACAACTCATCAGAGGGTATTTTTCTTGGGCAAGAACTGCTCTTGGACTTTGCTGCCTGGCTCAAACGCCGATAACACGATTACGGTATATCAGCTGCCTTCGAAGTTTCAGAACACATTTTGATTCTTTAAAACGTGCTGATGACTTACGGGTTTATCGAGACTTTATGATGCCTCTCAACCACCAGGCAGACATACAAGGTACTTTAAAACAATGCTTAAGATATTAGTTGACAGAGCTCTAATGCGGCACATCTCTTTTTTGTTCGATGAATTTCGTTTGACTCTCGATCGATTCACATGTTGTGCTCACATCACAATACCCGACATAAACAATCTGTTCCCAGATTTCCGTTCTATATATGCTGTGAGATTTGATTTTGACTTCATACACTATAAACAGTCTGCCTGTTTGCTGTTCAACAAATAAACTCCTAAAGACATGGCTAGGAAAAGCCAAGTATTTTTGCATATGTTATAACTCAAAAACGAAGCAAAAACCAGCGACAAAAATACAGGGCCGCGTTTTTCTATTACATTGAAGACCACATGCAAAAATTCAAGCCCTTTCGCGAAATTTTTTTTTTTCACCCAAATCATCACTTAGCATGGTTTTGCACTCACCCCTTCAATAAAGCTCTCTGCATGCATTGCAGGCCTATAATGAGGGACCATAAGGCTCTCTGCACGCATTGCAGGCCTATGATGAGGGAGCATAATAAAGCTCTCTGCATGCATTGCAGGCCTATGATGAGGGACCATAAGGCTCTCTGCACACATTGCAGGCCTATAATGAGGGAGCATAATAAAGCTCTCTGCACACATTGCAGGCCTATGATGAGGGACCATAAGGCTCTCTGCACGCATTGCAGGCCAATGATGAGGGAGCATAATAAAGCTCTCTGCACACATTGCAGGCCTATGATGAGGGACAATAAGGCTCTCTGCACGCATTGCAGGCCTATGATGAGGGAGCATAATATAATTATAAATTTATCAATATAAAAATTACATGTAAATCAATTCAAATTTCTGTTTACTTGTTCTTTTCAACTCACATTTATAAAATTTCAATTAGAAAGATGCTCATATACAAGTAAGTCACATAAAAGTCAGTATAGTAACACTGGTATAATTTCTGATTTTCAAATAGCTCAAAATTACTGCTGGCGTTCAAATAATCTGTAAAGCCATCTATCTATCCATCTATCTATCCAACTTTCCAAGATACATTGTATAACAACTAGTGCAGTGCATAGTGCTAATGTTACTTGAAAACAAATTTTATCATCTATATAATGGTGAACATAATATTAGGTAAATTATGGTCCTGATTTGGAAAAGGCAGCCTTGCCGAGTGGTCAGGGTGCCAGAATTGGAGGGTTCAAGTCCCGTTCTAACCACCACTAACTGTAGCTAGAGTTCTTTTTATGGTAAACTTAAGTTCACTTCCTATGCCGCAACTGTATGTTTGTAACCACTGATCAGAACTGGTTCACCTCCAGCCAGTTTGGATGTTTAATCTTGTTATGTTACAACTGTACATTTCATTATACAGTAATTATTTGACTCTCAATTTTTAATGCTTGGCCCCATTAGTATTTAATTTTTGTTTTTAATTCTTTAATTATAAATAAATATTACAATAATTATTATTATTCTCATTGTGGCCATGTAACATACCTGGCTTTGGTTACCTTGACAAGCTCTGACCTCTTGTAATTTGTCTGCCAAATATTTCACATTCTTGCACATTGAGTCAACCTCGTACATGCTTAAAACAATGTAATACAATCATGGTCGTCAAAAACCAATTTAATAGCAGAAAAAATTGTGATCACTATTAGTACATGTAGCATGCAGTGACTGATAAATAACTAAGAAAACTAAGCACGGCATTCTCTTCAGTACAAGTAATTAATAAGAAGTAAACATTAAAATGGTTCAGTGGGGCATACAAAAAAAAAGCTTTCAAATTAACTTAACTTTATATAGTTCTATTTTAAAGGGAGGGTTTTGCAGTTTGGCACATGTTTGTATTATTGTTAGCCAGGGCATGGTTTTTGGCACAGGCCCAGTTTTTCATTACAAGTATGAACCAATCATAAGCTACCGGTAGTTACCTAATTTCCCAGGCAAATAGCCATAATATCACCAACCATAGAAAACAAATTGTATGAGTCAACACTAAATTCAGCGGTCAACAGCATTGGTAAAATCCACTGAAATCTTCTGAGAATTTTGATCTTAAAAAAATTAAGCGATAACATTGATAAGAAGCGAACAAGAGTATTCTGATGTAGAGACATGCACCCAATCATGAAACCCTCCTTTTAAACTAAATATATGTTTTCACCAATGAATATAGTCAAAACTTGTACAGCTAATCTTGATGGTTTAAGAATAATGTATTTAAAAAAACATCCTCCTGTGATTTTTATGTTATTTTTAATATTTCAAGACGGAATGAAATTTATTTATTTTAACATCAAATTTACACTTGAAGGTTGTAATGAATTTTCCAGGTATTCTTTGTTCTTAAACCTTTGGACTGGTCAGTTATTATCCAGTGGCTTGGTTCAATGTGGTTACACGGCACCAACAGAATTAGAGAGTCCCAGAAGGGTGATAAACTTGTATATTATTATACAAGTACAAAGCGTAAGTTCTACATATGATGTTATAAAAGCAATAGCCTCCATTTGGCACGAGAACGATTATGCTTGGATATTTGTCGGCGGACATTATCTGTTCTAAGAAGCGCACAGTTTTCCAAGACAGGGCTCGAAATTGCGACTCACTGGTCGCCAAATTTGCGACCAGAAATTGAGCATTGGCGACTAAATTTTCAGAACTGGTCGCCAGCTGGCGACTCGCGTTTTGTCCGATAACTAAAGAAAACCACGACACAACTTTTGTTTTTAAATCTTTATATTAGGAAGTCAATTGGATATGGTAGCTAGTATACAACTCACCTTTCCGTTCCCAGTAAAATAATGTCTGAATATTACAAGATAATCGAAAAAATTGAATGTATTTCGACACGTCGACACTGCGTTCACGGCACGCCATATTGTTTCAGCGGCGTCTTCCGAAACTGCGATCGCAGGTGCACTTCAACACCATGTGCTTTTCATTTGCCGCGAAAATGGCGGCAGACACCAATCAGTTGAAGGAATTACGTGAGTTTTTACGTGCGGGGAATGAAGATTCAGCTGAAAGGTTAATCCAAACTTTGAATCCTTCGAGGAAAGCAAGTCCAAAAAAAACACGTAACGGCATTTCGAAGAAGTAGCAAAGGGAAAATACGCAAGGACCCGTGTTTGTCTCACAATGAAAACCAGGGACTTAAAACGTTTTATGCTTCGCTTCATTTAAAAATAAAATGACTATGGAGACAACCGTCACCTTCAGACCAGAGATATATCACCTGAGAACAACGGTAGCTTTATAACTAAGTGTTACTGATGTTGTTTCTAATTGTTTTCACTCTTCAATTGTGCCTTTTCTTGCATGCAAAGTAACGTATAAAATTGTGTTCTTGTGTAAGTTATTTATAAAATAAGTTGGCGACCAAAATTTACGATCTGGCGACCAAAATTTTTCTGTTAGTCGCCAGCTGGCTCTCGCACGAAAAAGTTAATTTCGAGCCCTGCAAGAGTGTTGCTTGAGGAAAACTGTGAGCTTTAAGGAACAGATAATGTCCAAGGACAATTATCGGAGCATATTCTCATGCTAAATGGAGGCTATTGTGTTTATTATCCTTCAAACATTTTTTCACAACATAGGCAGTTTTGAAAATTGTGAAAATTTAAATCCTTGCATATTCCCCAGTTTTGGTTGGGGAATATTCAGTCACATGACACGTTTCGACGAAACACGTGTGAGCGAAAATGTTTGATGGATTATAAGGTTTCATATTACCCAATACAATTTAGCATTTTCTTTTGTTTCATATACATTATGATATGTTATATGTACCACACATCAAAACAAAAGAAAATACCAAGTTGCATGTGTACACCAAGGGTAAAACTGAACCACAATGCATGTATGTCTGGCTAATGTACACATCAAATAATAATGACTGCTAATTTGTTACCTTTGTTTAATCTCTTTGATTTCCTGAAGGCCACTAGAAGAGAAAAATGAAAACAAACAAATAAATATTAAATAAATATTAATTCTAATAAATAGATAAAAAAGATATAAATGATATCATGATGTACAGAAAAAGCTTTTAAATTTAATATAATGATTCACGCAATAAGTTGACAGTGAGTATCCAACTGAATAAGTAACTGACCAAGGTTACATTCTGATAATACCCTTTACTCAAAATTACTCAGTTGTGATTGGCTAAGAGCAACTTGCAGTTCAAGTATACATAATACAAGCAAAAAAGTGTAACACCATGGCAAATTACAACAAAGAGTACTACCACTCATCCAAGATGTTTCAAAGGTGATCCAAGTTCACCTGACAGCTGAAGATACCTCAGAAGGTTTCCAAACACTTTCGAAAATTGCCTGAACCCTTCCAAAGGCTCACAAATGTTACCCGTCGAGCACCTCTGACAGTCATGAACCTTTTCAAAGATTTCCTACTGAGTCACGAAGATCATCTGACAACTGTTGGAGATCACCCGAAGATTGGTGAAGACTTTTGCAGCATTGTCAGGATATCACATAATTTTATAATAATAATAACAATAACAAAAACAACAGCAACAACAACAACAACAATAACAATAGTAATAATAATAATTTATAATTATTTTATTCTAAAACTTTACTTAAGTGTCGAACCATGTAGCCTGGGAGAAAGCAATACTAATAAGGGGGCACAGACTAACACAAAATAAACATAGGCACGCAAGGCGTGCAAGAGTTATTTTTTTTGTGAACTATAAGTCTCGGAGATAGGCACATTCATGGAACTGTTTACAGTAATGATTTGGTTGATTTGACAAGTTTTTTTGGTTGCAATGTACAGCAAGAAAGAAACTGGGAGTTTATGATGTACATAAGGTGTTACATCGATAATGGTAAGATAACTAAATAGTAAGCCATAAAATGTTTGACTGAACAAACTACAGTAATCTGACACGTCTCCAGATTAATGTAGAGACCATCTTATTTTCTAACAGGCAATTTTATTCGTTCTTTGATACAACCCACACTGTGATTGGTCTGACACGCGCACATGCATAACTCCCTCACTCACCGATCACGTAGCCCTTCCCCCCCGGGGGGGGGGGAACTCCCTTATATGGGCTATATAGGTCTGTGCGGCCCCGAAGGGTATGGTTTTTCAGCCGTTTTGGTCATAAATAGGGTATCGATTTTAGCTGATTTTGGCCATTTTGGTCATAAATAGGGTACGGTTTTTGCACTCTAGCCTTGATATGGGTATGCTTTAAGAAGAAGCCACTTTTTCATCATTATCGAAAAGAAAATCAACAAAAGCCCTTCACAAATTTATACGTTTACGGTAATTTAACATTGGTTTGAACTAGGGAGCTAATTATAACGCAGTTCTGAAACAGGGTTTTGATTTGAGGGTCAGGTCGTAAATAGGGTTTCGAATTTTTGGTCAGGTCATAAATAGGGTAAGGAATATCGCAGATTTTGGTCATAAATAGGGTAAGGGTTTTGGGAAGCGGGCCGCACACCCCCGACCAATTTTTCTGGGAGTACCCCCTCGGGAGCCCTTCCAGCCCCCAAGAGGAATTTTTGCTCAAAAATACTCAAGTTAAGAGAACTTTTCGCATTTTATACGAGTAGTAAGTTTACTCTTTTTACACAACACAACGCAACACTACTTCACCGAAAATTTAAAGAAAGAGAAAAAGACCTCTCTGACACGTTGAAAGTCTGATTTAATTAAATTGCACTTTAACTTGGTGCCACACAGTCTTCAAAGAACATTTGAACAGTTTTCATACTTTTTACCTTTAAAAATATCGGACTGAAAAGAATGTCATAAAATGCTCATCAAATAAAAATATTAAACTGCTACTGCAGAGACGTAAAAACACTCTAGAAAGGAAAGCTTCTTTTTTGTTTAATATCCTGGGAACAATAGCCGATAACTTGTAAGCTCTAATTGAATTTACTCCCATATGAAAAACAAAAGTGTCGAGTTACCATTTGTAACTAAAAATAGCAAACATCTCGTGGGAACAAGTGGCGACGATTCATCAGCTCTAATTGAATTTACTACCTTGTGAAAAACAAGAGTGTCAAATTACCCATTGTAACTAAAAAATAAAAATATCTCGTCATATTTGCATGCAATAAGAACAAAACAATCGTTACCTGCACTTACTATTGTAAACGTTAGAGCTGCTTCAAATCTAAATAGTCTCGTCCCCTCTAAAACATGTCCTAAGAACTAAAAGCGACGATTCGTGACCTCTAATTGAATTAACTCCTTGTGAAAAACAAAAGTATCAAGTTCCCTTTGTAATTAAAAATAAAAATATCTCGTGCCATTTGCCTACTACTCATGAACTGCTTCAAAACTCAAGACTCATCTCGTTCATAACTAGCCACCATTTCACTGAAAATTATGCACTCTAAAACAGCCCAATGTACGTATGTAACCGTCACACTCTCCTCCAAACCGGACTAAAAATCACAAACCGACAACATACACGTCACTCTTTATTTTTCAATTACCAAAGTCCTTGTGTTTATACTTACCTTGTGTTTCTCACGTACCATTTACCTTTACAACAAGAAATTTGATTGGCTGTTCATAGTAGATCCAATCTGATTGGTGTGACATACATACATCTCTCACTCACTCACTCACTCACTCACTCACTCACTCACTCACTCACTCACTCACCCATTGACCCGTCCATAACATACCCGACGCGCCGACTAAGAGGTATTTTTTTTACAAAAAAATAACTCAACAAATTGAGAAGACTAAAATATCTACACTAAGATATGAATAATACAAAATGCAGTCTAGCATGTTTTAACCAATACAATTTAGCATTTACAATTTAGGGTGCATTCCTTTGGGGTGATCTGGATCAGGATCAGCGATCCAAGATCTGTCTGGATCATGGTGCATCGAAGGAACTGATGAATCCATGACCCAAGTGGATTCATCGGTTCCTTTGATGCACCATGATCCAGACAGATCTTGGATCACTGATCCTGATCCAGATCACCCCAAAGGAATACACACTTAGATTCCGGCCTTAGAGACTAATTTTCAATATGATTATTCTTATGCAACTTGGAATAAACAAGCACTAGTTGCAAAATTATCCAAAGACTACAACTATCACACATAGAAATCGAGAGCGAATAATCTAATTGTTTTCATATAAATCTACTAGTCGTTCAAAACTTAATCCTCTTCATAGACACTTCAAAAACCCAAAGAATCCACCATCACTTTGATAACAACTGCACACTGCTAGCTAGGCTACTTACTATCTACAACAGAATAGAAAGTGAGTTACGTAGCCAATCAGAAAACGGCATTCATGATCGAGCGCTAGTAGGTTTATACTAAATAGATATACTGTATATCTTTAGTTGACAGTTAGTACAGTTCACGTGTCTCACCTAACGAGCTGATGAAGTCCTGTCCTCACACCATCTAGTTGGGACTGAACAGCAGTCTTTAGCCTTGCTTCAGCTGATGCCTGTAATCAACAATACAGTATCACTGTCTGCTGTTCATTATTTACTTCTTTCTATCAATAGCGCAAAGTGGATTTAGCTTTTTAGTTTAGACTTAAAAGTAATATCAATAACACAGTATTGCTCAAAAGTACATGTACTACTACAGCATAGCCAACAGGAAACACAACAGAGAGAATGCCTAAGTTAGTTCCCATCCATACTACACCAGCCTGTTCCAGTAACACTCTAGCCTGCAACTCAGGTGCATTTTGGCCATGCAAGTGCACATCTTCGTATTAAGCCGCCATCTTGGATTTGGTACCAGTGGAGGGTTGGAACAAGAGAAAATTTGCCAAGGGAGTAGCCGTAAGGTTAAAAAATGGGCGAGGGGGAGAGAGGGCAGGGGAAGGACAGGACACAGTGCAATGGCCCTGGACATGGAGTCCAGCGAGCTAACCAATAAGCCGCCACACCTCTACATTTGATTAAGTACTCATAGAAATTGAGGCAGACTTAGAACTAACTTTATTCCTCATGTATCTTCGTCTCCATTGCTCCACTTTATCCAGACTGTCAGGATGCTGAGAAAGTCAACAGTACATTTATTTAGCCATGATGACACCACTCCTCAGCATTATCTTTCCTATCATTTCAGTGAGCTGTAAACTTAAGCGGGGTGGAGCTGTTTGCAGGAGCCCATTAAACGGATTTACAGTGTACAAAACCCAGTATACCTACCAGCTGATAGTTTTAGTACAAACAAAATGAATGAGAATCCAAGAATTTTCATTGTGTCAAGTTATTCTTCGGTAAGAACTATACAGTGTACATCCTGACCATACGGTACAGCTGTACATGTATTGATGACAAAGGATGGTCATTCTTATTTCCAGCTACACATGCTGGCTGTGACTGCCACAATCCATCAGCTGCACCTTTCAATAACATGTAAACTCTGCTCAATCAGTGTTTTCGTGTTTCGCTGCAATCAGTTTCATACACTAATTAGTCGACCTCTCAGGAAATTGTGGGTTCAAAAAGTTCACCTACGTGAGTTGTAATTGGTAGATTTGATCCAATTTGTATGTTTCTTCTTTTTCGAAGTTCTTGGTTGTCATTGTAATTATGACTGACTGCAGCCAAAAAGGCATGTACTGTAGCATGTAGAAGATCGACTGTCACAGCTCTGTAGAATCTTTTCACTTACCTGAAGCATATTCGCCACAGTCTTTGCAGCATTTTCATGAGCCTCTGCCTTCCACTTCTGAATATCGATGGACATACTTGGCTTTACAAACCCTCGTTGGTATTAAACTTTAAAAGATCTAAACAGAACAGAGGCGGAAACTAGCCGCCATGATTTATTTTGGTTTGAACATGAGGCTTGCAATGCATCGTGGAAGATATTTTTTGGTACCCAGACTCCGGACTGAAAATTTCAACATGGTGGACAAATGGTGAGTTCCACTTCAAAAGTTAATTTTGCGATTTATGTAAGATATTTGAAGTCTTCTTCATCAATTTCATCGATGGCAAAATCAGGTAGAACGGGTAGGAGACGTAAGCGTAAGAGAAACGGCATCTGTTGCAGCGAACATGGTAGAACAGTCAATGAAGCCGAGTGTATCACGCTTCTGAAATGGGCAAAAAGAAACGGAATTTCTCTTGGTAAACTTCGGCCAGCCTATTTTCCAGCAACAGGAAGAGGCTTGATGACTTGCAGGAAGCTTAGCAGTGGTGATTTAGTGATTTCTGTACCAGAAGAAATGTTGATCACTGCAAAAACAGTAAGACAGAGTGACATTGGAAAGCAGTTGGCAAAACTATCACTCAAACCTTTGCTGATGCTATGCGTTTTTATTTTATATGAAAAGCATCGAGGAAAAAGCTCATTTTGGCATCCTTATATCAGTGCACTGCCTAGGTCTTTTAATACTCCAGCTTTTTTCAATGAGGAAGAACTTAACGCTTTGCCTTCAAGTTTACACGAACAGTGCATAACCCAGATCAATACTGTACATGAATCTTATGAAGAGCTTAAAAGATTGCTTGAAAGCTCCACCGGTATACTGGAGAAAACATTTCTAGACAACCTGACATTTGATGAGTTCAGATGGGCTTGGTTTGTTGTGAACACAAGGTCCGTGTATAAAGCTGGCCAGGTACATGTACATGTAGTGACATCAACAGTTGCCATGGGAACATTAGAGACAGAGAATGCTTATGCACTTGCCCCAGTGCTTGATTTGCTGAATCATACTGACACAGCAGAGGTATATATCAGGAGAACTTTTGATATTTTAAGAGGTAGAGCATGATAGTTTATTAAGTGAGAATTATTAAGGCAAATTGGTTTTGTTGATCTGCAAGGGCAAAACGTGAGATGTGTTATTGGATTGGTATTCCCTATGACAGACAGGGAGACCCCAGTAAGAAAGAACTCTCTCTTTTTTTATAGTCTCGAGGTATATAAAAGAATAGGGATTCCTCGAGTTGACTAAGTTGAAGAACAGTTGAGCCTTATATTTTCCTTTGGTCATTTGCCAAATGGCCCATCACGCTGGCTCTTATTTCCAGTTTCAGTAGCTTATGTGACTAGTAGTATTAGCTCTACTCCCCCTTTGATGGGATGCTAGTCCATCACAGGGTTATCGCCCATCATTAAATTAGCCGGTACCCATTTATACACCTGGGTGGAGAGAGGGACTGTGAGAGTAAAGTGTCTTGCCCAAGAACCCAACACAATGTCCCCAGCCAGGTCTTGAACCCAGACTCCTTGATCCAGTGGCAAGCATACTAACTATGAGGCCACTACACCTTCATGTGATACAATAAAAATGGAATTCACAATTTCATTTATTAATATATATTTTGTATTTCTTTTTTTTTTTTTTTTCTCTCATTTTCTATAATGTAGGTCAGAGCTGGATTCAACCAAAGAAACAATAGGTATGAAATACACACTTTAACAGAATACAAGAAAGGCAAACAAGTTTTCATCAGCTATGGCCCTCATGACAACAGAAAACTGCTGATAGAATATGGTTTCATTTTACCGAAGAACTTGCACAATGCTGTTACCTTCTCTCAGGATCTAGTTTACTCAGTTGTCATGCCAGAGATAAGTGGTGTTTCCAGAAAGAAGAGGGAAATAATTGCAGCTAATCAACTGGAAAAAGACTTGTGTTGTTCCGAGGAGAATGGCCTGTCATGGAGTGTGTTCACCTTGCTTAGAATTCTTGCAATGAATGAAGAAGAATTTAGGAAACACTGGCAGAGAACACTCACTGGAGAACATCTACATGAAGGAATCGAACGAACAGTTTTACGATGGAGGCAGCAATTGATTCGAAGAGTTTTAGAATTGTACAAGGAAGCTGACAACTTGAGTGATAATGCCTGTTTGCCATTTCATGGTCAACTGTCCTTGAATATGGAGTTAGCTTTACAATTAAGAATCCAAGAAAAACAGATTTTGAAGAACGCATTAAAGTTGCTAAAGATTTCTTGATACTTAGAGCATTCGAATCTTATTTCAATCTTTAATAATTTACAATGACAAATTATTCAGAGCTGGCTAAGGTCCATTATATGACCTGTTTTCAGTCCCGCATGCAACTTAATGTTTGTTGATTTTGAAAGCCTTCATTCTTTCATGAAACTCTCTACCTACATCGTAAATATATAACAATATGCATTTTTAATATGGTCATTAGTGATCAAGACAGAAGCCTGGCATTTTCAGTTTCTGTTTATTGAAATCTCGCCTTAACATCTTTAAAATTATCTTTTTACTTTTTTACTTCCTCTCAATATGCTCACCATTGCACACTTAACAAGTTCTGCTTACACATTCTCAGAGGCTCAAATGTTCAATGATAGTTGCAACAATGTTAAGAAAGATAAAATTCCAGTATAGTACATTTTCAGTTGAATGTAATACAGAATCACTACACACGTCCCAACTGGGCTGGGAGCTGGATGTATTCAAAACTTTCTGGATGGTCCCTCTATGTTTTCACTTACATGTATAAGTGGTAATTCCCTCCCCCACCTAAATTTTCCACTTGATGTTCCATCCCTTTATGTGTTTAATCAAACATTCTTCCAAATGCTGTATATTTTGCGACTGTAGAATGAGCATTTAGTGAAGAATAACTCGTTTTCAACCTGTTAAATGGAATTGTATTGTCTTGACGACTTGATACGAGAACTTGAAATTAAGATTGTTCATTAACAAACTTAAAATTTAGTCTGTGACAATGGTGGCATCTTCGAGTCCCATCGAGTGGTTCTGTCTCTGCTTCTCTCAGTAGATTTCACTGCTGAAAAATATAAAGATGTTCATTGGGCTAATACGTCCAATGCACACTTATACGAGTTAAAGGATTTACTTAGAAGTGGTAACGAAAGCAGACAATTCCCGCTTGAAATGATTAGAAGAAACCCATGGGTTGAAGAAAGGTGAGAAAAAGTGTAAAAGCGTTACTTTACACTTACTTTACATCAATAAATCTAGCATGTAAAAGGAGACCCAACTGGGTGTGACTGACGCTCAATTAAGACCTGAAACTCGCCTTCAACTCCTAAAGACACCTTAATAGGTGAAAACAAAACAAAACAAAAAAATACATTTTAACGTTCTATCCTGAACACGGACTCGAGATCAAGTGAGACCAAAGTTCGCGATTTTCACCCTATAACGGGACGCCCAATCAACATGAGATTCCCTCCACTTAGGCCCCACCCCAAGCGCCCCACCCCCGACGCCAGATCCTTCCAAAGGTCTTCGATTTACATGAAGAGATGAAAGACAACATGACACAATCTTGAGCCCACAATTTCTTCGGCTTCGCAACAAGGGTTGGAGGAGCTGAAGAAACTTCGGGCTGAGAGTGATCGAAGAACTGATGCTCCAAGGCCCTCTCTGAAAAGTATGTTATTACCTGGCTCCGTATGTCTGGCACATAGCGTTACGTCACATCACAGATCCCGGAAGCGCGATAGGTGAAATGTTTTTGAAATCGTTCTCGATGCTTGCAATTAATTGCTTTTCATCATCATCATACATTTCGCTGTAGTTTGGTGGCTTTATCACGACGATCTCGGCCTCTTTATGTCTGTGTGAAAGGTAAGTAATTAAAAAAAAAGAGCATTGGAGAAACTCAGACTGAAAAGACTAAAGCAGAAATGAGTTTCTTACTCAATAGGCCCCGTTTACACTAGGCAGGAGATATTTGAAAACAATGTTTTCATTCTGAAACGGCATTTAATGTTTTCCATCCACACTACGCTGGAGAAATCTGAAAACGCAACAATCACCGGTCATTTTGGATCATATCGATATGTGTTTGAGAAAACTCGGGCAGTGAAATCAAGCTAAATCACATTGTTAGGGTGACGTAATCGTTTTTGAAAAGCTCCGTTTTCAGCACGTTTTCCGTTCACATTAAAACGCAAAGCCGGCGTTTTCAAATTCCTCCGGTTTGAAGAGCGTTTTCGAAAAGCTCCGTTTTCGTGACGGATTAGTGTGGACGGTAGGCCAAGCCGTGGAAATAAAGCTGCGTTTTCAACTTTCTTCGGCCTAGAGTGGACGGCCGGGGCCTAAGGAATGATGTGAAGATATCCGTCGTAGATGACACAAACTGAGCGGAAAGCTACGCATGTTTTAGAAACATCGGGAAAATTGATATCGAAGTAATAAAAGCTGATCAACCAAATTCTTTGTCAGAGATGCGACATATCGGGCCCTCAATTGATTATTTGCTTACGTTCCTTTAATTTCAGTTCGAACTCTTGGGGGCCGTGTAAGCAATTCCCTCCAATGTTACACATGTAGATTTCAGACATCCACTTGACTCAATGTTTCAATTATTTTGAGATTCAGATGATTTACAAGAGCTCGAAGCGTTCTGTATGTATAATATGGACACATCCGGTATAAAAACTCTAAGGTGCCTATACTGTTGCAGATATGCTTGCATCACGTGACGTGTTTCAGCCAATCGAATGCGAGAAAAACAAACAAGTGACTGAGGCAGGTACCTCGGCTGGCTACGGCTTTGAAATTATATGGAGCTGCAATATAATTTTTCACTCAATCCTAAACTAAGTTTACATACGTGGAAAAACACTACACTTAGTTACACAGTTTTTCTTTTCTTACTCGATAGTATCCGCTGTGACCTCTCGCTCATTGTCGTTTTTGTCTGTTCCGACGTTTGGTTTTCCTGAAAATGAAACCACCTTATGTCATAATTTATCGAAACAACATCACACGTAATCCTTGCATGTACTGTAACTTACTATGAGACCATTTGCAAAGTAGTTTACCATTAAAATTATCAAACGAAATTTTCGTCGACGGCAACTTAATTTCGTGGTTGTGGAATAAAGATCTTTAATATCGCCACTCTCGATCTTCGCGAATTCGGAACGGTGATTTGTGAGGACCCCATCAGGGGTGAGAACCCACATCCGATGTTAGGTTTTGGCCTAGATTTCCTGTGTCTTTTTCATTTGCAAAAGTTAACTATTTTCATACTGCGTGATATCCCGTTTTATCTGATCAAAATATCCCATATTCCATTAGTGTTTAACCCCAAAACTCCTCTATCTCTTTAAGTTTTTACCGAAATAAATATCGAATTCCGAAAACCCAAAATAAAACCTCATCGGTATATCGTTTCCCTTTTTCTAAACCAGAGCCGCTTTCTCTTCTTGAGACAACAAAAAAAGTAAGAAATTTCATGACACAAAAATTTCGTGTATTTTCTAGGGTACATTTCATTTGCAGCATAGAGCCGGCTCAAACGTTTGAGGTGGATATTTCTTGCTCTCACTATGACAATTCACAGTGGAGGCAATTTTTACCATGTGCCTGTAAATGTCATTCTTTACCTCTATAATTTTTACTATATATCACAAGTGGTTATTTCTAAGTCTCTGCGCACGACACCTCACTTCTACGTACACATATATACATGTTAGCTAATCTCAAGCCCAGATCTCCCACGGCCAAGCGTCAAATAGAGTGTGGCTGCATGCCAGCTTCAGATTATCCCATAAGCAAGGCATCCGTGACGCGGACCATGATTGAATTCTGCTAGAATATTTGTCTCCTAGAATATATGTCTTTACTGTCATCATTGTTTTACAGATAGAGCTTTCATTTTCCCAAATGTCGTTTTCGCAGGGGGATTTTCTTTTGCACTAAGACACACCGCCACTAATATTATCGATACACAATGACAAACGAATTTATATCAACCCGATGAAAAGTTTTATCCGAATCATGTTCTGTGTAGGTACCACCTGTTACTTCATTGCTTTCCTCTTTTAAAGTGTGCCTGATTAGATTTTTTTGTTGTTTATTCTTGGTTGTTTGATTGTTTTGTGCAGCAATATTTAATCATTGTGTTCATTTACTATCGATTCAAGCTAGCGTGTTATTTTTGGCCTGAAAAAGGGGAAAAAATGAAAAAACTTTTACTGCATACTACTGAGAGTAACTATTGAAAAGTAAAGCTTTATCAAGTTGCATGCGTCACAGTTGAAATGTATACTCAAAAACATATTTTAATTTATATTTCCATTAAGTTCCTATCGACTATGGTTCCTACTTCATAATTGAATTTTAAGTAACACACGAAAAATTGTTTCTTTTTCTTTTATTAAAATCTCGATCTGTTTTTTTTTTTTTTTTTCAGTATCACAGTGTTCTTTTAAATTAATGTATGATCTTAGCCTAAACTGATGTGGCGATATAATATTGCATGTTTGTTTATATCTGAAATCATTTAGGCAAACTTTTCAAAATAGTAATAGCTTCAAATGCTGATGAACGGAGATTAAATTTATTCATTGTGTATACGAAGGATAACATGAATTTGCAAATTAACGTTTTCCGATGTATCAGTGATGCCCATCGCAGCCATTTTTTTTTTGTTGTTTTTTTTTTGTTGTTGCAAATTTCGCTTAAGATCATGCCAGGTGGTATTTCATAGCCGGCACGTACAAACGATAGAGAAAACTCTTACCTGAATCGCTGTTTGAAGTTGATATCTGAAAGAAATTAAAGAATTGTTGCAGATTGATTTAACATTCTTTAAAGCTATCCATGCCACAGCAAATCCAACTATGCAGAAGAACAGGGTTTTTTCGCTGTTATCTTAGTTGTACGCATACCATCAACTGTTCAACTGTTGTTGTCCGACGTTTCGATGTTGCTTACATCATTACTAAGGTAACAATATCTCGGCTATTATACTAGTTCCACTAATTTATATTCACACCGCGATAAAACTGTCATTTTTACCTTGATAAAGATGCTAGCAACATCGAAACGTCGGACAACTGTAGTTTTATCATTTCTATTGAAGTTTCTCAGTAAACCGCTGTTCAACTGTTGAACAAATACATGTATAATATTCACGAAGTTACAGTTTGTGCTAATCATTTAGTTATGTCGAGGCTACTAGCGCCATATGCCTCGCAAATTTTCATACAAGAAAAAATATTATTGTTAAAATGGGATAAACAAATATAGGTTATATAGATTCAAGTTACGCCCATTTGAGCTCACAAAATCCGAAAAAGTTCAGTTCAGTGAATTTCTTAAGAGAAAGCAACTAAGGTAAATACATTTCTATAATAACCCACCTGTTTTGTAGGGGCATTTACAGCTCTGAATTTCTCAATGTCTATTAAAGCAGATGGGTCGAACACCTCGTCCGTATCTTCCTGCAAAACAAAACAAAAATAATAAAATTTTAAACAAAACCTCATGTGAATTTTAAATGTAATTAAAATTATTTTGCCTGCCCCAAGGCGATCTCTGGAAAACCATATATCATATGCATCTACATACAGGTTAAATAAGCCTGTTATTTACCTACCGACAGTGTTACAAGAATCGCTGTTAGTTTATCAGCATGGTGTTTACCTTGTGAATACTCCGTCGCTTGCTCATTCGTTCACTGTTATCAACAGAATAAGTTCCATCGGGGGACATACGGGCGCCCAACGAGTGGTTTATCAATTTCTCTTTATCTTGATGGTCTCCGTAGACGTGACTTGAAGCCAAGTCAACACCGTCTTTTCCATATTCGCTCTCCAAATCAACCAGTCCTTCTGGCTTAGGTCTTGATTGCGAACTTTCAAGGTTTTTCACATTGTTTTTAACTTTCGATATACTCCAGGCGTTATCGATAATTTGTTGCCCGTCCCGTTGCGGTCTCGATCGCTTGAGGTTGTTTATTTCCTTGTCTGGCCCTAGTTGATTTCCTTCTGTTGGATTCGTGTCCTGCAGTGAATTTGCTGTCGTTTCGATCCCATCGGGTTTTTCCTGCCACGGTTGATCTGCGATTTCTTTCACGCTGTTTTCTTTTGAGAGGTTTCCCGCTTCATTTTCTTCAGCGTTGAATTTTTGAATAGGGGCGGACCCGCTACAACCCATCCCAAACCTGTACGAACCTACATGTTCGCCGATTTAACTTCGCAGAAATGCAACAAGCATCTTAAGCCAAGTGAACAGTTTGTCGAAAAACGCTGTCAAGCGAATTGTCAAAAAACCGGCAACTAATTCGTTGTGATGCAAATTGGTTTACTTAAGAAATCTACGTCACTAAAGATGTAATTAAAACAACCGCCATAGCGTTCTAATTCTGTTAGAGTTAATTATACCTTCCACATCTATAGGTGACCACATAATTATAATAGTTCACCAGTTGTTTGTTTTGTTAATCGCTTGTAAAATTCGTGATATGTCACTGTGGAGTATACAACATTAAAAACTCGTTTATCTTCATATACTCCTTTAAACGAAATATTTTTCCGCCAGCCGCTGCGTTTAAAGGTTTTTGATTGTTTCTACTTTTGTTTGGATTAAATTCTCTTAAATCCTGACTAAACGATGAATAAATTTGAGAAAACACAAAGCATGTGTGATGAAGACATTACAAAATTCTATTGTCTAAATCTTGTATTGTACTTGTTTGCACAAAAGAGAACATTATTTTTTTAGCAAACACCTTAGATGCTTTCGAATTGACAGCTGGCTACGGGAATCACAAAACGTTGATCAACGCGCGATAAAAACGCGCACGCGCTACTCCACGTGTCCCCGCGCGAGAAAATAAAAATCTCCTCGCGACGGTAGCCAACTTAAATAATTTGTGAAAGTTCTTTTCCGTGATTTTGAAAGAAGGGCGAATATAACTGGAAACGAAACATTTGCATGAGAATTCGACATGTGGTCTGTACAAAACACGCTATTCACTTTTTCAAGACAAAACTTTAGATTCTAGTAGTAGTAGATTCTTCAGATTAATTTGTATGCCGGAGAAACTCACTGGAATTATGGCTGCGTGAATCGATCTCGTGTCACTTTTGCAAACTGATATATTTCAGACTGTTTGCATGGCCCGCAGAAATTGTTCAGTAGATAATTGTTTGATTAGTAGTTTACTGAAAAGCTTCAACAGAAATAATAAAATTATGGTACGTTGTCGGACGTTTTTATCAAGGTAAAAATGACAGTTTCATCACGGTGTGAATATAAATTAGTGGAACTAGAATACTAGACATTTGCTTGTTATCTCACGTATATATATAGTTTCGTGCGGATAGAGTCAGTTTGCACGTTTAGAGTTGGTTTGAGGTCTTGACTAACTAACATTTCGCAGATAAGACAATCGAATTAGTTGCGGCATTTTTTCAATACTGAAAATTTGTTAATTAAAACCACTTTTGAGATCCTGTGCGTGTTAAACATGTGCTTTCCAATTGACAAATTCAGGGTTCTGTGTTCAGCGATACGTTGATGTAAGTTTCAGTTCGTGTATCCAACATACAGTCCATATCACACTGAGACCACATTTAAAATGGTACACAACGCATTGTTCGCTGGCGATTTTTCGTTTCTTGTTCCCTGGGTTTCAGAAAGTCTCCGATTTTTCGGCTTGTCTGACACTAGTTGTAACTGCAAGCCGATTTTGTTTTTGGCAATGTTCACGGTTGTTATTGTTGTTGTTGCTGTTGTTTTGTTAAAATTAAGCATTATCGACGTTTTTTTAGGTCACTTTCGTGCAAGTTAAATCCATATTTTGCAACAAATTTGAACGGGAAAAAGGTTTCTACACCTAACAACTGGACTATTTTCATTTTAGTGCGATGTTTTGAAAAAGCAGTTGGTCGATACCAATTCGCTAGAGGTCCATCTTTGCGGTCCGTTTTGCGAAATTCGGACCGCTTAGACAGCCAATGAAAATTCCCCTTTTGATCTTGGTTCAGTTTACCATATTTTTATTTTAAAATAAGCCCTCTCAATCGCCTGGCTTTTTTAGGAAAGCTCAGAGAGAAGAAATTTTTTTTTTTTTTAATTTTCTTCGCGACTGAAGCTCAGCAAAACTGGTTCGATCAAAGGTAAAACTATTGTTTGGCGTTTCTTGTCTCATGGCTGAACCAATAGTAACTCGCAATATTTACTATTTGTCTTGGCTAGGGAGTAAGCTTTCACCCAGTGTTCTACAAACCACACGTTCGTAATATTTAGTGGAGAACTGGGTTCAGTTCCAGGCCTTTCTTGTTTTTGCGAAACAAAATGGCGGATATTTAATATGCCAAGTACAGCAACCGTATAAAACGACTATTTCGGCGTGATGGAAACTGACATTCATGTCCAAGACTTGCCGGAGACTATTGTCCTTAAGATATTTTCCTTTGTAGCCGGGCAGCGTATTTTTAACTTGTTTAGAATACGTCTTGTTTGCAAGAGATGGTGTCGTCTATCAGAAGATTGCAGCTTGTGGAGGAAGATACACTTTCCGAACTGTGACGAGTTGTCTCTGGACGTGCTGAGGCGCATGTTGTCCTGGTGTAGTAACGTGAAGGATGTCAATCTCTCGAACTGTGCTCGGGTGAATGATGAATGTGTGAAGGTTGTTGCCAAAAAGTGCCCCAATTTGGAAGTCCTTGAATTATCAGGCTGTAACTTGTTGAGCGATTGTGGGTTGGAAGTCATCTCAAGGAATTGCAGCCTGCTCATGTACTTAAGCATCACGGCGTACAAAGCGAGCGTATCTTCCAAGGCTTTAGAGGATTTAATCAGAACTTGCAAAGCACTTCAAGAACTGATCGTTGTTTGTGTATCTCGTGAATGTGACGAAGAAGTCAATGATACATACTTCTACTTAACCAACAATTTTTTGGACTCCATACAGACGAGCAAAAGCTTGAAAAGGGTGCATTTAATCAATGCAGGAATCATTGGAGAAGAAATAGACTTGTCTAGACCCTGCACAGTTAATTTACTCGGCTTAGGACTGCCTGGTTGTATGGAACTGAACAATGATGTGTTATGCCATTTGTGTTACACTTCTCCTAAGCTGCAAGTTTTAGACGTCTCTTATTGTCCTGGTATAGACGATGCAGGCATTTCAGTTGTTGCCCAGGTTTGTCCAAACCTAGTGCAGCTTATTGCAAAAGGCTGCCCTTGTATTACCGATGTGTCAATAGAAGCCATTGCAGAACACTGCAACATGCTTCAGTGCTTGAATGTATGTGGCTGTGAGTTGCCTAGACCTGCAGGGAACATAACTGACGTCGCAGTGCAAAGAATTGCTGAAAATTGTTTTGATTTATGCCAGTTAAATGTTAAATCTTGCCAGGGAGTCACAGATTTAGGGATTTCTGCTATTGCAACAAACTGTGTTAAATTGACACATTTAAACATCTGTGGTTGCCTGGGAATTTCGGATGTGTCTGTTAAACTAGTAGCAACATTTTGCAACGATCTGAAGAGCTTAGAGATGTCAGAATGCCTGCGTATAACAAGAGACAGTATCAATGACATTGTGCAAAACTGCATCAAGCTTGAACACCTAGACATGCAAGTTTGCTCTTATGTAAATGACTTGGATTTTAATTCAGATGAAAACACACTCCTTGGTCTTTGCCATGTTGATCTGTCTTACTGCACCAAAATCACAGATAGAACTTTGAAAGTAATAAGCAAGAGCTGTCCGAGGTTAACCTATCTTAGCATTGCTGGCTGCCATAGAATCACTGACACAGGTGTTAGCAGTCTTGCACAGAACTGCCGCGAGTTGCAGTATCTTGATGCTTCATTCAGAGGGTCACAGTCCTGTGCCCAGATCACCAGCACCTCAATGCTTGCTATTGCCATGAATTGTCCTAATTTGGTTTATTTGGATTTGATAGGCTGCTCAAATATTAGCGAGACTTCCATTAACACAGTTGTCCAATCATGCAGATATTTAAAGCAGCTTAATGTAAGTCAGTTTACTGAGAAAATGGATTCACAATTGCTTTTACGCATAACAAAATGTATTTCACAATATCGCTCTTCCTGCAGTTGGGAAGAGATGATCTCGCCACCCCGAGGAAGAATGTTAGTTCAGAATTTCCTCTTCAAACTGGCTGCACCAAATTTATAACTTATCAATGTTTTCCAAGCATGTAACCATGCAGTATAAATGACTTTCTTGGATGTCAAATTTTGGTTTGGTATAACAACATACATGTATCTGAATTTAGTTATACATGCAATAAAATATCAAACAAAATTTAGTTTGTGGTGGTAAAGTTACATATTAAGATTTTCTTTTTTTTTTCTTTTTTTTTTTTTTTTTGCTGACTGCAGTTAATTTCAATGTTTTTCTATCTTGGTACAAGTACAGCAAACTAGTGAACAGGGCTTTTGAGTAAAGCCCCGGGAACAGGACTACAAGTAGAACTCTTTGTCTGCGGTTTGTGCAGCTTTTTTTTTTTTTCTTTTTTCTTTTCTTTTTTTTTTTTTTTTCAAAACTAGGCCTTTGAGCTTGTTGGTAGTGCATTTGTGAGGGGTTTTATTGAAAGAAATTTTACAATGATGGAACATACACTCTGTAAATGTAAGTGGAAGGGAAACACACGAGGAAAGTTCAAAGTGCATAAAGAATAGCACATGTCGTGTAACCGGCTACATGAAGCATCATGATACAAAGCAAACAGCGAGTCCTACAGTCGTGAAATGATCTTCAAAAGTCTCTGAACATACTGATTACAATTGTTTTATTTTTGTGTGTTTTTTTTTTTTGAGGGGGGAGGGTATTTTGCTGTCAGCTGTACAGTGGTATCTTTTACACGTCATATTAACCATGAACAAAGCCCAGATTGGTTTGCGGTGAGGGTTTTATTCAAATTTTCTTACGAGCGTTCATGTCCTGGTATGGCCGTTTCATAAAGGCGCACATCTGGTGACGTCTCAGTCAACTTGCTGATCCACCGACTTAGAACTCCGTCTACAGAATAGTAAGAGAAGGGCATGATATGAAGTGTCCAAACGTTCGTGTGTGTGTTACTCAGCAAGTTATGAGGTATTCTAATCCGTTTGTCAGGTCATCTAAGTGCTCACTGAATTATTTGCTTGCCACAAGAGAATCAGGTGATATGGCAAATACGTGCAAGTCTCAACGCGTATATATTTTACGTGCCGATTATCTGGTGATGTGTTCAGTAATAACAATAACAAGTTCAGGAGGCCAGAAGCATATCTGATAAATGTTCCTCGCAGTTGTGAAATCTAAAAACCAGGTGACTCGGCAATTTATTTAAACATGCCTATCAACAATGGCAACAAGGAGTATCCACGGATTGCCTAGCGATGGAAGATGCATAAGTAGGTGTACAGGAGATGAGAAACAAATCTCAGTCAATGTTCCTTCCAGCTGAGTAGGGGATTTTTTTCGACTATAGTACCTTTCCAGTTCCAATAAAATCAGGTGATTTGATGATGTCCTAAAAAAAAAAAAAAAAAAAAAAACTGGTCTGGAACTCTTTGTCAAGTTATCTTTCCAGTTCCAGTGAAATCAATTGATCTATTAAAAGACGCACAGAAATCATCAATGAATGGTTATTTGACGACTGGCTTAGGAACTCTTTTGGCAAGTTTAATATCTTTTTACTTCCAAGAAAATCTGTGATCTAAAGACGTGGCAAATATCAACAATGGAAGAGATGGCAACTTAACTTAAAGTTGAAACCTCACCCCCCCCCCCCCGCCCCCACCCCTAAACTAAACGTATAGTGCATATAATTGAGCTCTGCCGACCCAACCGCAAAAACGCTCCAAACATTCCCCCAACATTGCCCAAAGTCCGTACGTCTACGTTCCTACGTCCCTACTGGGGATTTGGTTACTCTATATTTGTCTCCAGTTGGATTCCAAAAACATCAGGTGATTTGACGACACAAAAAACAAAATCAAAACAATAGTTATTGACTGAATGCGGAAGTTATCTTTCCAGGTCCAAGAAAATCAGGTGATCTGGCGATTTACTAAAGTTAACAATGGATATAAACTGACAGTGCAACACTGTGGCGAATTATCTTTTTAGTTCCAAGAAATTCAGTTAGTTGATCTGACAATTACCAAAATCAAAAATGCGTGGTAATTTGAAAAGCTGTGGAACCATTTTGGCAAGTTTAATGCATTTTTAGTCACAAGAAAATCGTGTGACGTAAGAAGTACAAAACTAAACCGAATGGACGAGATGCCATCCTAAAATTGAAGTTGAAGCCCGGGAGGTCGCCGATTTTGCCTCTTCGCAACCCCCAAAACTTTCTTAAATATTCCCCAACGTCATCAAAAATTGGGCAAAAGACTTCTTTTCGTGTCTGAGAGATTTGGCGACTCTATCTTTCCAGTTCCAAATATATCAATCCGGTGATCTGAAAATATAGCAAAATCAACCAAGGTTATTGACTCAATTCTTTTGTGCAAATTTATCTGTCCACTTCTAAGAAAATCGGGTGACTTGTGCACGTACCAAATCAACAATGGGTATTAACTTACTGCGGAAGTCTTTTGGCAAAGTTATCTTTTCAGTTCTAGGAAAATCAGGTGATTTGCACACCTACGTACCAAAATAAATAATGGGAATCAAGTTTGGGCGTGACGAGACGTCCTCGCGATATCATATGAAGGTTTAGCAGAACAGAAACATACTCCATTAGGTTCTTTCGCTCCAAAGTGTTAAGTGCCAAGCTGAACAGAATTTCGTAAGTAGTCTTTCCTACTACAATAGAAACTTAGGCTTGTCTGTTCACACTGATACTTTCCAACAGGGCAAAATAACAATTGCAAAGACATGAATACATTTGATCGGCTTGATGTCTACTTTTTATACCGCTATTCAACTCCAAGAGAAGCGAGAGACTTCAAATCTCTTTCTCTCAGGAAAAGCAAAAACAAGCCGAAAAATTGAAATGTATAGATCAATATAAACTAGGAAAATTCGCCGAATTTCTCTAGTTAAATGAAACAGGCCTAGGCTTAGCTAAGTTGTGCGCAAAAAATTTAGGACAAGAGTGTCATGTAAATATAGCTTCTCGAATTTACCTAAGCATAAATTCTCTTCCCAGCTTTATTCCGCCAGGTAATTAATTTAGTTTGATTACATATAGCGTATCAATCAAAAAATACAAACTACAAGAAGCGGTACGTGAAAAGAGTGAAATTATTGGTAGCGAAATGCAAACAGTTGACCCGCGGTTACTAAAGTTTTTCTGCTTCCTTGTTTACAGGTAATCTTCGACATGGCGGCTGAAAGCGAAACTGTTTCACAAGCAGTAAAAGGAGCCTTGGAGCAAATCCAAAAAAATGCTCCCGAGGAGTTTTCAAAGATGAATGCAGATCCCAAAGTGAGAGACGCTGTTACTGAAGCAGCCAGAGCGGCAGCCACCGAAGAAGTAAAACTCGCCCATGAGTTCGCTTCTCGACCTGACCAAGACATCCGCGAAAGGCTTGCCAAGTACTTGCCTGAAGACCGGATCAAGCTGATAGAAGAGGCACTCAGCATCCCAACATTTCGCATGGAAATAACCCAGAAGAGAGGTGGCAAATATTTGGTGCAGATGACAAGGGAAGGCAAGGAATTCCTACCTGGGAAAGAGCTCACAACAGTTGCAGACATCGATTGGGCAAGCATCCTACAGGAAGCCAGTATTCTAGTTGAGGCCATACTTCTCGTCATGAGCGCAGTAGGCCTAGAGCCATCTGTGAGCCAGAGTACGATGAAAGCCACAATTGAAGACACCGCGAAGGCAATTGAGAATTCTTCGGCGTTGCAGAGGGCGATTGCAAAGTTCATTTCTTCTTGGCACGCGGCTGGGGGCAATGCATTGAAAAGAGCTAAAGCCATCTTCATCCTTCTGAAGGAAAGTTACGCAGCTGGAATCGTGTGGACCATCATCAAGAGCTTGTGCAGAGAGATGAAATGGTACGACTGGCTTGAGACAGCAGCTAAGGTGACGGCCATTATCATTGCAGCTCTTGCTACAGAGGGAGCGGCGCTGATAGCAAAGATTGCCTTGGTTGTCATGTCGGCCGTTGATTTCGTAAGGAAACTCGCCAATCTGGCGAAGCTCGAGGAAATTAAGCAGAATCTGTAGAAAGCGCTTGACCATGATAGTAACGGTGTGCTCTTTGAAAAAAGGTTTTGCCCTGCTTAAACACGGTTTATTTGGTCAGCTAGGTCAGTAGCGATGAGCTCAGGAGACACCGAAAGACCTGATTCCTTAGTTGTGAATTGGATTGGATATCTGAAGCCGATAAAGTTGTTATTAGGGACAATTATGGCTAGCGTGTTTGCTGTCATTTTAGTGATTAAGGTTGTTTTAGTTCTAACATTTTCTAGTAGTGACTAAAGGTTTCAGAAGTTATCATTATCATTGTAACATCTAATATTCTTGTTTGCATCAATGAATTATTAATATCCTGGAAATGACATTTAGTTGTCCATTAGGCAATTCGTGTAATAGTGCATGTTCTTATCCTTTATTTTAAGCCCCTCGTATCAAGCGCTCACAGAGGAAAAGATAGTTTTAAAATATCGGCGAAATACACGTTAATTATATGGAAAACGATACATAAACACGGAAAATAAAAGCCGTTTGCACTCTGGATGCGTGAAACTTGAAAGCCAATTGTAAATTCTCAATTCATATTCTTTGTAATGACCTGTAGCCGAAGAAAGATTTGCAGTAGTTAATTTTTTTGCTTTCCTGTTTAGGTCCGAACTTTAGTTTTGATTGAGAAGATACCAGTGTCAGATACTCGAGACAGTGTTTTATCATGTCTATAAACGCCTCGAATTTTATCAAACATTCTCCACAACGCCACGCCGCGCATTTTCAATTCTGTTCTCGGAGGTCATTATACAATATATTCAGTCAATAGCGTGGAGAAACGTCACGAATTTTTTGAATATCATCATAATCATAGCCGAAAGCAAGTATGTGGAACAAAAGGGGTAATCCGGAGATCAATTCCTAAGCACATTATTAGGTCAAAGGTGTAATTCTACGAAATCGTGGAACTGGTTAGTTATTTTGAGGTGCTGCAATCTCAGTTACACTCCGAATAAGCGGCTCGTGCAGTGGTTGCTGGATTCACGAAGTACAGAAAACTTCTAACGGCAAACGTCACTGTAATTGTAAATTGCAAAGGGCCAGATCTTTAGTAGTTTCTTCACAGCCGTACCACGCATCCGTCCTTACAATGGTTCTACCGAATAAAAACCACCAAGACATCCGCGATCCCAACGTTTTCTATACCGGAGAGAAAATAACAAATATATTGTTAACGCATTAGCTTAAAATAACCGAGGTACTGACTACAATGGAACCTCTAACCAAAGACCACCTTGGTGACAGAGGAAAGTGGCCGTTCTAATGAGATAGCCACTACGGGAAGGTATAAGGGTGTAATATGACTCCGGTATTTTCGTTGGTTTCAACATTTTTGTCTCAAAAAAATGCTTAGTGCAGCATGTAAATACATTACACAATCAAAATACATCAATTAAACAGAAACCAAACAGAAAGACAGACAAACGACGGGCGGTATGAATCAAGTTTTGTGACCTTTAAATTTCCCAATAAAAAATGGGGTTTTAATTACAGGTTAACGCACTCAGCGAAAGAATTATTGGGATTAACCTGCACGAGCTCACTAACAATAAACGAGAAATTTCAATACCGCACGAGGCTTTGCCAATTGCGGTATTGAAAATTTCGAGTTCATTGTTAGTGAACGAGTACAGGTAAATCCCGATAATTTACTAGCAATGGAGTGCGTTAACATTTTTATTATTCAAACTGAATACACTGCACAAAGAAACACTGCATTGAAACCACTATATTTGAGTCAGCCGAAGCCATGGTGTAATGACAGTAGTGTGTTGAATTTACACCACGGCTATTACACCACGATAATGACATCAAGGTGGTCTCGTCACAACCCAGTGTCACGAGGTACAAATCAGCCAATCAAAAAATCGGAATTCGTACAGTGTATGAAAGTTGAATAACAATTTGTACTGATACCGTTTATCATTCATTGATTTAACTGGCCGTTGTCGAGAGGTTATTTTTGCAGTTGGGATGTGCTTTAGTGGCCGTTGCCGTTCTCGAGAGGAGGCCGTTGCATAGAGATTTAAATAAGAGTGAATGTATGGACCGTCCGATTCGCAGGGACAAAAAAGTGGCTGTTGTAGAGAAGGGGCGTTGTGGAGAGGTAGCCGTTGTGGTGAGGTGGCCGTTAGTGGAGGTTCCACTGTATACTTATAACTCAACTAGACACACTCATCTGGTCTAAAATATATCATTTCAGACTTAATGGAAATTTTGGATGTCTTTGGGTATATAAGAATTAGCTTTTGTTTCGTTCTTTACTTTGAGTATTATTGTTGCTCTACCGATATCTTTCAAGACAATCGATATCGTATTTTCAAATTTTCTGCTGGCCAAAATTTAATCTAAAACCCAGATCCAAACAGAGAGAGATATTGATCTTGGTGCGGAAATTAGTCCAAACTTACATGCCCACTTTACAAACTGAAAGTCTTTGACTTCTGTCGCTTTTTGTTTTTTTCATTTCCACAATTACATGTTCACAAGTCATCTTTCAAGAATTAAGTTACAAATGAATTAAAGAAATTTTAGCTTACAGTTAAGAAAGACTCCATATCCTTTAAACTAAATTGCTTTGCATAATAATGTAATAATTTTATACTTGACACTAATTTTAATACTTACTTTAAACAATAACGTTACTTAATAATACATTTGTTGTCTACTTAAGTTACCGATTAATTTTATTTCCTCACGCAGAACCCATCCATTTTTTTCTTTACCAGCTTCATTTGTTTTGATTTGAAGTAGATATGTTTTTTACTCCTCTAGCAAAAGTACGGACATTATTTTTATTTTATTTCATCTACTATACTTCTTGTGGTGCTTGGTGGGTTACCTGTGGCAGTCTGTGACAAGTATTATGGGATAGATCTTGTTGTTAAAAACACGTGGGCGTGAAAACGGCAAGAGCGAGTTCAATGCGTCTTAAATGCGAATAACAGAGTGTTACACTTCCTACCGTAATCATTCCAGTTGACGCTAGTAGTAAGTTTACTATACATGAAGACTGTCTCGGAATGGCGGGACTCGAAGGCACAGATTTTCCCAGATGACGCCATGAGCCATCCAACATCTCCGTCACAACCGTTGTTAGCCTTGTTGATGTAGAAGCTTCTGCCTAATGACGAGTTTCCAAGAATGGAAAAGTCATTTTGTTGCTCGGTATCCAAGTCGTTCCATGGCGAATGAATCAAGCGACCTTTAGCAAACCAGTTATCTCTGTTGCTGTCAGCAGCGTTAAACACAATGGAAAGAACTTCTAATTGATTGTTATATAGGGCAATGCGCGCCTGCAACGAAAAACAATAGTAACGCTTTTAGTACGAACGTCCCACCGGCATCACGCGGGCTTCATGTAAATGTAAATGTAAATCTTATATATAGTGGTCGTTGAGGCCACAAGTGTAGTAATTGGCCTCAAATGTAGTAACTGGCTCCAAATGTAATAACAGTTGGCCTCAAATGTAATAACTGACTCCAAATGTTATAACAGTAGGCCTCAAATGTAATAACCAGCGAATGCCATCATAATAGTTCTTTTGAGCGTGTGCAAAACGCAAACGTTTCATCGAGGAAAAAAGACGTCACACTTCTCGTTCTAAGGACCTTTCTTTTGGTGGTTTCTGGTCGTTTTCAACTCAAAAGAAATATTATGTCGCAAACAGCATGAAAGCTTTGACAGCTTTCGGCAGCCTGGCTGCAATATGCAGAAATAGCCAAGATGTATAAAATTTTCCCCGACTATTGACATCACCACAAATGCCAAATTTCAATTACTGAAGGTCACGAGACTAATGACATTATCAAATAGTGGTGACATGAACTTGCTTATTTTCCGGAATTGATCATTATGTCCAAGTTTGGTCTTCATCTATCCAGTTATTTAAAAAAACTCATTTCTCGTGGTCACGTGACAAACGACACCTAAAATATGTTTGCAGACTAAGTTTATCGCAAACAAAAGGTATTGTTTACTTGTTTGCCAGTTATTACATTTGGAGCCAGTTATTACATTTGAGGCCAATTATTACACTTGTGGCCTCAACAATGTCATGCACTTAGGGACCGTTCATTTTTTATAAGGTAGGGGGGGCTAGTGGGATTTGGGGGGGGGGGCATGCGAAAAAAAATGGCTTTCGAGGGGGGGCCATCCCAAAAAAATAAGGGAAAAAGGGGGGGTCACGTGAAATATTTTAGTAAAACTTTAAAATGGCATAATGTTTGAATATCAAAAAAATTGCTATAGAATAAACATAGAAGGCAGGATACAAATTTATTACAAACTTTCCTTCTGCTTTAAAAAAACGTTTGGCGACAAAAAGCATTTGTAGCTACTGAAAAGAAGTATTTAACACTGTTATTTTCGAATGCAACTTTCACCGGCACTCATCTTCATCTCCGCTGTCGTCGAGTTCTTCGTCGCCGCTTGTGCTGCTATGGGAGTCTCTTTCACCAATGCTGCAAGAAGCAGCAATGCTTTCCGTCAGAGTGTACTCTTCAGGGTACATGAAGGTGTAAACATAATCTCTGACTTCCCGCTCAAGGTTGGTGGTGATTCTGCTTCTTGCAGCATTGGTGAAATAATTCCCTTCCAAGAGCTGGGCGATGTATGGCCCATCTCTTCTACATATCGACGTGGCAACATCCTCAACTTTAAGACACTCTTCCGGGACGGCCGTTCTAGGAGGGTACACAAGGCATTGTGGAAGATCATTTCCTAGCGGGTTTCCAACACAGATTCCATAAACTCGTTGGACGTTGTTTTCAGTCCGCTTCCTCTTTCTTTCATTTGACTTTTTGCGGTTTTCTTTTTTCCTTCTCCTTTTGTTGATGTGCTGTTTGAGTATGCCTTTGAATATGCTGTTATAATTGCTCTTCTTATATTCTAGTGCTTCCATGTCCTGCGTGACCTTCATCAACTTAGCTTCTGTACATTTGATCTGTTTTACATTAAAACTGTGAGCAAATTCTTCGCCCTGCTTTAAAGCAAGCCCATTGGACTGAAAGAGTGTGGAATCGTGTTCCTTTACATCTTTCAATATGACATTCAACTTTTCCACCATTGCTCTGTGCTCTTTGATGGAGAAGTTCAGTTTTCTTCCATCACTGGGCTTCAACTGGTACCGTTGCATGGAAAACTCACTCGCCCTTTCTGAACAGCCATCCGCACCTAGAAAAATTGCTTCTTTTGCTTGTAAGATGTCAAACTGCCTGGATCGTTCAGCTGTAAACCTTTTCTTAAACGACTCGTCGCTTTCGCCATTATTGCGCATTTTGGAATGAGCCTCTTTCATGATGCTCATGTAGTAATGCGCTCTTTCCCCGATTGGATTAACAATATAAAGAAGAAAGAGCATGGAAGTGGCAGGCTGGTTTTATCTGACCCAGAGAGCGTTGCTCTATTTGCAGATAAGTTTATTCTCAAATCGAAGTTTGTGGTGGATTATCCTCAGCATCTTGAAGTGCTGGAATTTAAAAGGAAAAAGAGAGCAGAAGAAAAGGCAAAGTTAAGTAGGGAGGAGGATTATCCTTGGACTGAGTTGTGCGAAGGTCTAACCAAGCTTAAAAAGCTACGTGTTCCAGAACTAAACGAGTACTCAAACCACCACGGGCTGAAGCAGCATTTGAAAAGCAGCAAGAGTGAGAAAGTAAAGGCAATTGTAAGACATTCATGCTTGCAGCAGAAGAGTCCTCTCAGAGCTGGCCAACCAACACTGAGAAATGCCAGGACATTGACACAAAATGACAACAGGGCAAGTGCTGACAGCAGTGAAACGGATGAAAGTGACTATGATGAGTATGACAGTGATGCCATTGACTCTGGGGGAGGAGATGACTCAAGTGACGTCATTCTTGCATTCATCAATTCAGATGAGGAAGATGCCAATGAGAGGCCAAATGCCACACGCTCAGGGCGAGCCATAACTAGGAGATCCGAAATTGACTTCTCTTTCTTTTGATTTGTTTTTTAAAAAACAGCTCTCTGTCGTACAGAGATTGTAAATATTGTCTTCATAGTGAGCACAATAACGTGAAGTAGGGGGATAATAGAGAAATATTAAAAAAGTTGAAATCTAAATATTGTTTGTTCAATTTTTTTATTTTGGGGGGGGTCATCCCAAAAAATGACCGCTATAAGGGGGGGCCATGTGAAAAAATTGGTAAGCTGAGGGGGGGTCATGCGATTTTTAAATGGTGCTTCCCAAATCCCACCAGCCCCCCCTCCCTTATAAAAAATGAACGGTCCCTTAGCTATACAAACACTAAGCTTAGCTAGTTTACTGGCATGCCACTGAAACAAAGGAGACAAATATTTCAAATAAACGTAGCACAGTCAAAAGTCCCAAATGGCAGGAGGCAGAGTAGGTAGACCGGTTGGCTATTTACAAAGCGTAACCAAGGATTTGAACCAGGGACTACCGAAAAACAGATCCTACTAGTGACAGGGTGGAGGCCTTGAACCCAGGACCTCCGGATTACAACACCAGCGCCCTAAACCACTCGGCCGCCCTGCTTCCTCCTTTATGGACATCAAAGTTTCTGATGTTACCTTACATTTAATTTAGAAATCTACTCTACAAGAAAACAAACACCTGATTAAGAACATTTTTAACGTTGTAAGCCACACTCTTTTACCAACCACTTGGGATGGCAGGAGAACAAGAGAAAAGCTTGTCAATTAACAGTCTTTTGGCGAGTCGGTTATGAAAATCTAAACTATGGAAAGGGTTATCAAAGCGAGAGAAAAATATTTTGTTTTCGTGATCAAGTTGCTTATCCTAGACACATTTACGAGATGAAGCGTTAAACCAATCAGAGCGGCTGAAAGAACGACAGCACAGGTTCAGCACCATAACAAAATCCTTCGATTCAAAGACAATACAACACACTACGAACACAATATAGGAAATGCTCTTAGTATATTTCAGTTTTATATTACCACGACAAGGGAGAGTCATTGCTAGCAGCTCTAATGGTCACCATCTACCTTTTTTGGTCTGACAGATGTCCATCGCTTAACGTAGCGGCTCTTGTACGACTTTTTAACTGAAGAACCGACATTCAAAGGGTTTACATCCTGTAGATTTAGAGCTGAGTGCGCTGACCAAAACTCCTGAATGTTTGTAGAGACCGAAGTACCGGCAACCACCTTCAACACCATTGTCCAACCTGTGCCAACAAAAGAACTTGACCTTTATATTGCCTGACTGACTGACTGACTGACTGACTGACTGGCTGGCTGGCTGACTGGCTTGCTGGCTGACTGGCCGACTGTCCGACTGGCCGACTGGCCAACTGGCTGACTGGGCATGCTTATTCAATGAAATTCCAAACGTATACCACATAACATCGCATAAAAGGCCGATTATCTCGTGTTGTTAGCCTGTTGCGAGTCGACTTTAATAACTTTTATTGTCAAGCAACCAATTAAGTAGAAGGCAGTCCCCGGATTCTAGAGAAATAGCAGGATATACAGGAACATAAATACTGGAACAAACATCACGGTCAAAACATAAAACATTTAGAGACATCAGCGTGCCTATGAGATGACCACATAAATCTCGTGGAATGTACAACTAGTTCATCTTAAAGGTATCAATTACTAAATTTCTTAACCTCATTGTAACGCATTACCTCCTCCCATGTAATCTTGATCACAGTAAAAAGGTAGCAGCCAGTTTTTGTCTGATATTATATGCACGCCCGTCTTACGAATTCCAGCGTTCAGCAATTGGTCACAGTCTCCATAAGGCGCTGAAACAAGATTAAACAAAATACACCAGATCAATGTATAAGAATGCAGATGAGAAAAGTTGACCATGGAAAGGGCTATTATGAACAATTTACGGCGTCTGCGAATGTTGCTTTGGCAAAACTATGCGCCAGTGAAATGCACTGAGTCTTTTTAAAGATTTACAAATCATGCGCATTAGTGATGGGACTATGCATTGACAAAATAATTATAACCTAAATAGAAATATTTTTTTGAACTGTTGAGAGTTGAATGGTAGTGGAAATATATTTGGATATAAAGATCCACCAGTTTCCACCAATACTGAGTTTAATAACATTGTCCGTAGAAAATAATATACACTTTGTTAATGGTCCACATTGAAACTGTTTCCCAAGGATCTGAAGATGCAGAGGCAGTTTGCCTGCTGTGGCTATGTGAGAGGTTTACCTTTTTCATGGAGCGATGCCTTTTCTGTCTAAATTCTGTAAATTGTATACAAATTAAACACGTATCGGTTTAATTTGAACCTCATGGCGGAGTCTGATCTCCCCGATTAAATCGTTGTTGAGTACCTCTACGGATATTACAATTCAACTTCCTTGCATTAAGGTGGCTGATGAATACTCACCTATATCACAAGTTTTTCCCTGCAGACTGGGTGGGCATTCGCACTTGAAGTCGTTCCATCCATCCACTGGCAAGCAGGTGCCTCCATGTTCACAAAGGTTTTGTTCACAAGGAGCCTAAGGGATATAAAATCAAAAAGCCGATACATGTAGGGACAATGATTTATAATGTGTTTCATGTGAATATCGCAAAATTCTGAGTTTCCCATCTACGTATCAGTCTGTTTAACTTTAAACTGCACTTGTGGCTGAAATACAGCAAACCCCCTATTCAAATACGCCTCTGATCTGATCTCAACCTGTCTAGTCTACTCGATCCTTTTCGGACCATAAGCTACTGACAAAACTACCCCGAAACCCTCTGTCCACGGCCAGACGTCTCACCTCTCACCACCCTCTCTTACTAAAAGCCCCCTCACTAACATGCTTCCCGTATAAGAGGACAAAATTTAAGAACCCCTCCCCTTTCCCTTTTTAATTTTTCTCAATCTTCCTCCCGTCCCTCTTTTTTTTTTTTTTTTACAACCCAAACATTATACATCAGAATGCTTTCTTAACTTACCAAACTAAGCACGAATTCAGTACAGTATTCGCAAAGTTTGGTAAAATATTACCAGTACTTACACTCAATCCAGAACGGTTTTCACTTGAGTGTCATAGAAACCAAAACCAAAGTAATCACCATGGTCAAGATTAAAGGAGATATCATTCATTCATTCATTCATTCTGTTTATTTTGCCTTTTTACTTAATGTACAGTATTCATAAATGTTTTAATGTGAGGCGAGGTGACCTCTAGAAACCCTCAGGCTTTTAGTTGAGGCCACCTTGTACGTAACAATACGGTTACATAAATAGTGCAACAGTGTGCGGCTTTGCCAGTTCAGTGATTACTTTACTAAAAACTTTAGCAGTTTTTTCTTAAAATTGGGAAAACTTGACAATAAAGTGATTGTAACAGGAAGGGAATTCCAGATCTTTGGGCCTTGGTAAAGAATTATACGGCGCGGAGTTTATTAAACCAATCAAAACTTGAAGTGAATATATATATCTGTAGCTGATGCGACGCGCGGGAAAACGTGTGCATGCGAGTCACGATTAGTTTAGGGTCAACTTCTGGATTGGATAACCAAGTTGCAAGAGTTTTTTTTAAGCCAATCGCTTCGCGGGTGATGCAAAACTACATGCGGTGAATGCGAGTTGCGTTTGACACTTAAGGGAAAATAAACCCCTTTAGCAATCCTGATAAGCGACGAATACGCAATAACTCTTTCTTAATTAAAGGCACACAAAAGTAGTGGCAACTCCTAATGCGTTTCTGTGAAAGAAGAAATAATTTCTCTCCCGATAAGGCCGTTTCTCTCTTTTAAGCTCATTCTTCCCTTTTCCCACCCTTAAGTTTGCAGGAAATCCCCCCCCCCCCCCCAAAAAAAAAAAAATCTGTCGCGGCCTTGGCGTTTAGTGGCAAAAATACGCTCGTAAATTATGATATATGATGTCTAAAGTAAACCTACCGTAAAACTGTAGTGATTAAAGTCCAAACTTTCCTCGAATTCTTCATAGGAAGCAAATTTGTCGGTGTTGAGGAGTTCGCAAATATGTTCAACACTTCCATCACTGGGAGTGGTTTTCAAGTTTGCCGATCGGCATTCTGAATTCTCTATGCAGGCGGCAATACACTCTTCTTCATTAACTACGGTTTGAATATCCATTATTTCTGAGTGATTCAGTTTGTGATTAAGAAAAGGAGCAAAGTTCGCGAAGTGTAAGACTCCCTCGGCAATACGAATTCCACCTTTGTACCTCGTAGAGTCAGGCTGTCCCAGTGTGAAAACTGGCAAAAGGAGGAACGAGTTTATGAGATGGAAATATGACCATCCCATCGCTAGTTAAGAAGACAAAGCTCTCCGTTATATCATCTATTCTCAAAATGCTTGCTTAAGTGTATATCATCTCTTTTCAAAATGCTTGTAGACTTTATTATCACCTGTAGTTCTTTTTTTCTTTGAAGCCAGAAGTTATCAAACAGAGGCTGCTGATTGTGCGAAAGTAATAGCTAGCTTTTCAATGAAAAAGAGCCTCGTCTCTATTCATGAATAAATGATGATTCAGTCATGGTTATTTCTTTACTTATGGTCGCCTACTTGTCCACTGTAGTTAAAAGCAATTAAAAACACACCCCACTGAGAGCAGTCTTTTTGTCACAGCAATTATCGGCATCTTTTATTTTACAGACAGAAATCTCTTCAATGATTTTTCTTGAACTTTTAATTCCGCTTTCATTAGGAAAGTACTTTGCTATGGATACATACATCGATCTTGTGGGAACTCCCAAAGCTACAGTAACGATACTAAAGAATTAATGCTTCAATTGTGGAGGGTTTTTACAGGAAATTGTGTATTTTGTGTTAGGATCGAACATAAATTTGAAGTCCACGAAGTAAGGTAAACGAATTGCCTTGTTCCATACAAAGGGCTAAAGGCCGGTCGTTAATTTTATCACGCCGCAAGAAAAAAACCGAAATTATCCCTGATGGCACGTGACACTGACTCGTACGATTTCTGTTGGTTAAAAACCTTCCAGTGAACATTCCAGTGTCAATCAAAGTCATACATGCGTATTTTCGTGACTCAAGCCCTTACAGTAAACAATGCCACGGGACTGTACTGCTTAAAAGATTGTAGCTGAATGATTACACACAAAACGTCTTATCTACAGACTTCAAAGTACAACATAATAAGCAGTACCATGTGGAGGTACTGTTCAACAACTTTCATTGAAATGGTCACACACTGGGATTTTGTCCACGGAGTTGAAAGTTACAACCCTCTTGTAGAACGTAATTAACAATGCCACATGAAATTTTTGCTAAATAATTTTTATTTGCGCACTTGGGTTTCAGCTGCACAGTTAAAAGTTAGAACCAATTGACACAGCGTGATAAGAAGCACCACATCAAAAAACAATTAATGCTCAGTAGAATTCATTTGAATTATCACTAGGGTCTAGGGTCTAGCTAGGGTCTAACCTGCAAAGGCAAAAGTTAGATCAACTTTCTACAATATAATAAATAATATCACATTAAAGTAATGGAGAACGGCTATTTTGAATTTTTCGCACATTAAATTTTTTTAGCAGTTAGAACCACATAAATTTTCTCGAAGTTTGGCTCTGGGTGTGAATGGCCCAATTAATGAAATAAAACAACAACAACAACAACAACACAAGGTCTGGTTACAAATGTTTAGCAGTGCTACTAATAAACATTTCACTTTTTTATGTATTGTCAACTTCTTTTAAAAGTTCTCCTTCCCCATACAATTGTTTACTTTTGTGTTTTATAGAAACTTTGTATATTGGTTTTATTCGTTGTCGTTACTTTGGTTCTTTTTACTAGGAAAACGGTCTTGATCTTTAATTAAAATGCCTCTTTTGTCCCTCATCTTACAGGCAGTCTTTTCGTCTCAGTCGAGGCAATTTATAAGGGGCTATCTCATCTTAAAAAACTGCAAGATGACTTATAGGGGTGGAATGGTCCTTTAAAAACCCATGGTCTCGCAAAATTTTCGTCGAATTTCACGGGTCTCACAGCCTCGTTTTTTAGTGGTTATGTGCGTCTCGCAGTCTCGATTTTTTTCGAGGCTGAGAAAGTCGTTATTACCGATTTGTTTATTTTTGTTAAATAAAGTTAAATGACATCACAACATCTTAGAACCTGAACGTCTCGAGCTCGCATTTAAAACACTTTAAAGTCTCGGTCTCTGTCTCGGGATCGCAAAGAAAAACGCTGATCTCGTCGTCTCACAAAGTCTCGCATTTAGCATTCGCCACCCCTACTTATGAGAGGTGTTTAAATTATGAACCAATTTAAGGGTCTGTGCCATCTCGCAAAATTAGGGCATGCATTGTTTGAGGTGTTTTATGAATCAATTTAAGAGGCTCTATTATCGCGCCGATCTTACAAAATTGGAAGCTAAATTTTTGAAAGTGTCTTATATATAAACCAATTTAAAATGCTATTTTATCTCCTAAAATTAGAGATGGCTTATTTGACGTGCTTTGTTTATGAACCAAGAAACAATGGCGTTTTCATCTTGGAAAAGTTCTTTCTTTAAATGGTAAACACCGTGCAGGATATTTGTGTGTGTTTTTAAGATGAAACACTTGAATGAATTTCTACAAGATAAAGTTTTCTAAAGAACTTTGAAAGTATTCATACGTTTCTCTGCAAGTAGTAAACATCATTTTGATTTATGTCTGAAATTCGGGTTGTGTTCAGTCTACCGCATATATACAAATTGTTTATCATCCACAAAAAAGAAAGATAAATTTTGTAAATTCTGTAATAGTTGCCTTGCTTTGTGTGTACAGGTTACTTCATTTTCATGGTCTCTGCTCTCATCCACCATTGGTATCACAAGAACAACCACACTGGGGGAATTCTCTCGATAATCGTAAAAATAGAAATGAACTAAGGTCGAAAAATTCATTACGGTTGGAAACCTTGAAAAATGCACCCTACAGTTTGAAGGGCTTGAAAAACAAAACAAAACAAAACAAAACAAAACAAAAAAACAAAAAACAAAAAAAAGAAAAAACTGAAGATAAATTGAACAACAAATTACAACAAAAATCCTCACAGTTTAATAAAGCTTAAAAGTTAAAACCGTAATAATATATGTATATAAAAAAAAAAAACTAATAAAACTAAACAATATCAGTCGTACTTATATTCTTATGCTTCTTTCTAAGAATATACATCCTTAAGAAAGAAGTAAGGAAATCAGCTAATTCTGTTACTAGAGTGGTTTCAAGCACATTGTACCAAACTGCTTTTTTCTCTTCCACGTGTACTTAGTCTAGTAGTATGATTAGCTGTAATTGATTACTTTTACATGTCCAATGATTTTTCTAAACGTTTTTGAAAGCTGCCAGTTGTGAACCTTTGTGAACCAAATCAACACATCTTTGGCATTTTCATTCGTGCTTTACATCTTCTATCTGTAAACCAATGTTCTTGGCTTAATATGCCATGTTAGTCACTCAGTAACAACCCTACAATAACAACGCTACAAACTGTCTTGGAGCGCTATCATGTCCCTCTGTGCAGCAACAGTCTTAAGCTATGATCCACACTTAATTCGTCCATCTTTGCCTTCTTTTCAGTTACGCCACCGCAATCTTTTTTTTTTCTTCCATCCCTCCATCGAAAGCCTAACATGACCCTTGTACAGCCGTCTTTGGCAATTTAATCACTTTCCCCGTGCTCCACAAATTTCATTCCGTCTCTCCATCGAATGCCCATCGCCGCCCTTGTACAACCTTCTTTGGCTATTTAATCACTTTCCCCATGCTCCACAAACTTTATTTCGTCTCTCCATCGAATGCCCATCGCCACCCTTGTACAACCTTCTTTGGCAATTTAATCACTTCTCCCATGCTGCACAAACTTTATCCCGTCCCTCCGTCGAATGCCCATCGCCACCCTTGTACAACCTTCCTTGGCTATATATCCACTTCCCCCATGCTGCACAAATTTTCTTCCATCTCTCCATCCACTGCCCGTCAAGACCCTTGTACGACCGTCTCTGACTACAATTGAATTCAATCCTAACCTTCAACAACTTTCCATCATCCTACGTTTGCCATTTCTTTCTGTCCACCTGCCATGCACTAACGTCACTTCGTCACTGTAGCACGTATGTTCAAATGTCTTGATTAGTTCCCGGAAATCTTCGTTCACATCTTCTTTTCTGGTAACAATATGCTTTCTCTTATCAATTGGGTATTTTCATTCACTCATTGAAACAGCCTCTCATCTTTAGCAAAGTCATCCTGGTAACGGTATTTGTAGCTTAATTAGCGATCTTTTTCTCCTCAAGCATGTACGGGAACTGATTATTTTTTGTCATTAATATTTATCGTTAAAATAAACTAAAAACAACTGACAAACAAAAGAAAAAATATACGCCCCCCTCTCCCCGTAGTGCTTCGATGTAATTAACATCGGAAGATTGTGTGAACAACACGCCCAAAAAATTTCTTCATCTGTCGATAGCGGCCAATGAAACCAGTGTTCAGTTCCCTCTGAAGTCTCGAGTTCTGAAAAAATAGAATCAAAAAGAAGACGAATTTAGTTTTATGGCAGAGAAATAAAATATTGGATGAAAAAGTTTACGTTACTCTGTAGCACGAGTAGGCTCTTTAGTCACGCCCTCGTTTCTTGCCGAGCTTAAGAGACGTAAGGTTCCACAGCAGACTTCTCTTTGACGCATGCTCCAAAGAGAGAAGTGCTGGCTCAACAATCTTCATTGACATCAACATAATGGGAAAGGACAAAAATATTTAGCAAGTGCAATTACTTACTTCTTTCATAAGTGCCACAAGATTGCTAAAATAAAAATGAAAAACAAAACTTCTTTAAGCAGCAGTGAACTCTGTTTACTGATTTACACATGATTGCCACGCTGATGTGTACGTTTTCTTGGGTAACAACAGTGGGTTAAGGAGTGAAACATTTGACTTTTGAGGGAGGGGTGATTTTGAGAAAAAAAAAAAATCTTGCAAGTATACTTGTGGCAAAAAAAAGGCTCACGACCACTGACGAAAAAAAGAAATTCACGCACGTTCAGTGAGCCGAGAAAGGCATGTTTCGTGAAGAAACAATTACCATGCATATACAGAACATTTCTTAGTACACGAAAGGTTTTTTTCAAATTCCTGCCTGCACCAAATGACCCACATCCGGCCTCAAAAGTCAAACGGTCCAACCCTAAATAATTTAACTTTCAAGGCATAGATTTGGCAGTAACAACCAGCAACAACAGAGCCACACAATTCTCGCCGGAGAACAAATATGGTTATTTTAACCAAAATGAATGTAATTAAAAAAAAAAAAAAAAATGGAAGCTCAATTATTACAAGATCCTGTTTACGGCTGAACGAGTTAATTTGCCACACTTGTGAATCCAAATTCAGAATAGAAAGAGAAATGTAATACGTCAGTTATCTGTTTTACAAACACAACAAAAGTTTACTCACTCTTCCATTTCTACTTTCGTTTCTTTATCAGCCTACAAAAATCACAAATTACATTTTAAGACTATCATTTGAATTCTCTATGTATCGAAATCTATTATGGGTTTTATTACATCTTTCGTTGAAGAAATGCATTCGCTGACCATTAATCACATATTCTCCTTTCTAGTCTTTATATGTTTATTGTAGAAACAGTTGGGATAATCGAAGATATGTCTCCATAGGTGCAATCAGTAAACTCACTTTCGATCTCCTTGGGACAATTAATTTTGTTTGTTCATGCCATGATCTGCCATTGAACCTTAATTATGCGCGATGTTTACCTCGATAATTTTGTCTTGTCTGTCGCTTCTCGCTTTGTGAGCCCTGAGGTGTTTACATGTGGTTTTGGTGTTCGTCTTTGCCTTTTCAAGCCTGGAAAAATCACGCCTTTTAGAAGAGCTCAATGGTTTATACTCGTACAGTTAGTAAATATACGATAGATACTGGTACTATTATTTTATTTTGATAGATTTTTCACTCACTTTTTCGCGACGTTCTTGAGAGAGAGTTTACATTCTTCCTCAGTGAGTTTATGTTCATTGATCTAGGATAAAAAATGTCGAAGAATTTCATTAATTTTAAATATACAGTCCTCCAATTACTATTGGTACATTATTGGTGGATAAAAAAGATGAGTCAGGAATGCAAGCAAAGTTACCTCGCTCTCCAAAATTTCTTTGTGTTCCTCGTAATCACTATCGAAATAATAAAATGAATGAAAGAGTACACTTAATTTGGCACATTGTATTTTTCATTACTAGCACCTTAAATATAAAGATTCTCTTCACAATCTAGAGACCTATCGGGCCGAAAGCGACAAAGGTTACGCCCGAGCTTCACATTCGGTTCTTTCCCCTAAAATCCCTCTTCCCACCTCCACTCCCACCTCTACGCCAACAGAAAAATACACTTTGGGGTATCCATCTCCCTGGGAGCTCTTTCTGGGTGGAGCGAGAGAAACCGTTTGAGTTGGCTTGCCCGGGAACACGGCAAAAATATCGCCAAAGGCGGGGAATATCTATCCCGGATCTTACTTCTGCATGTGGTCATTTGATTTTCGTTATTTGATTTTCTGAAAGTTCAGGGAAAGGACGAATTTGTCACACATGCATGCTCCAATTTTCGACTCTCTTTTGAGGTATATTAGTCATTCAAATGTTTTCCGTTTTGGGGCAATTAATATAAATTATCGAGACTTTATTTGCCAGAAAGTTTAAAAGGTAAAATAAACACAGTTATTCTTTCAAATTAGCAGTGCAGTTTGGTTTACACTTGAGTACTATTTAAAATAAAAGATCGCTTTTAGGAAAACATGAGTAGTGAAGTTTGACTTACAATATTACTGAGCACATCTGGCTTTGCATCTTAAATAGAAACAAGAAAAAAATAGTTAAGAGTATGAACCATTCGAGTCGTACAGAATGCAGGGAATGTTTTTTTTTTTGTTTTGTTTTTTGTTTTGTTTTGTTTTTTTGACAGAAATAAAAGTTGGAGACTGAAAAATAGTGGTCCTTGGCTGCATTAACGAGATTGTTGGTTCGAAGTCCTATCCTGGTATTGAATTGATTGAATGTCTTGATCAGCCACAATAAACGCCGCGATAACGAGATGGTCCTACTGTCGGAGTATGCTAAGTTAAGCGTGCATGTATTCAAACATCATGTCAGCGGTTATAACAAGTTTTCATGGCATGAAGCGACGTACAGGGCAACGAGTGTTCATACAGATCCAGTTCATTAGTACTCTTATTTACCTGTGTGCAGTCTTATTTCGCTTCTTGTCTTTTATTTAATGAAATACTTCCACTTACCTTGTTAATTATTTGCCCAGTGAGTTCAATTTCAAATTTTTGCTTCACGTTAGCATCCTTGAGTTTCGCTTTCTCGGATTTCAGACTAGCAACTTCATTCTGAAATATGGCGACTGCATCGTGAAGCTCAGCAGTTTCAGTCTGAAGGACACCAACTTTGTTTTGAAATTCAGCAAGCTTTCTGTGAAGGAAAAAATGAAGTGTCTAGTGATTGTCTAGAGTTTTAAAGCAATAGAGGAGGTTATTACAGGAGCTACGTCACAGTTTGTGCAACATGAAAGGTGGAGCCTAAATTTTTCAAATTCGTTATTTGTAATCAGTTGTTAATCTTCTCCGTCATTAAACACATGTATTCCTTTATGGCTTATCGTTAACTTTTTAGTGTTTTTGCTATCTTAGTAAACTACCATTTTTAGCTTTCCTTCAACTAAAATGTAATTTTGTAATAAGGTAATAACTCAAAATACCGTGGCTGAACAGTCGTCGGTTGACGAGTGAGCTCGAGCGGACTGGATCTAAATGTTAGATCAGTGGATGGTAAGCTAAGTTGTTCGATGACACTGTGACATCATAGCTAGTTATGTCTCAAAACCTTTGCAGTCAGTGCTGAACACGTTGAATCTTACATCAGACCATGGTAAGATATTACAAGTATCCTTTGTATTATAAAGGGTTTTATGAGGACAATCAACGGATCGGTCTGTTTCTGTTCCTTGGTACAAGTTTTACTGGTTTTGAATCCAAGGGTAACCCTCCACCCTCCTCCGCCGGTGAAAGTTAATCCTAATCCGTAAAATAGGTACATTTGTGGCTGCAGAAATTTCGTGATTCATTTTCCTAAAAGAACTATGTTAACAGGTACCCACCACATTAAGCCTTACCTGATCTGCTTTTCGCCCGTGCTCTTCTCTTCCTAAATTGCCACATAAACAACAACAAGAACAGAAAAAAAAAAACATCATCGTTAAGGATTTTCCAACAGCAAGAGGAAATTATTTTGCTGTAAATAACCGACTGAAATTTGGGGAAAGATTTCATGCACTAAATCTCACGTTAAATCATATAATTTTGGACTGTTGCGATGACCCATAAACTCCAAAATGTGTAAAAGCATGGCCTATAAGACATTGGCAGAAGTGACAATTTTCTTACCCCTTCCCTAATTCTATACTACTGCTTCTGAAAGTGCTCAAATATACAGTTCCGTTCGTATTATGCCAGCCAATTAGTTTTAAATAGAGTGGACGAAGAAGAAAGCTAAAGGTAAGTGTAAAGAAAAAAAAAAACCAACAACAACAAAAACACTTAAATTGGATGTCTCACCAATCACAGCCTAGTTTGCGCGAGGTTCTGGTAAATCTACGATTTGTATCATAAACTGTCATTCTGTCGTCTCACCGTTAAAGTTTGATTGATTTTAAGTCCCTCTTTTTTCACAGAGTCAACCGTTGCGTTTAATTCAATCTTGTCTCCTTCCGATTTGGAAAGCCTTTAAGACAGCAACAGAAAAAAAATATTCAAAGCAAGAAATATACATAACCTGGAATTTTTTAAAGCTACGAAGCCCTATAGAAGGATGCGGTCGATTTATGCTTTTTAACATTATCTTAACCCTCGAACGTACACACATCTTTATACCC